>NW_020664409.1:86471477-86518843 GCF_002925995.2 Terrapene triunguis | reverse complement strand
GTGGCATTCTGTCAGTAGGTTTTGTAGAACCTCACTTTTTGATGCCTCTGTGATACTTTCCATCTGAAATCTGTTTACATAAGATTTAATTTGTATTAATTAATTTCATTTTTTGTAAACAGCAACTACCACAGATGCTATGGTTTGATAAGGATTTTCTTTGAAGTTTTGGTATTATCCTCTGAGGCATGCAGATGCTTAAGGCAAAGCTAAAGGCAACAAGATTCCTGAAATACTTATCAAGTGTTGAAATGGAATATCACCTGTTTTTGAACTGATCTCAATATACAGTGTTAGTCTATAAGGTGCCACAAGTACTCCTGTTCTTTTTGCAATATACAGTGTAGTAACTTTTGTAAATATTTTGCAATAGTTAATTAAAATAGATTTATATGACAGCAATTAATGCATTCTATTGTTGACAATTTCCCAACTGTTGTTCTGTCAGTAGCAATCATATGTATGTTCACTGCTGTCAGAGAATGCTTATAAAATCTGTGCATTTAAGGCAAAATCCTGTCATCACTCCATATGTGGAATTGCCATGGAAGTCATGGGGAATTTTGTACTTCAATCATAGCAGAATGTGGCTCTTGATCTACTACAAAAACTAAGATCTGAGAAAAAGTACCAAAGTTAGTGAGTTACATAACAGAAGCCATTATCTCTATCATCTTTGCTAGCTTCTGTACAAATACAAAAATAGCATACAGTAGGGACAGCTAACAACTCTTCTTTTACTAATAGGTAAGTTATATTCTCTGTCCCTTGTAGAGAGAAAATCTGCTCAGACTAGTATTATTTTACCTACTGATAAATGATAAAAGAGAATTTTTAAACCACTGTACACTAGTTCAATTTTTTAGCAGACTGAAGTTTTGTATCTGCCTTTCATCCTCCCCCCAGGCCTTTTTTTCCATATTTTGAACATTAAGTCTGTATTCTTTTTCTTGAATTTTAAAAACTCCAAATTGCTATAATTGAGATTCTGTTACAGTGTATGATCATTTTTAAGTGCCTTTAGTTCTTTTGAAGGTGCAAATTTAAAAACCTTTAGGACTGAAACTGTTTATTCACGGTACATGAATAACATAAGCAGTGGTAGCGATAGCTGTCCCACACAATCCTACCTATGTTCCTCTGCATTTTTGCTTGTGTGCAAGATTGAATTACCTGTAGGAATGAAAGGGTAATTTGAACTCCATATTCGTTAGCTCTTTGGTCTTTGTGATGGTGTTTACAGACCCTACACAGAGACTAAGGGAGTGAAGGAACGGTACTAGATCAGGTCAGCCCTGCCCCTCAGTAGTTGCAGAGTATGCTCCAAAAGGAGGAGCTGCTCAAAAGGGTACTCTGACAGTCAAGCAGGGAGCAGAGTGAAGGAGAGGCTATCTGAAGGGAGGAAGCCAGTTTGCAGCTTTTGGGGATAAAGTCATTCACAGAAGAGGGTGTGGACTGTGGGTAAGACCAGCTGGGAGGGTAGGGGCATGTCTTTTTCCAACCCCCAATCCCTGTTGAGGGGAAATAACTGAGAGCAGGGGAATTCTCAGTGAACTATCTGCGCTGCTGGGGCTGATTGGCAACTCCCGCTGGAACACCCCAAACAAAAGAGAGTGTGAGGAGAGAGGAAGCAGCTCAGGGGAGGCTGGCCAAGTGACTGAGACACTTCGTGCCTTTCCTCTTTGAGCCCTGGGCCGACACCCAGGAGCAAGGAAGGGCCCAGTCCCCCTGCTTCCCCAGGTCCATCCATCTGGGAGAACTCTGGAGCATCAGGGAATTGGTGGACCCCAGCCTGCCCACTGAACCTTCTGGCCTCTGAGTGAAACCCACTATAGGGTGGAAGGAGCGTTGAGTCACAACCTGCCCATTCGGCCTGCTGGCCTCTGAGTGAAAATCCTACGCTATAATCTTTCTCTTAAGGTTGGTCAACAAGTGGTTAGTCAGATTGTCAGTTTTGTGTCTGTATCTAGGGCCAGACTAAGACCAACAAATCATTTCATTTCCTGTCAGTGTATTTTTAGTGCAGCAGTCAACATGATTTCTATGGCTGTACACTGCACACCATTGGCAGCAGCATGTAGGGTAAGTGTAGCGACACACCACAGTGAAAAGCAGCTCTCTGCACTGGGGAAATGATCCAGCAGCAGGGAGTTGACAGTCTTTCCCTGCTGCCACCCAGCCGCAAGAGCCTTTCCCCACGGCTGGAGCCTTTTGTTGCAGCAATGGGGAGGCAGCAGGACACTAAACTGATAAAAATTGCAGTGTAGATGGGGGAAGCACTGCTTGGGCGTGCACATACTCTAAGGGTTCTGGTGTGTGTTTACTCACCCAAACCAGGCCTCACTGGCTACACTGCTATTTATACCTGTGCTAGGGTGGCATGCAATATCTGTACTCTACACTCTGCCATAAGGCGTATGCAGTGTAGACGTGTCCTGTGTCCTGCAGGGGCTTCTAAACACTGCATGTCTACACTAGAGCTAGAGGTGTTAATTGCAGCTTGAGGAGACATATCCACTCCAGCTCTGTTATATCTAGCACACTAACAATACAAGTGTAGCTATGATGGCACTAGCAGTGGGAGTAGTTTGCCACTCAAAGTATGATCCCATCCGAGATCATAGGTCTGTACACGGGGTGGGTAGCCCCTCTTGCGGCTCACGCCATCATAGCTACACTTCATTTTTTAGTGTAATAGCTCAGTCATAGCTAGCATGGGTATGTCTCTTGAATTCAAATTTACACTTTCCAGTTCTAGTGTAGAGGTACTCATTGGTGCAGAGATATCCTCTTTTAAATTAAGGAATTAAATAATCCCCGGAAACATTATTATTATTATTATTTATTATTATTTAATATTAATGATTAATAACAATATTTTGTGCTTTAAAATGTAGACACCAGGAAGTGTTGTTTTCTTTGAATGTTGTTGCTTCTCCATTCTATACTACAAAGTGAAAAGATGGACTAGATTTTAAGGTGAAGTTCTGAAGAAAAATAAAGCATACCAAAATAAATGAAACTTCCTAAAGGCCTATCAGATTAAGAGAAAAACAAAAAACAACAACAACCCAGAAAGGAGTTGCAAAAAATTATAGTGTAACAAGAAGGATATTGCATTAAACATTTGGCAAAAAAAGCTATTTCTTTCAGCTGCAGAATAATTATGATTTTTCTTTCTTATGATTAAAATGTTTATAAAAATGAATTTGTGATATCTCTAGATATGCTTTTTTAGACATTTTGACATATGTTTAATTTTGTTATGACATTGGTCAGAAAAATTAACCAATAAGTGCTGGTCCTCTTCAATAAAATAAAAAAATATATATGGCATTAACATATGTTCTGGTTCCTCTCTTTCTGTTTCCATGTTTTATTTTGGTTTTTGTAAACAATTTCTCTTGCTTTTTCTCATTCCTGTTGACCAGTGGTGTTTGGCCAGTTTGTATTTTTCCAGACATCGCTCCATGATGTGGTTGAGGTGTATGATGGCCCAACACAGCAATCATCTTTATTATCCTCCCTCTCAGGATCCCATTCAGGTATTCTTTAATGGAACTGTCATGCATCAATTATTTACTAAAAAGTGATTTAGACTGGTAATGTAGCAAAAGATGAAACTACTGTCATCTTTTCTTAGAAACAAATTGCATTGAAAATATAATATGAACGTTTTGAAAAGAAACAATCAATCAGTAGTGATTCAAAACAGTTTGGGCTGATAAAAAGAATGAAGACTAAATTTAATCTGCAGTTTTCTTGGATTTTTCTGGTAATATTTAACTAGCGCAGTTACTTTTTTTGGTTTATTCATTTTGTATTTTCTGTCAAAATTTTCGTTTGTTTTTCAATGTACTATATAAAATGTGATATTAAAATACTTATAAGTGATAGTAGAGAATATATAGCAAATTATAATTTGAGTAGATTATGTGCATGTCAGAAGGGTTTTAAAGACTTAGAGACTTGATTTTAAATCAGAAGGAATACCATTAATGTGAGATGAGAATCAGGCTCTAAATCTTACAGGAATGTAAGACAAACAAGGTTAGACTAATAGTAAAGTTTATAGTATATGCCTCATAAATTAAATTCATGCAGAGTATATTTTGTGGTTGTTGAGGCTTAGTTACTGAAAATTGTTTATGATAATTCACTGTTTGTTTTGTTTGAGTAGGCGAATCCCTTCCACTGAGCTCAGGTAATCAAATCACAATTAGATTTACTTCAGTGGGTCCAGTAACAGCTAAAGGTTTTCACTTTGTATATCAAGGTAAGTAACACAATAGCTTGGAACAATGCTTCAATTAATTGTGTGCATTAATCCCTCCATATTTTCTTTATAAATGAATTATACTAATATTTTAAGTTTTATTTTGACAAATGTATTTGATTAAACAGAGAAATCACTAGGGATGAGCAGGCCTGGAATGTAGTGGAAAATATTAGACTGCTGTAGATGTATAATTTCTCTCCATTTTTGTATTAAAAAAATCCTTTTATTTGTTATTGACATCCTCAATTACACATGATTTTAAATATTCTTAAAAAATAAAATCAGATATTTGAGAAGCATAAGAAAGGCTTCCAGATTTGAGAAATCAGTTATGAAACCAATTTTTGTTAATCTGACTGACTAATTTTCAGTCCAGCCGGTTGCTCAAACTGATTTATCCTTCTATTTAAATATGAGTAACGGAAATGGTAATAGTATTACCATAAGCTGAATCAGTAAACTTGCTATTATTAAGGTGCTTCAGTTGATTTACATTATTAATCTTTTTAAGGATCAGACACTGAAATGATTACATGTCCTCTAGTTCATTCTTTCAGATAATTTGAATCCCATCCTGACCAGCAGAACTCACAATTTTAAACCTGTAGTCACTAAATGCAAATATCTAACCAACAAATCAATACTGTTTTGAAACTGTATGTTAGCTGAATATTTCATAACAAAGTATACAATTTCAGTGCCATTTTAGGAAGGTCTCAGAATAGATACTATAATGTGGTTTTAAACCTGCAAAGAATATCAATATTTATTCTAATCTGAATAGTAATTGCATTTAGATTTAGATGCATGGAATCCTTATTTTTGAAGATTCATTTGGGGATTATGCAAATCTTCTTAACTGACAACACGACTGAATGTTTTTCAAGTAATCTTAGACATCTGCATTTGAAAATCTCTGTTTCTCTACCAAATATAAAATTAAGAATCCACAATCGTTTTCATGTATGCAGCTGTTCCAAGAACAAGTGCAACACAGTGCAGCTCTGTGCCTGAACCAAGATTTGGAAAAAGGATTGGAAATGAATTTGCAGTTGGTTCATTGGTTCTTTTTGAGTGTAATCCAGGATACATCCTCTATGGATCAATAGCAATTAGATGTGATTCAGTACTGAATGCTTTGGCACAGTGGAACGATTCCCTCCCTACATGTGTTGGTGAGTAAAGGCTATATTTTTGTATCGGTCTAATTATTGCCTACAATGAAGAATGTTATCTTAAGTCTGAATCCACTCCTGTTGTTCCATCCTCTACCTTCTTACTGCTTATTTTTGTTCTGATTTTCTGGCTTGTACTCATACTTTACCCACCGAATACCCTGAACATAAAGAATATGTCAGAAGGGCTCTCATTCAGCAAAGTAATATGTTAACACAATATTAACTTAGCCTAAATGAGGTCATGAATCCTTCACTTTTCATCTTCACTTTCTAGCCCAACTTTGCTTTGACATTTCAGTAGCTACATGACAGTACATATCCTGCAGCTATAAATTATATATCAGCTTCTTTTAGACTTACATCAATGTCAGTCCATGACTACTCATTAATCAAGATTCAGAAGTTGTCCTGACCTCCTGCAATACTAAAATGCTCTCACACTTGGGAACTCTGACAAGATATTGTATGCTGTTGCCAGAAGAACTACTTTATTAAGGACTTAGAAGTAGTTACACCAATGTTCTGTAGCAGGTCAGAAAGAATGCATTTTTTTCCAGGTTAAAAAGTACATTTGGTACATTTGGTACTCTGTCTAACTCTAGACAGAGTTACAGGGATTTACAGGGACATTTGGTCTAACTCTAGACAGATTCTCAACTGGTATAAAACAGTATAAAACCATTGACATCCATAGACCTATGCACATTTTCACTAACTGAGGATCTGACGCATTGGACCCAATTCAGCATTGCAGATTGCATTTTTTTTTTTTTTTTTAGATTATGTATTTACTTTGATTTTCATATAGAATAAACTCAACTGGCAGCAGTGTTGTTTTTGGTCACGGGTTGCAATATTCTATTGCTGTATTAATGCACCATTTAGATATGTGAAAGAGAACACTGTCTGATTTTAAGCAACTTGAAATGAGAAAGAGTTACAGGCCAAAAGTATCAAAGACTCTTCATGTGCACATATCAGTGTGCCAGTAAAGGTCATAAAATATGTATGAGTTGAAAATTGCATTGAACTAAATCAGTTTAATAATTGAAGTGCTAGACATGACCATATTAAATTGCCTTAACTCTCTAGTGAATGCTTCAGTGTTTCCTTACAGATATCAGATATCAATCATTCTGTCTGCTCCTGCTTTTACCAGTAATTATTTAAACAGTTTAAGTGACACTGACCTTTAGTTTATCAATGTAGTGTCCAACAGATTCTATCAATTATGTGCAGTACAAAATATAGCCAATGTATTCATTACTGAGATAAATTGTGTTCTTCTACATTTTCTCTAAATCCTCGTATTTGTATCTACTGAAATCAGCTCAAGGAGTTGATAATGTTACACAGGAATAATGTATTGGCTTCTAATGGTAAAGATAAAACATCTCGTCAATCTTTTCTTCAAGCTATTAAAAAGCCAGTAGAATACCTGTATCTAGATTAAGCTGTAACATTCTTTTATTTGCTCTTGTTAGAGTATCAAGTGACCTGAGCAATGTTTTCATTCATGCTGAGCATCAAGAACCAACAGTTTGCACTATTGAATTCCTGTGACTTACTTATTTTATTATTTTATTTATCTTTGGGACTGGGTATTATGTGTGCTATCTTGCAAACACATGAGTTTCTTTACTAACATAAGTTCTTTACTAACTCCATGGACTTCAATGAGATTACTCACATAAGCAAACGTGATAGCTTGGGAGTTGGAATAGACGCCCTCCAGTATTAGAATTAAATTAGTTACTGAGGCAACAAAATAGTAGCATTGATCAAAACCTCGTTTTTATGCCAAGTTCTTTCCCCTTATATATTTAGATCACATATAACTATTTAAAGTTCATTATTAATGAGTATCAATATTTATTTTATTTTTATAAGATTAGTAGGACACATTCAAACCGATTTCACTTTGTTAAAATTCAAATGACCATGTCTGAGGGATATTAACATGATTTTGTCAGGTAGATAGCTACCCTTTTTAAATTTTCTTTTATTGAATCATAGAATCTCAGGGTTGGAAGGGACCTCAGGTGGTCATCTAGTCCAACCCCCTGCTCAAAGCAGGATCAATCCCCAGACAGATTTTTACCCAAGTTCCCTAAATGGCTCCCTCATGGATTGAACTCACAACCTTGGGTTTAGCAGGCCAATGCTCAAACCACTGAGCTATCCCTCCCCCCTATTCTTTTCAATTAATTTAAAAATAGAATTTGAAGTATAAAGAAGTATAATTTTCCTGAGGCCAACATGAATTTCAAAATATAGTATCACTTTACAAGAGTTTGCATCTCTAGTATACTGATCAATGTGTTAGCTTTTATTACATCTTTTCTCAGTTCTAAAGCAGTGATGCGTCAAACTTCTTTTTTTGCTCCATGTATTTCCTTCCAGTACCTTGTGGTGGAATTTTAACTAAGCGCAAAGGAACCATTTTGTCTCCTGGTTACCCTGAGCCTTATGACAACAATCTGAATTGTGTGTGGAAGATCACAGTGCCAGAGGGAGCTGGAATTCAAGTAAGAATATATATAATTTTCTTGTTATCATCATAGGTTTGAAGCTGATCTTTGCAGAGATGACAGTATGAAAAGATAATTGATTCATAAACATTTTACTAAGCAATTAACAACTGTCACAATGGAATTTGTTACACAATTCTTTTTAAATATGGGCGGTGGAGGAATTTGAAAAGATACATCTACACCCTTTTCCCAAAAGAACCCGTTGCTGGAACATTTATGATTGGCAATATATTATTTCAGTAAGGCAGAATGATTTGTTGCAGACTGTAGAAATTGAAATTGTGTAACTAAATTTCCTTGTCATGAATAAAAAAATATCTGGATTACATTCTCAAGTGGGTTATGCAGATTTTCCTTAAAAATTCTGTCTGTTGGGGAGAAATAAATATATAGTTATAAACTTACTACAATATGGGCCTGAGCCAAAGCCTATTGAAATTAATGAAAAATTCTTATGCCTGTAACCTGGGTGGCGGGGTTCAGGTTACAGGCCTCCCGCCCAGGAAGGTGGGGCTTTGGCTTTGGCTTTGGCCTTCCCGCCTGAGGTGGCAGGGCTCAGGCTTCAGTCCCCTGCCCTGGGCTCGTGTACTAATTTTTGTCGTCAGAAGGGAGTCGCAGAGCAATGAAGTTTGAGAACCCCTAAATTAATGAATAATATAGAAAAAAACATATATGAGCCTACTTATTATGTCCTATAATTCAAGAGCAAAGAACACAAATTAGATGTAAAAGCAACACGTTTAATATGTACAAGAGAAAATTAAAAAGCAAGTTTATAATTAAGGAGGCAATTCTCTTTTTAAGATTTTAAAAAAGGAATAAACTATTGTATGCATAATAATAGTGTCACTAGTGTAAAAGCTAATTATTGGATCTCCAACTACTTGACTAGAAAAAAAAATCTGTCTGTACTTGGTAGAAGAATATAGGAATTACCATATCAGATCAGATCAGTACTCTATCTAGTCTAATATCCTGTCTATGACTCTATGAGAGTCAGGGGAGGCATGGCCATGTGTAACCATGGAAGGCTTCCCTACTGCCCCCTTGTAGTTTTTCCTGCCATTCAGGACTGGGGTGATGTTTTATAAATCCTCCCATTAAGTGAGCTGGAGCCAATAGGTTTTGCTACCCCTTGTGTCTGACAATGATCAGGAAGGGGCTGAATGCCTACAAGAGGGTGTTGCATAAAGCTGGGTGAAACTTGGAATTTCCATTCAATGGGAAATTCTAACATTTTGAAAACATTTTTGTTCTAATTCAGGAAGGTAGGGGTACCCCAGTGGGTCTTCCCATCTTGGGGAAGCCTGGAGAGACATAGTCAGCTCTGGGAGTCTTGAAGACCTGAGAGTTCCAGTTCTAACTGGGGCTTTTGGGGTTTCCAGGGCTGTCAGGCTCCCTGCTGTATAGCAAGGGGCATAGAAACCCTGAGGGCTCTGCCTCAACCTGGGGATCTCAGAGCTTTCATTCTGGTTCTGTGGCAGGGAGCCTACAAGCGCTGGGGTCTCCATACAGGGTAATCTGTATGGCAGGGCTGCCCCAGAACTGGCCAAACCTGGAAGCCCGGGTTCCTCAGCAGCTTGGTAGATGAGTGGGCAGGAAACCAGGGAGTTGGGATCCTGCCTGTCTTTTGGTGAACGTTTGTTGAAAGGTTTTAATAAGTCTGATATAAAAAAATAATGTTTTCTCAAAAAAATTTCCAACCAGGTCAAGGGGTTGTACACCTTAAAAGATTGAGGTATCTTTAGAGGAGGTTTTGGAACAAATTGATAAATCATGCCTCACCAATCTATTAGAATTCTTTGAGGGGATCAACAAACATGTGGACCAAGGGGATCCAGTGGATATAGTGTACTTAGATTTTCAGAAAGCCTTTGACAAGGTCCCTCATCACAGGCTCTTACACAAAGTAAGCTGCCATGGGATAAGAGGGAAGGTGCTGTCATGGATTGGTAACTGGCTAAAAGATAGGAAACAAAGGGCAGGTATAAATGGTCAGTTTTCAGAATGAAGAGCGGTAAATAGTGGTGTCCCCCAGGGGTCTGTTCTGGGACCAGTCCTATTCAACATATTCGTAAATGATCTGGAAAAAGAGGTAAGCAGTGAGGTGGCAAGATTTGCAGATGATTTAAAATTACTAAAGATAGTTAAGACCCAGGCAGACTGCGAAGAGCTACAAAAGGATCTCTCAAAACTGGGTGATTGGGCAACAAAATGGCAGATGAAATTTAATGTTGATAAATGCAAAGTAATGCACATTGGAAAACATAATCCCAAGTATACATACAAAATGATGGGGTGTAAATTAGCTGTTACCACTCAAGAAGGAGATCTTGGAGTCATTGTGGATAGTTCTCTGAAAACATGCACTCAATGTGCAGCAGCAGTAAAATAAAAAGGAAACAGAATGCTGGGAATAATTAAGAAAGTGATAAATAATAGGACAGAAAATACCATGTTGCCTCTATATAAATCCATGGTACACCCACATCTGGAATACTGTGTGCAGATGTGGTCACCCCATCTCAAAAAAGATATATTGGAATTGGAAAAGGTTCAGAAAAAGGCAACAAAAATATTAGGGGTATAGAACGGCTTCTGTATGAGGAGAGATTAATAAGACGGGGACTTTTCAGCTTGGAAAAGAGACGGCTAAGGGGAGATTTGATTGAGGTCTATAAAATCATGACTGGTGTAGAGAAAGTAGATAAGGAAGTGTTGTTTACTACTTCTCATAACACAAGAACTAGGGGTCACCAAATGAAATTATTAGGCAGCAGGTTTAAAACAAACAAAAGGAAGTATTTCTTCACACAACACACAGTCAATCTGTGGAACTCCTTGCCAGAGGATGTTGTGAAGGCCAACACCATAACAACCTGTGGAACTCCTTGCCAGAGTATATTGTGAAGGCGAAGACCATAACCATTCAAAAAAGAATTAGATAAATTCATGGAGGATAGGTCCATCAGTGGCTATTAGCCAGGATAGGCAGGAATGGTGTTCCTAGCCTCTGTTTGCCAGAAGCTGGGAATGAGCGACAGGGGATGGATCATGTGATGATTACCTGTTCTGTTCATTCCCTCTGGGGCACCTGCACTGGCCATTGTTGGAAGACAGGATACTTGGCTTGATGGACCTTTGGTCTGACCCAGTAGGGCCATTCTTATGTTCTTATGTACATCTTTATGTGCCTGAATACTTTTATAAATCTGGCCTTTTGTTCCGTTTCCCCCCCCCCCAGTGGTCTTCAAATATCATCCATCAAGCCATATCCTGTCCTCAGTTAGCACACAAGGCTCTGTGGTTCCTTTCAGAGTTCCTGTGGTTCCTATTGTTCTACCTAATCGTCACAAAATTTATAAGTCAGAATCAGAGATTTGAAAAACCAGATAAGAAACATTTTTTGCTTGCTTCAGGAGCTGGGGTTTTCTACTCCCAATAAAGAGCATAGCTTTACACAACTTTTGCATGATTCAAAATGACAGCTTGTAACTAAATTAAACCATACTCTGTACCTTCCGTTTTCATTCGTAGGTGCAGGTTGTGAATTTTGCTACGGAGCACAACTGGGACTCTTTGGACTTTTACGATGGTGCTGACAACAATGCTCCAAGGCTTGGAAGTTATTCAGGTGAGTGAATTAAGAAAGTGTATACTAAGTTATAGATGCAACTCTTTATTGAAAACACAAAACTTGTTGTAGTTCTTTTCTGTGTTTCTTCTGAAGGTGACAGTTCACACTTGTTATAGCCTTTGTTCCAGCCAACAGGGCCTTGAATTGTAATGCTGAAAACTTTAAAGATTTTTATAAAGAATATTACTTGTGTAATTTAGAGGGCCTCAAACTACATGCAACATTCCCATGGATGTCATCTCCTGCTATTGTAATGATTAAGTGGTTTCATGCATATAGAAAAATAATGGCCTTAGGTTCCAAAAACACACTCCTGTATTTCTTGGCTAACGTTTTCTGTTTTTTTTTTTTTAAATGTTATTGTTTATTTAGTCCCCAGTCCTGCAATGGGGTTTGTGAGGGCACAAAACTTAGAGAAATTTTAATAAATAGTTAACCATCCCATTCTCTGGCTGCCTTCTCCCTTAAATTAAATTAAAACCATACTTTACAGTTTAATATAAAGCACTGCCAATTAATATCCACGATTTCCCCAACCTTCAGCCAACCCTCTCATGAAAAGAAAACTCTTAATAGCTGTCACAATGCACAAAATGAAAGAGCACAAAAGTCCAGAACCAAAAGAAGTGTTTCTCTCTGTGTTTCTTGGCAGAAGAGTGTGAGTATCAGATTGATTCATTGATTTATCTTTAAAAAAAATCTCCATTATCTCTTACAGTACAGCTTTTATCTTCTCTAGATCATCCACACCCTTTTTGCACTTTCTTCCATTCCACCCCTTCCTTATTTGTTAAATGTCATCCAGGAACTACTCTATAAGGCCACTACCCTGTCCTCCAAAATCCTCCTCTATACCCATGTGTGCTTTGATATTGACAAGTAATAAGATGACTAACAATGGAGATGTGTTAAGAATTACTTGTTATATTTAATTGTAACTCATAGACTCATAGACTTTAAGGTCAGAAGGGACCATTATGGTCATCTAGTCTGACCTCCCGCATGATGCAGGCCACAAAAGCTGACCCACCCACTTTCCCTTAACTCAGCTGTTGAAGTCTCCAGATCGTGATTTAAAGACTTCAAGTCGCAGAGAATCCTCCAGGTTGCGACCCCTGCCCCATGCTGCGGAGGAAGGCGAAAAACCTCCAGGGCCTCTGCCAATCTACCCTGGAGGAAAATTCCTTCCCGACCCCAAATATGGCGATCAGTAGAACCCCGAGCATACAGGCAAGATTCTCCAGCCGGACCCTCTTTTTACCAGCGATGGCACGTTATTGCCTAATTGACTAAAATCACGTTATCCCATCAAACCATTCCCTCCATAAACTTATCTAGCCTAATCTTGAAGCCAGAGAGGTCTTTTCCTCCCACCGTTTCCCTCGGAAGGCTGTTCCAAAATTTCACCCCTCTGATGGTTAGAAACCTTCGTCTAATTTCAAGCCTAAACTTCCCCACGGCCAGTTTATATCCATTTGTTCTCGTGGTCCACATTAGTACTGAGCTGAAATAATTCCTCTCCCTCCCTGGTATTTATCCCTCTGATATATTTAAAGAGAGCAATCATATCTCCCCTCAGCCTTCTTTTGGTTAGGCTAAACAAACCGAGCTCCTCGAGTCTCCTTTCATATGAAAGGTTTTCCATTCCTCGGATCATCCTAGTGGCCCTTCTCTGTACCCGTTCCAGTTTGAGTTCATCCTTTTTAGACATAGGAGACCAGAACTGCACACAGTACTCCAAATGAGGTCTCACCAGTGCCTTGTATAACGGAAGCAGCACCTCCTTGTCCCTACTAGAAATACCTCGCCTAATGCATCCCAAGATCGCATTAGCTTTTTTCACAGCCACGTCACATTGCCGACTCATAGTCATCCTGCGGTCAACCAGGACTCCGAGGTCCTTCTCCTCCTCCGTTACTTCCAACCGATGCGTCCCCAGCTTATTCAGATCATAGTGATTATAGTATTTGCACCTTTCTTTTATGCCACTCCTAATAAATAATACTCCTTTTCCTAATAAAAGTGTGTGAGTGGGAGACCTGCAAATTAGACCATATGGCTCTAGTAACTACAGCTCTCGCCTCCAAGCTTGTGATACATTGAGCATGTTATCAAATCTCTAAGAGGAACTGGTATACAACAACACTCCCACAGTGATGCCCTCTAGCTGAAGCTGGTTATACAGTACATGCGGTGAACTTCTGTGCCTTTTTTATTTACATTTTTCTGGAAGAATATCATGTAGCTACTTATGAATAACTCTGGATTTCATCTTTTAAGCATAGTCATAATGGAATAATATGTTACTTTCTCTTTTCAGGAACTACAATTCCTCCACTGCTCAACAGCACATCTAACAACTTATACCTAAACTTTCAGTCTGATATTAGTGTTTCAGCTGCTGGGTTTCATCTTGAATATACAGGTAATGCCCATAGAATAGATTAATTCAAAGAGTTTGTTGAAAGATGTTATTTTTTCAGACATACATGTATGCTGTGAAGGGGTAAAGTTCAACCTGTTGCACACAATGAGCCAATCACTGATACCTTTGAAGTCAGTGGCAACCTTTGATTCCAATGGAAACAAGACTAGACCTGCAGTCTTTGTTGCTGGGAGTGGCATGTCTAATTCATTTTGCACTCCCCTTATGTTTTCCCATGTGTGAATGCTTTTCTGATTACACAATTGTGAGGAGTAAATGCAGGTAAATTTTCGTACATCACCTGCACAAAATTTTGAGTCCATAACCCAAGGCAAAAGAGACAAAGATTAAGTACTTTTTATGCATATTGTTATTACAGTAATTATAATAACCTTGTATTATTGGACTAATTCAGAATATTTACTTAGACACTGCCAATAATTTTAAATATATTATTAAATGTATTATTTGATATAGCGAAAAAAACATTCCATTATGTAGATCTGAAAAGAGAACATTCATTTCTGAAATAATCTAGCCAAAGCACACTAATCTGTTGTACGATTCCACAACTAGTCGGTGAAGGAACTAAATGCTGTAATTATCTAATCAAATACACAAAATTCATTTAAAATAAGTTTTTCACATGGAAGAGAAGAGTCAGCAGCATAAGCATCATATTCCATCTAAAAACCTATATAGTTATAGACCATCTCTCGAAAAAGTGTCGCCAGTGTTTGTGGAAAGCCGGAATGTCCATTGCAAAATGAAATGCTCTTGCACTAAAGCTAAGTGCTGTTAATATTGTTATTTTGTTATACTAGTGACTTGTACTACATCCTCTGCTAATTAAGAACAATCACTACCTTCATCACCTTCTGCTCCAAGTGTAAAGTATACTTCTTCGATCTTACCTTATCTAATATAAACACCTGTCAAAGTCTATATATAATTTATTAAAAAAAAAAAAACGCACCAAAACAAAACACTTCATTGAACACATCTTTTCCCTGGGGAAAAGATGAAAGCAATTAAAAGCCACATGTGGCAGATGTTAGTCATGTTGCTTAATGAAGTATTGGAAAGAGTTCAGATATGATGTTGTGGATCGTATAAGAACCTGAACAGAAGAGAAGAGAATTATCTGAGAAATTCTCATTGTTGATGACAGTAGTAGTAATACAAGCGTCTTCTCATTTCTACTTATTTATAACAATAATTATTACAATATTTTATGATCAACCTGGATTGTCTCAGCCAGTCCTCGTGCAGGAATTCTGACAGTAATAGATAGAGTTCTTTACATTTTTCCTAAGTGCACAATTCCCTGTGCACTAATTGGTTCTGTTGACTGATATGTATAATTACTGATCTTCTGAGCAGTTTTACAGTATGCAAATCCAGTACTTTGATTGTTTGACAGTCTATATTAATTAGTCAGAAGGCAGGGTCTTGCACAATCACTACATGGTCATTTCTTTATAACTGTACACTTGGTATTGGTTATTGTAATTCTTCTGATCTGGTTAGATTCTGTACTCAGAATTTTCCAGCTGTTTTCCTTCTGAAAGGGTACTACCTCAACTTCTCACATGTGTAGAGTGATGAAGAAAAACTCCAGAATATAAATAAATACAGCATAATATTCAAACAAAATTAAATGAGACTGAACCTGATAAAAGGGAAAGTGTTTTATTTGTTTGTTTGTTTTATTGGTTAAACTTTTCTGATCTCCATTATCTCTGTTGTCCCCACGGTAAGTTTCATAATGTTTATATTGGTTGCTTGCAATGGAATACCAGTTCCTCCTTCCAAATATATTTTTGAAACAATATAAAAATATGTGTACCATTAATCTGAAAGAAAGAGCATTGCCAAAAAGAAGGTTTATTTGGAAAGATGCATATAATGGAGAGAGACTGGGAAATAAAGAAGGAGAAAAGGAGGATAAGATGGAGGAGTGAGGAGGATGCACCAAATGCTTTTAAGCTTTTATAGTTTATATTCTTTCATTTTAACTCATAATATTCTATTAAAAATGTCAGCATAATAATAACCTGTGGCTGCCTTCTCTTAATGCTGCAGTAAGTGTATCCTGGGCTAATAAACTCTGAATCCAAAATACCTGGAGAGCCTTGGTCTCCATGTATATTCAGCCCAAGATGTGGTTATCACCTTGTAAAAAAGAAGCACTTCTTGTATATATTGCTAGCTATGCCGTACCCACTCTTGCCTTTGGACAGTAAACTATTCAAGATCTTCTTTACTATTTGTTTTGCTTAGTATTTTTTGCCTGTTATAAAGTGACACTTTATAAAAGGATATACATACATAAATACATATATACATGTTGGTTTTGTATATAAGATTTAGAGGTCATAGTCATCATTCTTGTTTAAAGGGTTGAATTTAATCTAAATCTCAATAAAGACTTACAGCATGTGAATATAATTTACATGCTTTTTGACAGAAAACACGGTTTCATGGACTTTAGATTTAATTTTATGTCATTCTTTGATTAAATTAGACGTTTGATACAGGTATATGTGTTGACATAATATATTTAGTCATCTGCAAACTGATTGACTTAGTATCACATGACATTCTGAATAAAAAAAGTACTATATACATTCAATATATTATATATTATATAAACAAGTGGCTAATTGATTGATCTCATAATGTAATTCTTAATGGGCAAGCATGGATGTAGTGAAGTTTGAAAGGTATTTGTGCTCCACCCATTGCTATTTAGTATTTTTATTGATAATGTAGAAGTAAACATGAAATCATTGCTGATTAATTTTGCAGGTGACACAAAAGTTAATGCAGTAGTAAATTAAAATGTGGATAGGTCATTTCTACAGATCTATCTGGAGAGTTTGGTGTGTGAGACACAATTGTACATTTGTTTTAACAGAGCCAAAAGGCAAAGTCATATACCTAGAAACAAAGAACATAGGCCACACTTATGGGGCGGGGTGGGTGGGTGGGAACTGTATCCTGGAAAACAATGACTCCTAAAAAAGATTTTTGGGTGATGGTATATAACAAATTGAATGTGGCCTTGCATTGGAATGCTGTGGATTGGAGTGCTAATGTATTCCTTGGATGTATAAAAAGTGGGAATAGGGAACTGGAATTACTTCTCCTTACAATATTGGTGAGGCAGAATACTGTGACAAGTTTTGTTGTCCACAATTTAAACTGGATGTTGAAAAATAAGAGTGTGTTTAGAGAGCTCAAAGAATGAACTGGTATCTAGAAAACACAGCTTACATTGAGAGACTTAAAGAGGTGAAACTATTATTTTATTGAAGAGGAGATTAAGAGATGACTTGATCAAGATCTATAAGTACTTACAAAAGGAGAAGATAACTGAGGATAGCACTCAATGTATTAGAAAAAGACAAAACAAGATCTAATAACTGGAAGTTGAAGCTAGATAAATTTAAATGGAAAACAAGTCACAAATTAACTAGTGGAACAGATAACCAAGGGATGTGGCACATTCTCCATTGCTTGGAGATATAGATATGGATATAAAAGATATTCTCTAATTCATCCACAAGTATTTGGTCTCTATGTAAGAATTATTGAGTGAAGAGCTATGACTTGTGGTATGCGGGTCAGATTAAATTATCATTATAATCCTTTCTGGCCTTGAAATCTATGAAATTTTATAGATTGTTTAAGTGAATCATCACCGAGGAAGAAATTAAGCTGTAAAACTTATGACAATTACTCATCAAGTATAATATTAAAATAATTAAACACAAAAGAGCTTATATAGTTTTAAATGTAGCATATACATAATCCGCAATTGTAAGAACAAATATGTAGGAGCATAAAAACATCACAATTTATTCTACAATATATGGAATCTCAAAAAATGAGTGTGTGTTTGCATGTGAGCACAGTCCTATATAACCATCAAAATAGTAGAACTTGTGTAATTGAGACTTAAAGACAATTCGAAATATGCTCTTCACACAGACACACACCATCACCACCACAAAACAATATTGTTCTGTGCTGCTGGAATACTGTGAGAACCCATTCTCTGTCACAACAAAACAATGGTTATCAAGGATGGACCTCTGGATCCTGGTTCATCACATGTATTTGTTTAATGTGACAAGAAGACAAATTCTTCATTACATCGCACATGGTTTGATGGGAGTTGTTGTGAATTGGGAAAAGGCATCTTCAAATATCCCTTCTTATCTTAGCAAGGGATTGAGAGGGGTGATTTGATGAGAGGAGGTGGCCACTCCCTGGAAGAAGGCAATGGGGTACTAAGGCTTGTCTTCCTGCCTGCTCAGCGTGCACATAGTGGTTCTACTTGAGCCTGGGCTTTGGAGAGTAGAGTAGAATCTCCACTTTGCTTGGGCATGCATTGGCCAGTTTAGGAGGATGCCAGATGATTGGCTCCAGTGAAAGACCTCACCACCACTCCCCATAGTATGAATCCCCAAGCACACAAGTGTCATTTTTGCTGCTGGAAGGTGCCCCACTCCTCTGCCTTATAAGTGCTGTATCTGTCAGAGCTGGGTTCCCAGGCTTGTTGAGGGTCTAACCCAATCACCTTTTGGGGTCAGAAAGGAACTTTTCCTTCTGGGCAATATTGGCAGGGTGGCTTTTCGGTTATTTGTTTGTTTTGTTTTTCCACTTTTCCAACAGTGTCTTGGAAGTAGGGGATAATAAGCATAGAAATAACACCCCATCCTTCAACACTCCCCCACCAAAAAATGGTATTGGGATCATCAATATGGTCCTAACTTCTGTCCAGTGTCTTTTGAGCATGATAAGAGGCTTTATGGTTCCAGTTTCTGGGGTAAACCTGAGCACATGACCCACAGGGACTGGGAGATCCTATTATGCCGTGAGATGAGGGGAAATTTTAAGTCTTTTAAGAATTAGCCCCCATTATCTGTCCCCTTGTATTCCTTCATGGTGGGAAGGTGGTGGGATTCTACAGTGTGCTGAATCATGATTTTGATAGCAGAATGTTGGCAAAGGAAACCAACCCTCATTCTTTGGTTGCATTGCATTAAGACAAGATGGTAAGTGGTTGGTTTGTTTGTAATTCATTAGAGTGTCAGACATTTGTGTTGCATGTTCCAAGTAAATTAGATCAGGTTAGGTGATCACTTGAAAGTGGGCATTTTGTAGTAGAGCAGATACTTTATTTTAGCACTAGTTCTTCTTCTGTATTTACACTGTCATTGCATAGAAACAGATATGAAGATAATTAGGATATGAGAAAACCTACTATAAATATGCTGATACAATATACCAGGGGTCGGCAACCTCTGGCACGCGGCTCGCCAGGGTAAGCACCCTGGCGGGCTGGGCCAGTTTGTTTACCTGCCACGTCTGCAGGTTCGGCCGATCGCGACTCCCACTGGCCACGGTTCACTGCTCCAGGCCAATGGGGGCTGCGGAAAGTGAAGCGGGCCGAGGGATGTGCTGGCCAGTGGGAGCCGCGATCTAGCAATATAAGTGCATTTAAAAAGCGATATACTACAGCTTGCTTTTTTAGGATAAGAATTAGTGTCTCAGTTATATGTTAAAAAATCATCATCTTAGTTCCTAAATAGCAGGCATTTAAGTTGGATTTCTGTTTTTCTATTTTGGTGTTATCAATAAAACTAGTACTGATGCTATTATAATATTAGGCTGATGACACTTCTTAGAGATATGCAAAATACGTCTCATAAAGGACCTAATTTATGTGGCATATTTTGTATGCCACTAAGAACTCTATCAGCTTTCAATTTGAATATACTATATAAATGCACTTTTTTAAAGAGAAAAACTAAATTTTCTCTGAAAATTCCAGGTGAAACACTTCCAGATGAAGCAATCAGTCACTTTAATAGGTTTTCAGACATACAGATGCCAATGATGCCAATATTTTGACAAAGAAATCCCACAAAATTCCCCCCTTAGCATACATACCAGGAGCATATGCTTATAGTCCTTGATGTAACAAATCACTTCATTGTATTCCTAACTTTAAGCCTGTTAGCAATGAGTAGAATTACTCATGCTTAATTTTAAGAACATGCTTAACTACTTTGCAGGATTGATGCCATAAAGAAGGTCTGTGGAGGCCATTTCTTTTTCCCTCATGACAGTATAAAGACATATCAATTCTTGCCAAACATACTTTCTATTACAACTTTGTGCCTACTTTCTAATCGCACAAAACTGAACACCCTTGCCCCGTCCCTTCTCCGAAGCCCAGCCCCCGCACTCCATCCCCCCTCCCTGCGTTGCTCACTCTCCCTCACCCTCACTCACTCACTCATTTTCACCGGGCTGAGGAGGGTCCCTTTTCGACCAGGTGTTCCAGTTGAAAACCGGACACCCGGCAACCCTAATTTACATCTTTATTGGAAATGTCTATACTGGTGTTCAGTGTGTCTCCTCTTATTTGTCTCTTCTTTAAACAGTCCCAGTCTCATCAGCCTCTCATAGAGAGGTTGTTGCAATCATTCTCAGTACCCATCTTAAAACACCCATCTATTTCTGCTATATCCTATTGTAGATAGCATGAGAGTATTCACTACAGTGGTGCTATATTATTTTCTGAAGTATGTGGATATAATGGGGAAAATGTTTAACATGAGACGATGGCTTCTGTTTAGTTAAGGCTTGCTTAGATATGATGTCATGAAAGACTGCATGGTTGAATAAAAATTACCTAACACTGAACTAGAGGAACGGGCAAGAACCTGTATAGAAAGGTCCTCCTCACTGGGGGGGAGAAGGGGGTTAACACCTCACATTTTGTGCAGTCTGGTTTACTCCAAAAGAAAGACATTTTTTTTTTCAGAAGTATTTTTTTATGAGCCACAACAATAACTCATTGCTGAAAGCTATGTACACACAGGTTGGCAGAATTTTAACAGTGGGCTCCTGGAGGCACCTGAGAGCCACCTTGCACTTGCCGATATGCAGCATCAGCCAATATGCAGAGCAGTTTATAACTGAAAACAGATGAAGTTTACACTCTAATTGCTAAACTTTTCAACTTTTCACAGCTATAGGTTTGGACTCTTGCCCCGAACCACAGACCCCTAGCAATGGAATTAAAATTGGAGATAGATACATGGTTGGAGATGTGGTCTCTTTCCACTGTGATCAGGGATATTCCCTTCAGGTAGGTCAATTTTACAGTTTCAAAAATCTGTCTTTCACTTCTTCAATATTTTTATGTTCTTCTATATCAACTCCACACTGAAAATGTCATCATACTAGATTAGATTATGGTTTTGCAGGGCTGATAAATCTCTTTGTGTCAAATGTATGATCTACCACTATCCAACTGTCCTCCAAAAAGTGGGTATGTACTTGGGCGGCTAGCCCAAGCCACTGCCTGTGCTCCCCTGGCTACACTGCTCTTTTTAGTGCACTAGCTTGAGCAGAGCTAGCACAGCTACATCTGTGTGAGCTGGGAATCGCACTGCCAGCTCCAAGTGCAGATATAGCCTAAAATTCTCCCTCATATCCTAACTTTCCTCTGTTGAGGCAGGGGGTCCTTTACACCCTTAATGGTACAACAGGATTTTCCTCTTAATAATAAGCACAGTGACTAAGGTCTCTGTTGTCCAGTAAAGAAACTATTAGGAATCCTGTTCTATACTGGGCAGCCAGATTGAGTTATATGGGATGACTAGTATGCCTAAGTTGACACCATGTGTATATATGATTTCAATGTTTTCTATGTTTGCAGCTCATGGAGATTTAGAAATCCCAACCACAGTCAAATCTTTAACATAGATCTGTAAATCTTAAGGAGCAGAATCTGGTTCACTTTCTGGCTTTGGTTATGTAAGTGGTTGCCGTGGAGTTCCTTGCTCCCTCTGCTTAGCAACAGGAGGTAGCATGAATGACAGCAATAGAAAGTATGTACGCTCAGGATGGCAGAGCTTTTGCAACAGGAATGTTTGTTTTCCCTCCTTGCCATTATATTCCTTGCTCATCCTCACTCAGTTCTGCAAACTGCTATTTGGGTTTGGGACTTCTGTCCTCATCCTTCCTCATACCCCTCCCCCCCGGCCAGCCATGGGACTATCTGAATGCTGTGATTTCTCTACCTTTCGAAATTAGCTGATGGGGCCTCTGCCTCTCCTAATGCTTTTCTTGCAGCTTCAACTGTGACCTTCTGGAGGTCTCCGTTTATTCTTTATGTTGCCTAGAAAAGGAAGGCAGCATGAGGATGATTGTAGGAGGCCGCCATTAAGGAGCAACACAACAATTATTTCTGTATATTTTCACCTTTGTTTTATTTCATACAAAAATATTGGAGCATGAATAGATAAGTCACACTGAACATGTGAAAAAAAAATGTAATAATTAACAGCATAGACCGTACAAACACACACACACACAATCCCATTGGACTGTTTTGCCGTCACATACAGTATGATATTGTCACTTTGGTTTTGTGTCAACTCTGAGCTGATAGCATGCAGTAAGACGGAAATGTTTTCTTTCTCTACTTGGAGAGAAGATAAGTGGGCCGCAGACTAATTAATAAATTGCCCTAAATTACTGTGTGTGGGCTTTACAAATACTCAGTTCCTACAGATACTGTAGGCTTTGAACTGCAATACAGCTTTAACAATAAAAGCAGCTCATTTCAAATCAAGGTTGCACAAATAGTTCTAACAAGATCATCTTGAAATATACACTCTATAATTTTCCAGAAGAGCCCAGATGCATTATAGTTCTTTTAACTTTCTGTTTGATATCCCATCCCAGACATTCATGATTACATAAGAGATGCTGAGCCAGATAGTGGCTGTCTCTGGGTGTGTCATGGAACTATCTTGATTTGGATTGTCTTGATATACCAAAGGAGGAACTTTAGAACATTTATGGCACATATTTTGTTGTAAAAGAGCACTACTTCTTAGAGAGAACAGTACTGTAACTCTAATGTTTTAATTTCTGGACACTTAAACCAATTTGTTTTTCTGTCAGGAGTGGCTTAATCCTTTAGAAAACATTTTTCTTGACCTAAATGTAAATATCTTTGCCAAATCTGCTAAAACATCAGTATTGGAATACACTAATAATTAAACAATACTGAATTGCTTTAGTTGGATTTGGATCTTGAGTTTTTAACCTTTACAGTGTGATTCAGCTCATCAAAATGTTATGGCTAGTATCACAGAATTCAAGCCTGTATTCTTAGTACCAGCAATAAAATTATAAACCATGGAGCCATTTGTTAAAGGGGTGGATAGTCACACAAGTAAGGGTTACATGTTCCAGTAAAGTACAAACTACAAAATAAGAATAGAGGTAAAACTTTTTATAAGCTCTTCCTTTTTATTCATATTGATGTTGTCAAGAAATATCACTGCATGTTATTTTAAATAGTGTACTGTATTTGTAAAATGCATTAATATATGTCTTGTCTTGTCATTGTAGGGACATTCACATATTACCTGTATGCCTGGACCAGTGAGAAGATGGAATTACCCTATTCCAATATGTTTAGGTATGTTTATTGTATATAAAATTTGCTTCTTCAGTTTGCCAGACTGAAAATTATGCAAGACTTGGAGATAAAGGGTGTTTGATTATGGAATACACATCCAATGGAGATCAGGCCAATCTGTAGTCAGAGTGCACTGTGAAACTGTCCTCTTTGGCAAAGCTTTCCCACAATAGTCAAATATGTGGAAGAAAGGAGGAAATATGTCCCAAGTAGAACCTCCTCTACCAGGGAAGGGAGAAGAGCAGAAGACTTATCAATTTCTCCAGGGACCTCTTTAGGCAGAGCTAATGTATCTATTAGATACTACACTGGTGAGTTCTATAGAAAACTATAAAAGAAAGAAAGAAAGAAAGAAAGAAAGAAAGTGTGATGTGATTAAAATTGAAATCTCACCTGTAACTACCATCTACAAGTATCTCCCTCATTTTGCAGCACAATGTGGTGGTGCTATGTCTGACTTCAGTGGAGTGATTCTTAGCCCTGGGTTTCCTGGAAACTATCCCAGCAGTTTAGATTGCACATGGACAATAAAGCTACCTATTGGGTTTGGTATGTATCCTTTCAAGAATTATCTTGTCTCCTGTGTTTATAGCTTTAAAATACTTAACAATTTTTAAAAATATTTTATATATTTATATTGCCCCACAGATTTCTGCCAGTAGATTTAAAATACATTTTAAAGATTAGCAGTGTCATAAAACCGAGAATCAGGTTATAGGGCTTGTGCATAAAGAAAACAATGATAAAATTTCCCCAAAACTACTGTCAATTGCTTGTATCTGCTTTTAAATATATAACTAGTTTACTATTTTTAAAGTTTACTCCATCCTTAGTCATTTTATATTTATAGTATGTATGTTATTTTATGCAGATAGTACACCGAATAATGAATAAATAAAGCTAGAAACAAAACCGTATGAAATAAAAAATACTGAAAAAAGTTTAGTACTAAATTAATTCTCCAGCACACTTTCTGCACTTATGTTCAGTGTTACAAAACCCACTCACTGTGACAGATATGCATCTACGTTGGTGCCCAGCAACCTTTTACTTCTAAGAGTGGATCTGCAAAAATTGGTGTTAAATGGATGCCAATTAATTATCCAGTAAATTATAGACTTCTGGTCAGAGAAGAGAATTCTTCTCCCTTCCCTGCCAGACTGATAAGTAGCACAACAGGATTTTTTCTCCCCATCCAAGCACTAGTAAAAGAACAACCTCTGTTCAGTTATCATTTAAATAGAAGATCTGGGCAACAGACTCAATGCTATAATAGACTTTATCACAATGTCCCATGGACTTCAATAGAGATGAAACCAGTAGGGTTCTATGGAAAATAAATATGTCTTTAGAACTTACTGTTAAACACCAAATAAATTTACCCATGAAGTGTCATTGGGCCAGAGAGAGAATGCCCTGATGGCCTATCGATTCTTACACTCACTTGGGAGATTGGAGACCCAGCTTCAAGTTCCTTTTCCAATGAATATTTATTTATGCAAAAGGTGAGACAGAATCCCACTCCCAAATAGCCAGGGCATTCACATGGGATGCATGAACAAGGCAGAGTACGGAGTTGAACCTAGGTCTCCTACAGTCAAGGTGACTGCCCTCACCACCTGCCTATTTTGGTTTCTTGTGCCCAAAATTTCTTTTTGCCTTTTTTTTTAAATCCATAAGTGCTCAATTTTGTCCCAGTGCTAAATGGGAAAAGTTTTGAAATCTTGAAATGTTTTGTGGGACACGAAAACTATTTCCCACACCGTTCTATATATTCAAGAATATTAAACTTAACATAATTCTTCCTGAACGAAATGCATCTTTGGGGCCTGGGCACACGTTATTTTCGGCTACATGATAGACCTATCCAAATAAAATAATTTGAGAACCATTTTTCACCCAGAAAATATCAGAAAACAGTGCCGGTCATCCATATTATTCATTGTCTATTGTTGTCCCTTTGCTGTGATTTCATATTAATGAGTTAAGAGCCATTTCACCTTTAAAAATACACTTGGTATGTTGTATACAAATGGTTTCTAATTAATATATTTGAAAATTACTGACACAGAAACACACACATGCAAAAGAACATCATTAAGGTTGTAAAGTCAAGCACTCAAAAGTTAGGAAATTCCAGAATTAAGGATGCCACTTGTGCATTATGCATATGTTTTATGATTCAGTCTTTAAATTACACGTCCACATACTATTTTTTTTTCTACAGCACCCCTGCCATTCAATAGGACTTAAGCACCTGATTAAGTGCTTTTTGAATAAGGGTACTTTCCTGAGTTGGAATTTTTGGTTACAGGCTTTTTTAAATTTTCAAATAATCTTTATCTTAACCACTGTTTGTGTGATAAGGTACTAAAAACAAAGGGCACTTAATTTACAGTTATTTTCAATTATTGTTAATTAAATGTGAATATCCAGTCATGGCTGATTTGCAATTGATTTAAATGGATATTTCATTTGATATTTTGCTATTTTTTCTGAGATTTTTGGCCTGATTAAATTTAAAAAAATGTTTGTTGTGCCATTGTATGCCTAATTCAGGGGAGGCTAATAAACTTATGGATCAGTTAATGGAGGGTGTTCAAAGTATAAAGGTCCATTGAAAAAATATAAAGACATTCATGAGGCAAACAAGCACAATATTGAGTCAAAATGAAAGGGTGACAGAATTTCAATGAAAGTGGACAAGTAGGGAGGACGGCAATGGTTTTTAAAAGGACTTGAAGGAGATGGCAAAAAGTTTGAACTTGATATAGTGGAAGAGAGCCCCAATGGAGTAATTAAAAGAGAGAGAGGGGCCATTGTGACTTGAGTGACAGGCAACAAAGATGATTTCAGAGCTGCCATTTGCATAGAGTGGAAGGGTGAGCGTGGAATATGAGAGTCAAGGAGGCTAGAGGGGAGGAAATGCACTTATCAAGCACTCATCCATGATTATGAGGCATTTGAAGTTTTAGGTCTGTGAACTGAAATAAATTACCAACTCTAGAAATGTTACAGAACAAGAAAGGGGCAAGGTTTGGACACAGCCTGGTTGCAGGGTGTGAGAGAAAGAGAGTTTATGAGCCTGAATGACTAGATGGAAGGTGGTTTTGCCAACAGGAACAGAGAATGGGGGGAATGGATGTTATTTTAGAGGGGGAAAACAGGGGGTTTAGTTTTAGTCATGTTAACCTAAACTTGGAAGGATGGCAGAACCAAAGAAGGAAAGAACAAATTTATAATGGAAGAAGTCTATATGTTGTTATGAGATTTTCTCCAAAGCAAATACAGCATAGGTACAGAGGCAGAAGTAATTGTAATTAAATCATGTACTAAATTTGTTCCTATAGAATATAAATGTTACATGACTCAGAAAACTATTCACAATGCTTGCATTGTATCCGGAAAGAAATCTCTAGACATTGCAGTGACCAATACTATTTAAATATTAAGATTTAGATAGTTACAAAATTATTAATGATTATTCAATAATTATATTGACATTATATGTCTTAATTGAACATTATATGAAATCATGATGATTGTCTTTGCCAGAACCACCAAAGGGGCTCAATCATCTTTGTAATGAAAGCACTGCATTATCATTGTACAGTGGCATTAAATCACTTCAGACAAAATAGAAATGCTGCTTTATTGTACCTTATTCAGAACAACATAAAAAGGGAAAATGTTTAACGGGTCCAGTATCCTCTATTTTGGTTGAGCAGTTCCTCCTCCTGCTGTCCCCTAATAATTGTAACAAATCATATGGAGGAGATAGATAATCTGCAACTCATCTCATAAACTCTTTTGTTGTTCTTCATTGAATCAAAGATGCAGAAATGTCTCATTATTTACAAGAGCATCCTTCAGCACAGTGTATGGGGAATTAAATATAGGAACTGCATTTCTAATTCCTACTGTGAAGTGTTGAAAAATGTATCCCATAATGTTAGAGTACACCCTGTTTTGAACGACTGAAATAAATTATGTATATGGTATTTATTGATTTGTACCTAGTGCCCCCTATAAAAAAATCAAAGCACTCTGAAGTATATTATTTAGAGATCACTTTATCTACCAATGAAATGAATATTTTTCTTGGATGGAACACAACTGAAATGAAAGGTACAATTGAGGTTATTAGACTGTAATTACCAAAAGTGAAATTTGGCAAAGATATTAGGAATAAAATCCTTAGTTTTGCAAAACATGCCATGGAATCTTTAATTACCTCAAAGGTCCAGTCCTTGGTTTGTATGTCTTTGGAGAGACAGCACTTTCAACATCAGTATTCTTGCTCTTGCTGGGGCATTAGGTTTAGTAATTACTGTACGAAGAGGAAAGACTGTTTTGTATTGAGTAACCAACATGACATCCTGCAGTATAATTGTAATTGTTTAATACCACCAATACATGAATTTATAATTTCCATCTGTATATAATTTACATAATTGATCTTTATTCATTGAATACCAAATGCTTTTGTTTGCCCATATTGTTTTTCAGGTGTGCATTTGCAATTCGTAAATTTCTCAACTGAGACAATACATGATTACTTAGAAGTAAGAAGTGGATCTACAGAAACTAGTACTGTTATTGGGAGACTTAGTGGTCCTCAGTTACCAGCTTCTCTGTTTAGTACAACTCATGAAACCAGCTTATATTTTCACAGTGACTACTCACAGAACAAACAAGGGTTTCATATTATATACCAAGGTGAGTGATTATGTGTGAACAAGCGGATTGTTATAGCTATGTTTTCATTGTTAGAAAATAAATGTGAAGGTTTATTCTGGAAAAGATTTGTGCATGATTCAAAAACAAAGTGTTATGCACAATTTAATAAATGTGGCACTGTGGTGGGATGCAGAGGCTACTTAACAATTCAGAGCAAATAATCATTCAGGGGGAAAAAATGAAGATGAGTACTATATACATTTAAAGTACAGTGGGAATGTATGAAGACTAATAATTGCCTGTGTTGGAAGTGGACAGTACATTGTAGATCATATTCCTACTCCTTTAAAAATAAGGTGTAGGATATTTAACAGTAAAATGGGCCTTAATATCATTGTCTGGCTATGCCAGAAGAAGGACAGGAGACACTGGATGTTGTTTAATTAGGCCATAAATTTATTCCTAAATATCAGGGTGTACATAGCGGATAAAAGTGTGTGGTGCAGGTAATTCTATAATCATTTACATATACCGGGGGAGGGAGAGACTGCTGACAGTCCTCCCTGTTTACCCATCTTGGTCCCCAGCCAGCCCATTGCTGGGGACCAGTCACTCCCCCCCCCCCAATCAAATGAGGGTTGAGGGGAGTAAGAAAAGAAAAAAGGAGTACCAGTCATAGGAGCCCTGAACTCTCACTATTTCTCCTCCCTTAAAGAGGACCTCATATAAATCTTTTACCAATCCATTTTATCTGACCACTGTATCCCTTCCCTACAGAGTACCTGCCCCATACTCACATAATGAGTTGCAACATTGTAGTCTAACCCCCATTTCATATATGCCCCAAACCAGCTGTGGGAAAGGCGAAAAAGCTCCACCTTGCCTTCCCAGCCCCCCAAGAAAGGAGCATAAGAACATAAGCATGGCCATACTGGGTCTGACCAATGGTCCATCAAGCCTAGTATCCTGTCTTCTGACAGTGGCTGATGCCAGATACTTCAGAGGGAATGAACAGAACAGGGCAATTTATTGAGAGATCCATCCCTTATTGCCCAGTCCCAGCTTCTGGAAGTCGGATGTTTATGGATACCCAGTCCTATGTAACATATTCATAGACAATCTGGAAAAAGGGGTAAACAGTTAGGTGGCAAAATTTGCAGATGATACAAAACTACTCAAGATAGTTAAGTCCTAGGCAGACTGCAAAGAGCTACAAGACATCTCACAAAACTGGGTGACTGGGCAACAAAATGGCAGATGAAATGTAATGTTGATAAATGCAAAGTAATGCACATTGGAAAACATAATCCTAACTATATATATACAATGATGGGGTCTAAATTAGCTGTTACCACTCAAGAAAGATCTTGGAGTCATTGTGGATAGTTCTCTGAAATCATCCACTCAATGTGCAGTGGCAGTCAAAAAAGTGAACAGAATGTTGGGAATCATCAAGAAAGGGATAGATAATAAGACAGAAAATATCATTTTGCCTCTATATAAATCCATGGTACACCCACACCTTGAATACTGCGTGCAGATGTGGTCACCCCATCTCAAAAAAGATATATTGGAATTGGAAAAGGTTGAGAAAAGGGCAACAAAAATGATTAGGGGTATAGAACTGCTTCTGTATGAGGAGAGATTAATAAGACTGGGACTTTTCAGCTTGGAAAAGAAGCGACTAAGGCGGGATATGATAGAGGTATATAAAATCATGAGTGGTATAGAGAAAGTAAACCAGGAAGTGTTATTTACTCCTTCTCATAATACAAGAACAAGGGGCCATCAAATGAAATCAATAGGTAGCAGATTTAAAACAAACACAAGAAAGTATTTTTTCACACAATGCACTGTCAACCTCTGGAACTCCTTGCCAGAAGGTTTTGTGAAGGCCAATACTATAACGGGGTTCAAAAGATTCATGATAGATAGATTCATGGAAGATAGGTCCATCAATGGCTATTAGCCAGGATGGCAGGAATGGTGTCCCTAGCCTTTGTTTGCCAGAAGCTGGGATTGGGTGATGGCATGGATCACTTGATGATAACCTGTCTGTTCATTCCCTTTGGGGCACCTGCCATTGGCCACTGTCAGAGGACAGGATACTGGGCTTGATGGACCTTTGATCTGACCCGTTCTTATGTTCTTATGTTCAGAGCATGGGGTTACTTCCCCAGCCATTGATGGACCTATCCTCCATTAACTTATGTAATTTTTTCTGAACCCAGTTATACGTTTGACCTTCACAATATCCGCTGGCAGTGAGTTTCACAGGTTGACAGAGTGCTGTGTGAAGAAGCACTTCATTATGCTTGTTTTAAACCTGCTGTCTATTAATTTCATTGGTTGACCCCTAGTTCTTGTTTTATGTGAAGGGGGTAAATAACACCTCCTTATTTACTTTCTCCACACTAGTCATGATTTTATAGATTTCGATCATATCCCCCCCCCCCTTAATTGTCTCTTTTTTAAGCTGAAAAGTTGTTTATGAGGAGAGTTTTTAATCTCTCCTCATATGGAAGCTGTTCCATACCCCTAATATTTGTTGTTGTCCTTCTCTGTACTTTTTCCAATTCTAATATATCTTTTTTGAGATGGACTGACCAGAACTGCACCTAGTACTCCAGGGGTGGAGGCACAATTATGTGACTAATGCCAATAGTTGATCATGACAAAGCCTGGTATTTAACTGCTTATATATCTATACTGCTACTCTGCCTGTTCCAGGCAAAAGAGGGCTTTTCCTGCCCTTGCATGGACCTAAATAGCCCCCTCTCTCTTCCAGTCACCCGTGGGAGAATGGTAGGTCAGCATCCTCACACTAACTTAGTCTGAAGCTGCTGGATTCTCTGGCTATCTCTAGCTTTTATAGGGCCTTATGCACCTTTTCCTACAAGCTAGAAAATAGTCCCCATTGCTTAATGTGCAGTGAGGTCATTCTGGGACATTGGTTTGGTATAGACTAAGAGGGAACAATGCCATGCAGTGAATCACCAGATCCACCTTCTGCAGCAGCCTGTGATTTCTTTGGAAAACTCCTGCACAAGTACTAAGCAGACCAGCCCTGTAGCGCTTGTGAAGACTGATAAAAACAAAGCCGTTGGTGATATAGCCGCAGGCTCATTCCGAAGGAATTGGATCAGCAATCCAATTGCTGGAATTGGATCTCTTGTTCAAAGAAAAGGCCTACGTATTTAAAAACAATAACCATTTTCATGGTATGGCTTATGTGAGATACATGATCTATCCACTTTCTGAGTTGGAAAAGATCCAGACTAAACAGAATACCCCATGTTATTATAGAAACCACCCTGCAGTAAAGCTTCTTAGAAAATGTTAGAATGACAAGAATCACACCAAATCATAATCCAAATCTTGAAGTATCTTCTAACATGTTCCTAACTCCATGTTTAGGCAAATTCTAGTTGGCCTCTTTGGGAATCTAGATTTAGTGCTAAATGAACAAAATAATATGCCATTTGCCAAGGAGCACTGTGAGATCTATGCACCACAAAAACATGATAAAATGCTAAATAAGGGTAGATTATTATTATTTATTAATTAATCAGAGCTACATCTATTAAATATATTTTGGAAGAGACACTGCATGTGTGATGGAATTGCTCTTAATGCTTTAAACATTTTAGAGAGATATTGATACTCACCTATATATAGGGGTCCAATCAATGGTCTCCAAATTGGGGTCTCCAAATTTTCCAGATTCGGTGGAACACCTCTTTCCTCAACAATTCTACAATACAAGGCAGAGGAGGTCTGGGTATTTCATGACTTCTTGAAAAAGGCCACCTGAAATTGTGAAATAGGTTTATACTCTTTACAACTTTCACCAGTAAATCTCAGTGCTGGGATCTTTTATACTTTTAGATTTGCTAGGGGAAAAAAGAGTAGAGATGAAGATAAGTAGCCTTAATGTCAGCTGTTCTCTTTCAGCATATGTAATGCATTGGGCAGCAGTTAGTAATCATCCACAGAGCCAGGAGTGGCCTGACTTTGCATAGGTTCATGGGGAGAGGGCATAAGGAGCATATTCTGTCACTCTTTTCTCCTCCTGAACAGGAGCTGGACAAAACTGCAGTTCTTGTGCTTTCTAAAGTGCAAGAATATCTCCCATTAGTGCATCGGTCGGGGCAATACACTCCAAAATATGCAAACCCATGGTATACTGTTGCTTTTTTGCACATACCAGCAAAAGGGAGAGGTCACTGAACACCTCAAGGCATGTAGCAGTGACTGCTTCCTGTGTGAATGAACGAGCGCCAGATGGTGTTGTGTGATTACTTCCTACCACCCTGGCCAGGGTATAGCGCCACAATCCCCCCCACTCCCACCCCCACCCCCATGCAGATCAGATGGTCTTTGATTATTACTGTGTCATAAAGTGACTAAATGACTGTAAGGCTTTATATTCTTCTTCCTTTGGTAGAATCGGAGAGAAGAGCAAGGGCTTTTCTTTTGTCACCCAAAATGTAAAGCTTCTAATACTAAAGCATTAAAATACAGATCAGAACTGATATTACATTTTAGGACTATTTTAAAAAAAAAATTTATTATTTATTTCAGCTTATCAGTTGCAAAGCTGTCCTGACCCTCGGCCATTCCGTAATGGTTTTGTGATTGGAAATGACTTTACTGTAGGACAAACAATTTCATTTGAGTGTTTTCCTGGATACACCTTAATTGGAAATTCAGCACTGACTTGTCTACACGGAGTCAGTCGTAATTGGAACCATCCTCTCCCCAGGTGTGAAGGTATGTATTGTGTAAAGATATGCCATCCCATATTCCCCTTCCCTTTACTTCATCAAATCAAACCTCTCTTACTGTTTAATAATTTGTTGTCTGTCTATAGGCTGGATTGAAAAGCCTTACTTTACTTATTACTACTGCCACAGACAGCTCCTTGAGATTTCTCTTTGAGCTCAATTGGTAGAGTCCTGTGTTTTTAGAGCAGAAAGTAGTTGCAGAGAAGAGCTGGTTGGAATTGGGCTGTTTTGTCAAAACCAAAACATTTCATGGAGATGTATCAGTTTCCACAACATTTTTTTGGAGAGAGTCCGTAACTAGGTGGCTAGATTACTGGGCTGGAATTTGGAAGACGTAGGGTTAAGTCCCTGCTCTGCCTGATTTGAAATGAAAAACTCTGCTCTGAATAAGGCTAATCAGGGATTTGAACCTGAGTCAGACACACATATGGTTTTGTTTTCTTTCTGCAACAGAAAAAAATGATAAATTTAGAAACCTTAAAAAGATGTTGCAAAACAGAATTGTCCTCCTCTGGTCAGCTCTGTGAGTTTATTTTGCCATGCCACTTAAATTGTTTGGAATTTGACGACGTTGAGATAGAAAGATATCCAGGTTAGCTTTACTTGTGGACTCACATATGAAGTGAGCAGCTGCAAAGGATTTTGATTTGAGTGAGATTTTCCTGCATTTGAGCCCAAAAGGAAATAGAATGGCTATGCTGCTTACAGAAGGTTTTTCTGCATCTATTTCTGTGGTGAAAAAAGTTTCCTGATGAGGCCGACTGTGTCAGCTAGGTTTCTGTGATGCAGATGAGGTTTGGTGACTAGTTGGCAATAGGATAATGGAGAAAAAAAGACTTATTGACCACAGATTGGGACCCTCGGCCCACACCGCTTCCCGCAGCCCCCATTGGCCTGGAACGGCGAACCACAGCCAGTGGGAGCTGCGATCGTCTGAACCTGTGGACACTGCAGGTAAACAAACTGTCCCGGCCCACCAATAGCTTTCCCTGACGGGCTGCGTGCAAAGGTTGCCGATCCCTGATCTAATGTACTAGATAACTAGGGAATGGCAAAATGGCTCAACTTGCAGAGGAATTGCATCTGTTCATTTTTTGTGCAAGCATCTGAAGTAGTATCTTTATTAAGTGTGTTAACATTTTGCTATGTCATGATTGTTTTTTTTTTTTAAGATAATTAGGTATCTTCTGCTTGCATTTGTTTTTATTTGAGATTAAAGTTCTTCAAAGCATGAAAATCAAGTTGGTATTGTTTGTTTTATTTTGTTTTTCTTGTATGCTTAACTGGAGAGGAGAACACTTTTAAAAAATTTTAACAATATTTAATGTAATATATTTGTTTTAACATACTATAGATTTATGACTTATCAAATAATGCCTGCCTCTTCGAGGCAAACAACCTGAATCACATCTCAATAAAGAGGTGTTTTGGGTTTTTAAAATCATTTTTGTTTCCATGCCTGAAGAGGAGGAAAAAATAATTCACTGTCATTTCTTTGAGATTCTGCTTTTCTAAGATATTTGATTCTGATAAAGCCCTTCTAAATTCCACTTGCTGTTCTTCGTCTTAGCATAGTTAAAACATTGTCCGAAATCCTTTGCTTGCTTCTGTGGACACATTACATGTAAAAGCAGCAGAAATGCAATGTGTCCACTGTGTGGCTTGCTTGGGCTGTGGAGAATCTAGACATAGATCTCCATATAGCCCTGCATGCCAAGTAGAATGCTGAAAGTCTCCATGCTGTACCATTAAAGATGATGTGGGCGTATACAGGTAAACTCATACACATAGCAATCCCCTTAGGACAGTAGTGTTACACTCCTCCATACCCTGCCACAGCTGGTCACATTTAGGTTGAAAGCCCTTAAGCATGTTTTGGGGCTAATGATTCTTTGCCTCAGCCCCACTATTCTTCAGGAAATTTACTCTGAATAAAGCGTACTTATGTGGGCTTTGCTCTGTTTCCCAGGATTTGGCCTGATTATTACTACTTTGGATTCTATGCCATAATCCCTCAATGTTGTCTATAGAGAAATAGGAAAAACTAAAGAGAAAAAGTATGAGGGGAAAATCATGAGTTCAGCAGTCTAAATATATTATGTAATGCATATGTATAACTAAAAACTTTAGAGCCAGAGGCGCACTGGATGAAGGGTTGAGGGGGCACACTTTGTCAGGAAACTGTAGGAAGAATTCTTGCTTACTTAGCCAGAACCACTCTTGGGAAATGCAAAATTGCTTTCCTTCTTGTTCTGCATTGCATACTTTCTACTGTTTCTCTCCCTCCACACTCACACCAAGCCAGTTCCACCTATCCTCAATCAGGACCGGCTCTAGGCACCAGCGCTGCAAGCATGTGCTTGGGGTGGCACTTTCCAAGGGGCAGCACTATGGCACACCCCCCCCCCTTTTTTTTTTTTTTTTTTGGGGCGGCAAAAAGCCGGGAGCCAGCCCTGGCCAGAGCCCTGCCGCTGGAGAGCCAGAGCATCGTCCCCTGGAGCCGAGCCCAGGCTGCGGCGGCAAGAGGGGCTCCTGGAGTGTGTGAGGAGCCGGGGAGGGAGGGAAGCAGGGCCCAGGATGCAGGGAGGGAGGAGGGTTTCTGCTGCCACCACCGCTGCCGCTACCGCTGCTGCTCTGAGCCTCCCCAGGGTGGCGTAGCATTTCCCTGCCCGAGTGGGCTGGGCAGGGGGCGCGGATCCCGGCTCGTGTGCTGTTGGAGTGAGTGGCTGGGCTGCCCGAGCTCCCAGGGAGCTGCCCCCGGACTCAGCCCACCACGCACCTCCCCCGCCTCAGCCCCGTGCTGCTTGCCCCGGGTTCCCACAGTGCCAGGGGCGGGGAGAGGCAGAGCTCGGGTCCGAGCAGGACAGCGGGGGATACTGCCCCACCGGGGGACCCCCGCGGCTTGGGCACCTGGGGGTCAGTGTCTGTCCTCTCGGCTCTGCCTGCACGGGGCTGGGGAAGCAGCTGTCAGCGCCTGCCCCTCTCAGCCCTTGCACCCCCCATCCCACTCGCAGCCTCTTCACTGGTACCTCCCCCCATCGCTCCTTCGCCGTACCCCTTCCCCTTGTACTCTCCCTTCACCCGCACCTCTCCCCTTGTAACCTCCACCAGCCCTCTCCTCCCGCACCTCCCCCTTCCCCTGCACCTCTTCTCCCGCAACCCTCCTGATACCCCCTCTCCTCCTCCACCCTCCTCTGCGAGTACATCCCACCCTGCTTCTCTGCCAGTGTAGAGCCCCCAAGCACCCTCACACCCGCTCCTTTGCCTGAATCCTTTTATCTAGATCCCCATCTCTTTCCAGGTACAAGGTTTGAGGGTTAGTCCCTATGCCTTCCATGTGCATTTTGGAGCACTAAAGATGGGGTGATGGGGGAGGGGGCGAAATTTATAGTCAAGTGAAATAAAAATAGGAGAAATGGTTTGATCCCCACTGCAAGTGTAAACGGGGATTGCTGTGCTGAACGAGGAGGTCACGTTTGGTGGTGGGGGGAGCCCAGGGCTGAGGCGGCAGGGGATGCGGGTGGGGGGGGAGAGAGAGAGCCCAGGGCTGGGGCGGCAGGGTGTGTGGGTGGGGGAGGGAGAGAGCTCAGGGCTGGGGTGGGGGGCAGCCAAAAATGTTTTTGCTTGGGCGGCAAAAAACCTAGAGCCGGCCCTGTCCCCCAATTCATTTTATGTAGCTATCCCCTGAGGACACAATGTGGGAGCAATTCTTGCACTCCCTATGTAACTGTCCCTGGCCTCTACACAGGGCCACAAAGAAGAAAGTCATTGCACTGTTTTCCTCATCTTGTGCATCCACACATGTGGTGGATAGGGTCAGGTAGAATTTAGCCTATTATCTAAAAATGGACTCGGGAGCAAGTCTTCAAGCCTTCTCTTAGTCAGAACTACTATGTTATTTTTTTTTCTGGGAGATTCAACTGAGTAAGGACTTCAGAATTGGGCCTCTTGCTGTTTGTAAAAGCTCAATAGCTTTTTCGTTTCTCATATCCAGCTGACGTTCTTTAGTTTTCCATAACACAGTTCAACTATGCACATGCTCAATGTATTCACAAATAAGGATTTCACACCATCTAAAAAGAATGCAAAAGTTATTGACTGCTCCTGCAGTGAAAATAAATGTGGTTGTTGTTGTTGTTTTGTTTGTTTTTAAGCTCTCTGTGGAGGAAATATAACTGCAATGAATGGCACCATATATTCTCCTGGATACCCTGATGAGTACCCAAACTTTCAGGACTGCTTTTGGCTTGTCCGAGTACCACCTGGTAATGGAATCTATATCAATTTTACTGTTCTTCAAACAGAGCCAATATATGATTTCATAACTGTATGGTAAGTAGACACAATTATTGATTTATACTACTACATGTGAGAGTGTAACAAGTCAGAGATTAAAAGTAACATTTTGGTTATGTGTCATAGATCTCTGCTTAATGTCTGAATTATGTTTAGTGACAGTGATGGATTTGCAAGACTAAACCAATGATAAAATGGGCATATTATATTTTCGTTCATGAAGTACCTAAATAGGGATAAAATAAATTTCAGGAATGAAGGCAATCCTGTTCCCATTGAAGTCAAGTCAAAATTTCTATTGGCATCAATGTTATAGGATCCGTAGTTTGATATTTTACTTGTTGGGAGAGTTTAGTCAAGTTATAAAGCATTACATGTAAAGAGGACTCTCACTTATTGACTTAGCCCAAGCACAAGGTGAATGAGGCAATATCTTTTATTCGACCAACTTCTGCTGGTGTGAGAGACAAACTTTCAAACATAAACAGAGTTCTTCATCAGGCCTGGGAAATGTACTCAGAGTGTCACAGCTAAATAAAAGATGGAACAGATTGTTAAGCATAAGGAGTTAACATGTATGTCCAGGAACCATTCAAGGTGAAGTGACCAGTTAACACCTCTCCAGTCATAGTGGAGAAAGAAGAAGAAAAAGCTGGAGGTGGGCAGGTTAGTGGGTTATAGATTGTTGTAATAAGCCACCAATACAGTGTCTCTATTCAGTCCATGATTTTTACTGTCTAGCAAAGTTATGAATTTAACCTCTCAGGCTCATCTTCTGAAAGTGTTGTGCAGGTTTCCTTTGAGAAAGAGGATTGATAGGTCAGATATAGAGTGATTGCTTTGTGAAAAGTGTTCACCCACAAGTGATATGCTGGTTTTGTCTGTATGAGTTCATTTGAGAGCATAGTGATTGTCTCATTTTTTTCCAAATAGCTGTTACTGGGGCATTTAATGGTGTATGGCTGGGGAGGTTGATCATTATAGAGTGGAGATATGTCTGTAGGTTTTGCATCTATTATGGCAGGGAATGGTGATACATATTGTTGATGTGTCCTGGTCTATGGGGAGCTTGCTTCTGATGATGAGATGGCAAAGATGAGGGATTCTTTGAAGACCAAAATAGGGGATTCAGGAAAGATTCCTTTCAGTATGGATTACAAGTATGGGTTGAAATTGTTTAATGGTAGTCCATGTGGGTTCTAGTGTGGGGTGGTAGGTGACAACTAGGGGTGTGTAGTCAGAGGGGGGTTCATTTCTATGTTGAAGCAGGTTTTCTCAGAGGACTTGGGTGGTCCATTCCATGACACAATCTGCTTCTTTGTTGGACTGTGCTTGTTTGTTGAATTAAGCTGTGTATCCTGGACTTTCTCCTCAAAGCATATTCTGTGACATGAGAATGCCCGGCTGTAGATAATAAATTTATTGGTGTGTTTGGGGTGATTACTGGATCTGTGAAGGTATGTGTGGTGATCCGTGGGTTTCTTGTGTATAGTTGTCTGCAGGGTTCTATTGCTGAAGCTGATTGTGCTGTTCGGGAAACTGATGCTGGGAGTGTTCTAGAAAAAAATGTAATGGAAGGATAATTGTTGTTGAAGTTGTGGTGGAAATCTAAGAGAGAGTTTAGGTCATCTGTCCAGAGGATGAAAATATCATTGATGTATCTCTGGTATATCATTTTTTGTTGTTGTGCATTTATCCAGAAATTCTTCCTCAAGGTGGCTCATGAAGAGGGTGGCATATTGGGGAGCCATCCATTTACCCATGGCTGTTCCCATGGTTTGGATAAAGTGTTTGTTGTTGAATGTAAAATTAGAATGGGTGATGATGAAATGGATGAGATTGGCAGTGTATTTGTGGTGGATATCAGAGTGTTGTCCATTGTCTTGTAGATATTTGAGACAGGCACTGATGCTATCATTGTGAAGGATGTTGGTGTATATCCCATGTCATGAGAATAAAAATATTCTCCTAAATTCATGCTAGCAATCTCCTGATCAAGAAAAGGATATTGAATGCACAGTGTTGACAAAGATCAAGGAGGCAACTGTGTTTAATAAAAGAGTAATAACATGCAAGTTCTACTATGCACATATGAACTGTTCCAATTTCATATCAGGACAAGATTTAGAGAAGCAATTTCTTAGCATCTTACATAGTTGCTTTGTGGAATCATCAGTTTTAGAGCATATAAAAAAGAGACTATGTTCTTGATTTAGTTGTAAGTAAAATATAGGAGTTGGACAGACAAGTTGGGTGAGGTAATATCTTTTATTTGTCTAGCTTTAGTTATTGAGAAAGACAAGCTTTGAGCTACACAGAGCTCTTCTTTGGGTCTGGGAAAGATACTAAGAATGTCACAGCTAAATACAAGATCGAACATATAGTTTAGCATATGTAGTTAGTACATAGAGACCACTCAAGTACCTTTCCCATACCTGTTGAAGAGCTCTGTGTAGCTCGAAACCTTGACTATCTCACCAAAAATGTTGGTCTAATAAAAGATATTACCTTACTCACCTTGTCCCTCTAATATCCTAGGACCAACAAAGCTCCAAAAACACTGCATACAACATAGGATTTGGGTCAACAGGGTCAACTATAGCTGAGCCTCTTAGTTAAAACAGAATAGAACCCAGGGTGCTCTCAATGAGACAAATGATCATGGACACCCGCCACAGAGTGCCACAGGAGGAAACATAAGTTAAATAATCATCTGGGCACAGGCATCATTCTATGCCTTAGACACTTCTATGGTGATTAAGGTTGGTCTAAAGCTTGCTTATGTGTATTTCAATTAAAATGTTCTGCAGCATGAGATACTTAAATTATGGATTCTGTAGAATAGTTAAAGGGATTAACTGGACTCATTCATTACTATGATATCTCTATCCATTATTCATTTGCCAGTTCTGTTACACAAAGATATATATCTTGGATAAACGTAAATGGAAATCTTTGGGAAATTTTAATCATAGAAATGAATATATAATAATCTTCCATATACCTCTCCATTACTGTTCCTCTTCATTCCCATGTGTGTTCCTAATCATTTCTCATCTTGACAACTGCAAACTCTTTCTTCCTGGTATCCCAGACTTTCACCTTGCTGCTTCCTTCAGTCTTTCCAACATGCCCCTAAAAACATTCTCTCCCCTGCCTGCTGCTCTTAGCATGTTCTGGTGCTCTTGAAATTCCTTTACTTTCTCCCAGTCACCTTCTTCATCAAATTTATGGTGCTTGTCCTGGCCTTCACAGCCCTCAATAACTGTAATGCTGCTTGTGTTTACTCTCTTGTCTCCTCTCGCTCATCCCTCAACATTTAATTCTGCCCAAACTGCATAATTACTAACCCCATCTAATCTTCCTCTCACTGTCCCCTATATGCCTCCTGCCATGTGACCTCACATACCTGCAGTTTCCTCCATGACCTAGTTCACCCTGCCTCCTTCTCATTGTCTTTCCTTAAATTCACTTCCAAACAATGACCCAAGGCCCCCAAAAGCAATAATAAAAGTAAACCTCAGTGCTTATTACATTGTTATCATTATAGTCCTCATCCCTTTCCTTTTACTCCATTTTTATGTTGTCTTGAAATTGTTAACTCTTTAGGGCAGAGACCATGTAACTAAAATATCTAGCAAACTGTTTTTGTTGTTATATAAATAAATAATAACACTAAAGTGATGTAATTTAAAAAAATCTGACATTGTGAAAAATGTGGTGTTTGGAGCTGGTCAGAAAAACTCTGAGTGAACAGTTTTCTTTTAGAAAATTCAGTTCCTATCAAAATTTAAATTCTTCACAAAATCCGTTTTACCAAAAAATTGTTCTGAGAAAAATGGAAGGCAAACAATCCAACAATGTTGAAATGTCTTGTTTTGACAAGACATTTTCAGAACAAAATGTTTTTAATTTTTTAAAATGTTTTATTATATTTTATCATATAATATTTTAAAAAGTCAGAATGTTTTGATTGATCCATTTAAAAAAACACAATATTTTGTGGGGAATTTTGAATTTTTTGGATTTTGTTCTGATATGGAATGAAGCCAGAATTGGAAATCTCAAAATTCTCCACAAGATGGATTTTCTGTCTTCCACACAGCTCTAGTGCCAACTGATATGAATCTCGACATGAATTTACTACTGAACTAAGTAGCTCATCAAGGAGTGGGGAGGTAATGGTTTCAATTTGTCACTAGCATGTGTACAGTTTTAAGAGTATCAGAATAAAATAATGTTATTGATAAATCCAAGATAAAGAAATAGTCATATCATGAAAAGACTGAGTTCAATAGGTTTGAGGGGTGAAAGCCTGGTAATAGAACTAGAATATGAAATAGAGTTAAAATATGAAATAATCTTCCGAGGTCAGTTATGGGAGATCCATCAGTAAAGATATTCAAAGTCAGGCTAGACAAAGCACACATGAATAGTCATTAGGAGCAATCTTCCAAATTTCAGCGGGTGGACTAGATGACCTGCCAGGTTTTTCCCATTTCTAATATTTATTATTCAACTCATCCAATAAATTGTAGGTTTCTACTAGCCTACCTATTTCCAGATGAATTGCTGAATTCATGAATTGGCTAGTCATGAAATAAAGATGCACAGAGTTCCATAGCTTCAACAATGCAGAAAGAACAAGACAATTTGAAATAAATAGTTACATGATGCAGACCATGAACTGCTCTGAAGTAGCTATTATTTAAACTATGGGAACAGAGAACAATAATTTATGTTAAGCACCCCTTTTTGTTTAAGAATCTTGAAGGAAATATTATAAGAAAAATCGTGCATATACCATAACTAATTATTTATCTTTTTCTTTAAACATCTTCTTTTCAGTGAGGACCTTTGTTATCCAACATTAAAACTGCAGTGAAAACAAGAAAATTCATTAAAAACTAGGAAGCTGTTTACATTAATGATTAATTGATCCAATTTAAATGTCCTATATTTTTATACCTATACTTAGTTTTAGGTGCAAATGATAACACTTTGACTTCTAATTCTGCCCACAAATTTAATCTGAAATGAAATGCTGTCATCTGAAGCTCCTTTAAAAAAATTGGCCCTCAGAATAATAAATGTCAGTAACATTTACATGTATAATAGTTCATATACAGTTTTAGAGTGAAATTCTGATCCCATATATGTCAATAGGAGTTTTGCCTTTGACTGCAGTGAGGCTAGGATTTCACCCTAAATTTTTATATACACTAAATGTGGTATATTATTTAATCCATCCAGAAATGCCTGAATCATTCCAAATCATGCCAACTTGTTTTCCTTCTTTGATTAGGTAATTGGTTTGGTGGATAGGGGGAATGCCGGGGACATACTATACCTGTACTTTAGCAAGGCTTTTGACATAGTTCCACATGACATTCTCATAAGTAAGCCGGAGAAATGCTGGCTCAGCGGAACTAACATTAAGAAAAAAAAGTAACTATTCATGGAATTATGTCTGACTGGAAGGAGGTCTCTAGTGGGGTTCCACAGGCATTTGTTCTGGGTCCATTTTTTTTTTTTTAACATCTTTATTAATGACCTGGATGTGGGAATAGAGAGCATACTGATCACATTTTTGGAAGGTAGGCCAAAATTCAAAGAGATCGTGCTAAATTGGAGAACTGGATTATAAACAACAAAATGAAATTCAACAAAGACAAATGTAAGGTGATTCACTTTGGGGAAAAAATCAAATGCACAAATACAGAATCGGGGGGATTTTTGGCAGCAGTACTGCTAAAATGGATCTGGGAGTTGAGGTGGATCACAACCTCAACATGAGTCAACCATTGGATACTGTTGCAAAAAAAGCAAATACAATTTTGGGTTACATTAACAAAGTCACGGGAGGTGAAAGTACCATGCTATTCAGTGCTGGTTAGGCCTCATCTGAGGTACTGTGTCCAATTTTGGTCAACAATGCATAGAAAGGATGTAGAGAAACTGAAAAGGATCCCGAGGGGAGCAACAACGATGATCAAAGGAATGGGATGCAAGTCATATAAACAAAGGCTGAAGGATGTTTAGTTTGGAAAGAGGAGATTAAAGGGGGACAGGATAGTGGTCTTCAAATACTTGAAAGGCTGCCATAAAAAAGATGGATAAAAGTTCTGATTTGCCACAGAGGACAGGACAAGAGGTAATGGGTTCAAACTATAGCACAGCAGTTTTAGATTTAAATCTCAGGAAAAATGTCCTAACAGTAAGAACAGTCAGTCAGTGGAACAGACTGCCTAGAGAAGTTGTGGAAGCTCCTTCACTGGAGGTTTTCAAAAGGAGACTGGATAGCCACCTGTCTTGGATGGTTTGGATACATCTAGGCAGCAGATTAGGCTCGATGGCCCTTGTGGTTCCTTCTAACCCTATGGTTCTATGATTCTATGAATCAACAGAAAATGTGTGGTTCCCCTTCTGTAATACTGCTAGAAATTGATGGGAGGGGAACAGCAGTACGGCCAATAATCTAATGTCCATATTTGTCATCTTGGCTATATAAAAGTGAGCATGTTTCAAGGCAAAAAAGTACCACCCAAACCCAGCCAGATTGAGGATACCACAATCTGCAGGGAGAAAATAGAGCATTTATTCCAATAGGTAGTAGTGGAAAAACTTATACTCAGAAATTCTGAAGCACCCTAACACATCTTCTGTCATGGGGCATTTTCCACCTCACCATTCAAGTTACACATTTCCTCCTCAAAGGAGCATTCAGCGTCTGAATATTCCTGTTTTATTTTGATTGCAAGGAATACATCTAAACCTTTACAGTGTATGTATGTATGTATGTGTATATATATTTAGAAAACTTAAATATATGCTCATTTTAGGATAGACAACAAATACTGCATTACACCTAGAAAAAATGACCCACCTAGCAAAAATATCACATAATCCCTCATCATTGTACATTTACCTACAATGAATGGTGAAACCTACTCTTAATATTATTTTTCTTTTGATGTTTTTTTTCTTTTTTCTTTTAGGGATGGGCCAGACCAAAGTTCTCCTCAGATTGGCCAGTTTAGTGGCAACACTGCCTTGGAGTCTGTCTACAGTACTTCAAACCAGATTCTCATCAAGTTCCACAGTGACTTCACAACAAGTGGTTTCTTTGTGCTAAGTTATCATGGTAAGTTCAATAAATTTATCTATATTTATTGATGATTGTATAGTTGAAGCTTAAGGGAAAATGTTTTAACTTACTGTTACTAAAATAAATGTTAAGTCCTTTGGAACAATTAGTTTATTTTTTGTTAATCACTGAATGTGATTGTTACCACTATTAATAGACAAGCAAAGAAGATATACCATGAACACATTGTCAGTACAAACAAACAAACAAAAAGAACCAGTGAACCTTCCAAAATCTAACATCCAGTTCAGGTTAGACATAAGTATCTCTTTATGGCTTCCATTGCATTAAAAGATGGGGTCCAAAATGCAAGTTTTGTTTAAATTGTGTGTAATCAGTGCAGTTATGCCAGCGCTGCCAGTGATAACAAACTAAATTAAATTGCATGGGTTTATCCATCCTGTTCATGTGAGAAGAATCAATGGAGACCTATACCTGTATTGACCTAGAGGCTGCCAAATCCTTTGGATATTTTTTTTTTAATTTTGAAATGTAAGGGAATATTTTTTTTGTATTTTTATGGAATTTACAAAAAATTACTTCTCCACCAAGAATGTGCCTCTTGGGAGTGCACATCTTGGTACCAGGAATTCCTAAGACCTTCTAGAAATCAGGAAAGGGTGAGGGCAGTTCATATACCCTCATACAAATGCTAAATCTTGTGTCAGGTTTCTAAGGCACATTCATTTCCTATCATGATAAACAACAGATCTCATAATTACTGCTTTCTAGAAGTTGCAGTGCACTTCTATTTCTTGTCAGAATTTCTATTTTGTAGATCAATTTTACTTATAATGAATTAATCTGTGTTAATGAATAATCTGTGTTATAATGAATTAATCTGTATTAATAATGGTATTATAGTTAGGAGCAAGATTCTTCACCCAGATCCAAGCTTCACCCAGATCCAAGCTACACCTAGAAGCATGGGTGTTGGCACCCTATTAAATGAGTGATAAAATGCTCACATGAGTTGAAACAGATTCTTCTGTAATTGAGAAAGCCACCTCCCTGAAAGACATGTACACTAAAATGGAGATCATCTGGGCTTTGTGTGACAAAGAGTTCCACAGGCAGATACTCTTCACCTGTCTCCATCTCTGGCGAGCTCTATTATGGATACTGAGAATTACATTATATCTGTACACTGTAGTATTTTAGAAGTGGCATTTTGTGTGTTCAGATTATTACGGACTATGACATAAGAACCAGTACATTGAATTGGTTCCACTGTTGAATGGGTGTAGTGGGCAGAGTACCTATGTTTCATTTAACTGTTAAGATATGGGCTTCTGAAATTAGTACCATCCTTGGTGTTGTATAGCTTCCATTATCTGACCCAAGAAAAAAGCATTTCAGTACTCCAGCTGTGAAATAACAAAGGCATGGAGCACTATCTCCAGGACTTCCTCTGTGAGGAGCAGGCACAGTTTTCTTACCAGTAGTAGGTGGTAAAAAATCCTGGTGTCCAGGCATAATGTGGCTACCAGACTGCAACTCTCTGACAATGAATATTCAGATACCCTTATGAAAAGAGCGGTCATGGATTCTGCAAGGCCTTCTGAATATGTCCTTTGGCCTACCAAAATCACTTCCATCTGACTTCGATTGAATTTGAATCATATATTATTCTTTATGGAAGTGCTTTTTTCTTCTAGATGCGGAGGTAGCTGTATGACAAATGGTTGTCTGCTTGTGATAAGAATGATATGTGTCACTGTGTATCATAAGCATATTGCTAGCATTTGGCTTGTAGCTTTTCAAATGTTTCCAGCGGCATTATATAGATGCTGAACAAGCTGGTTCATAGCACCCATCATTGGCATGAAGCAACCAAAGCTACACAAATAAATTTGGCAATTCCTCTATGTCCTGAGGCTAGCAATTTTGCAGTCATTTTTTATTCCTCTCATTCTCTCCCTAAATGAATGCTGTCTCTAAATCATGCAGGTCTTATACTCTACATCTTATCTATCATCAGTATTTCCAAATTCTGATGTTAGTTCTCTGTTCCCTCCTATAGAGCCCTTGCCCAACCCCTAATCACTCTGACCTTGACTACTGCAGCCTCCTCATCTTTGCCTCCACGCCATTATTAATTCCATCCAGGATGTTTTAGCAAATAGTCATCAAGTTTTTCTGATGCTCTGATGATCTTCTGTCTCTCTTCAAATCCTTTCACTGGCTCCACCTCACCTTCCTCTTTAAATTTAAGTTTCTTGTGCCCAAGTTGGAAGACCTGGTGCAAGTTAACTCAAACCTATTTCTCTACCCCATCTTCCAATAAATAAAGTTTCCTATACCAGTGTAATATATGAAATAAAATTATTTGTGAAAGGGATGGGAACTGTTTAAATTGCACGTGCCCATGTCTGGTTGTAAAGTGACTTTTAGGGGCTTCCTCTTGCTGCCCTCTGTTTATTTCTCTTACTGTGCATCTAGACTATACTTCTGAACTGACAGGGCCTAAATGTGGGCTATGGTGTTTGATGAAGACCAAGATTGAGGGACACAAAATATTTGTCATATAACAAAGTTAAAACACTGGGACTAATCCCTTCAGGATAAATACCTCTTTCAGTATCTTCAAGTTCATGATTCTTTCTATCTGCTGTAAATAATTTGCAACAGTAAAAGTGTAGGGGATACCAAATTGGTGCGGAATATAGGTAGTTTTGGGACTAATATGAGTGTAGTCTCTAATGAGAGACATTTGAGAGTTATGACCTAGATTCTTTGCTAAAGGCATTTGATCACAGTGGACCCAAACCTGTTCTTATTAAAGGACCAAATGATGGCTAAGTGAGCACAATGGTGCAAGGGCATAAGAGCAATGTGGCATGTTACACTCCTCATCTAGTTACCTGTACCACAGGTAGCAGC
>NW_020664409.1:86400020-86471467 GCF_002925995.2 Terrapene triunguis | reverse complement strand
AGATCCTCATCTGGTGTAAACTGAAGTGACACCAGTGACTTCAGTGGAATCAAGCCTATTTATATCAGCTGAGAATTTAACCCATAGGTTTTTAGTCTTTGTGAATTCAAGAATTTCCCAATCTTGATGTTTTTGGAGAGTAGCTGGTATATGGCACTGATAGTCAAATTGCGAGCTAAGCCTTCTTGCAGACCTCCTTTTTGGAAGACTTATTTGTATTTTTTTGACTGCTTTGTTTTTGCAATCCTGACAGTTGCATTGTAGATTCTGTGTCATGCACACTGTCAGAAAGGGCACCTGGATAAAGAGGAGCAATACAGCAGTGGCAAAGCTGAAGTTACTAATATGTATTTACTTATCCTTTGTACCTACTCTATATAATTCCACATGTTCATTGCATTTCCTTTATACGGAACCCCCATGATCTCTGACAAATCCACGGCTGAGCTTTCAGAAAGCTTGACGACTTCTCAACAGGAACCATTTGTATACAAACATCAGGATATCTTTGTATATGATCCTGCATTCCTTGCAAACAAACTCACAATCGAGTGAATAGGATCTGGGGTGGGGACAAGGAGGAAAGTAGGATATTGGGCCTTTACAGTATTTCAGTATGACACAATAAACCAGTAATTACTGGGTACAGCTGAGCATAGGAACCATTTGTGGTTCCCTGATTATGGGGCTGGTTTTCTATGGTTGCTCCTCCCTCTATTCATTACTCTAAATTATACCAGCCAGTAATGGCTCCTGGGGAGCATTACACTGTCCGGAGATTGCCATAGCAATCCACCAAAACTACAAAAGGAACATGGGGCAATATAGAATGGGGCAAGATCCCCCATGCACCCACAACTTATTTTGAGTTAGGTCCAATACATTTTGGGTAATCATAGCACTCATTTGAATTCTGACATCCAGTAACATGTTGTTTGGAGTAATGGAAAAAGTGTGAAGGCGTGATTCTCCATTGCCTCGTACTTTCTACCTGTGCAAACTGGTTGTGAACCACAGTCGCTGGCGTCTAATTTTCCCTGGGGGTGCTCAATCCCACTCCACACCTTACCCGAAACCCCCAATCCCACCCCCACACCATCCCTGCCACTGCCCCCCCACTCCACCTCTACCTCCAAGACCCCACCCTCACCTTGCCTCTTCCCGCCTCCGCTCCACCGCCACCCCGTCTCTTCCCTGTCTCTTTCCGCCCCCTCGTTTGAGTGTGCCCCATCCCTGCTCCTCCCCGTCCTTCCCAAGACCTCCTGCATGCCACGGAATAGCTATTCTGCATTGTTCAGGAGGTGCTGGGAGGAGGGGGAGGAGTTGATCAGCAGGGCCACTGGTGGGTGGGAATGGGGGAGAGGGAGCGGAGCTTGGCTGCTGGTGGGTGCTAAGCACCCGCTAATTTTCTCCAGGGATGGAGAACCCACGGAGTCAGCACCTATGCTGTGAACAATCTCTTCTAAAACAGAATGATAGTGTGTTACACTGTTTTACACTTGCATAGATTAAATGATTACAAAAGGTGCAAGACCACAGTGAATCAGATCTTCCGAACTGTAATTTTGATGACACTGAACCTAGAGACCTAAGGTTTGAGCCTGCAATCTTAATATAAGCAAATACAAATTTGCATGTATAAAAAACTGGAAAAAATAACTAATTGATGTATTATTTTTGTGACAGTTTCCATCAGGACCTCACCATGGCACATGGTTTGAGTGAATTGTCATCCTCTGTTTTGAAACTGTTAATATTCTTTCCAGTAGGGGAAAGGTGTGACTTGAAAGTGGTACCAGTATTGCCATCCCCACCTGTCCAAAAATCATGTGTCAAGCCACACAAAAAAACGAGGGGGTTTTGTTTGTTTGTTTGTTTGTTTGTTTGTTTGTTGTGATTTTTTTTTTTTAGTTCTGAGATTTTTAAAAAGTAAAATACATTTTGGGTTTTTTTTTCTTTGTCTTCTGTTTTCTCAGCCTTTGGGGTACACTCAACTCATATTTTTCAAGTTTTTTTCCACAACCATGAGGGCTAAAAGCTTACTTTTTAAATGAAATCTGAGAGTCTCATGTCATTGTAATCTGTTGACTCCGGGTGATGGAGCTTTAAGTAAATCAACAAATATAACGAGCCTCAAGATAAAATCACAGGAGTCGTCAAAACTGTGGTACTGGCTGTTATTGAAGATTTTATTGTTTTACATGTACATGTTGCTATGCATTTGGTAGAGAAGGCCAGGTCAAAGAAGTGTCTTATACTTGGAGCAGAAGGTGGTGAGGTTTGTGATGGTCCTTAGTTCCTGTGAGAGTTCATTCTACAATGTGGGACTGGCCCCTAAGGAAGATCTGTCATATGCACCAATGTGACCCTTTACCCTTTTTGTTGAATGTTCCATTGTACCCCAGGAGCAAAGTTATTAAGCCTGATCTTCATCCAGAAGCTTTAAAGGATCTTTTAGATATTGGTAGGGCAAGACCCTTGAGCACCTTGAGGATAAAGATTAAGATCTTGAACTTGAATCAATATCCTATGGGAAGCCACTGTAGAGAGTGGAGAACAGGCTGTATGTGCTTGTGGTAGCCAATGTTAATAAGGAGATGAATTTCAGCATTCTGTACTAGTCAGAGTTTCCTAAGGGCTAATGGCTTCATGCCCAGGTATATTGTATTGCTATACTCCAGACAGGAGATGATAAAGCCATGTATAACTGGGGCTAGGTCATCGTCTGCCAGGATGGGACAATGTCTCCTAACCAACTAGAAGGAATTGACTGACTGACTTGACAGTTGTGGGTGTTCACCTTCAACAAGGAGACTGCACCATTGTTGAAAACTCTTCATCATGCTTTCTTCTGCCCACCAGCATCACCTCTGTCTTGCTCTGATTCAGCTTCAACTAGCTGCTCTTCATCCACGAGTTGATCTCGGCCAAGCATTGGGCCATCTTGATGGTAGTGGTTTGGTTATGCATGAAGGATAGGCAGAGCTGTGTGTCATCTGCGTATTGCTTGCACACAAGCCCATGTCATCTGATCAGTTTGCCTTGAGGCTACATATTGATATTGAACAGGACCAGAGAGAGAACTGATCCTTGTGGTCAACAAGGTAGAAAATAGCTTCCAAGCATTACTCAAAATCCACATAATGGATAAAATCCTGGCTCCTTGAACTCAGTGGCAAAACTCCCAATGATGTCAATGCAGCCAAGATTTCACCTAGTATTCTTAAGTGCTTTTGTATTTGCTAATATTGACATACCTAAGACAATTCCTGGTCATGGGATACTGCTGTGCTGCCTGAGATGTGGCAGGGATCTAGAGGAAATATCTAAAATGGTTTAAGTCCTTTCTGGAAGGATCCATCCAAAGGGTAATGATGGGAAAATGCCTGTCTGCCATTGATGCCCCTTACCCCGCTCCCCCACCACCTCTTACTTGTAGAGTCCCACAAGGATAAATTCTTTCTGTGGTCATATTCTGTATCTATCTATATGCATTCATTTTCTGGGATATTTCACACCTGAAGAGGCTGCTTCATAATGGTTATTCCACCTTTGAATGGAATAATGTTTTACTCTTGAATGGGCCTTCATTTAAGATGATCTCAAGACAGGTAGCATTTGGGGGTAAAAACACATTTTGCTAAGAATACTGTGAACTAAACATTTGTGCTTTGCAGACAAGATTAGTTCCTTGCAGATAATTCACAAGTACCCATGATCTTCCCAGAATATGTGTGAGCAGGATTTTGCCATTAAGACAAATCTGAAATCTTTAACCTGGGAGATCCTCATCCTTTCTTCATCTTTGGATTCTTAACATTCAAACTCCATGTATATTTTTCTGTTAGATTCCATTGAACGTTCAATGCAAAGCTATAAATGTTGTTTATTGTTATCCCGTGAAGTTGAGCAACATATTGATCACAATACCTTCTGTGTTTTATAGCCTATCAGCTTCGAGTGTGTCAACCTCCACCAACTATACCAAATGCTGACATTTTGACTGAGGATGATGAATTTGAAATAGGTAATGTCTGTAAAAGTATGAACACTAACGTATTTCAAGGAGAGTTCAGAAATACATTTACATTTTTAAAGAAAAATATTTAAAAAGTTTTTCTTCCTTCTTGTACTTCTTGAATCCTAGTTAAGTCTCACAGGCGATACTATTGAAGGACACAGGAACTGCTTCCCAAATACCTTTTTCTAAAATGTATTTATTTGCAATGTTCTAATAAAGTCATAAAGTCTTAAAATGAATTTAAATTATAAGCATTTTTAAAAAAATAGTTTAGTGTAAAGGGTTGCAAGACACTTTAAAGAAAGATAACTATCAAATGCTGTGTTTATTATGTACAGAGTATTGTGTATATAGATCTAAATGACTGCAACTTTTAAAAATAGAGTTAATATTAATATTTTTCCCAATTCTTTGGGTTTTTGATGTCGGTGTATTTTTTAAAAATAAATTGAAAGAGGTGCTTGAACTAAATTTCCATGAGTTAGGGGAAATAAACAGAATGGAGGAAACAGGACTGCCCAACTGGACATAGTTTTGGGGCTGCCTAGGTTTTTTGTTTTGTTTTGTTTTGTTTCTACTAGTTGTTTAATATATGTATGTATGTTTGTGAACCCACAGATACAGAAGTTTCTGTTTTGAGTCTGTCCATTTTGCCTGAATAATTAGTACCATTATCATTTAATTAATACTATGACAACTACCCAATAAATTATAGAGATTTAAAAGTCTACAAACATGTGGTCTGCACAGAAAGGTAACAAAAATCAAAAGTAACAAAAATCAAAGACATAATCATGCTAATACCATGATTAGAAACAGTGATAAATGTGGTACAGTGTGCAGCAGAATGCTTATTTACCACAACAGTTCCTCTGCCTAATCAAAGCTTTTCATTCCAATGGTCATATAGCACATTATATAGGGCAGTAAGTGTACTTCATTAACCAATACTCTTTTCAAAACTAAAAATTGATGTTTAACCGTTCTCTTCTTTTTATCAAATAGGGGACATAATAAGGTACCAGTGTCATCCAGGCTTTACATTGGTTGGTAATGAAATTCTAACATGTAGATTGGGAGAAAGACTTCAGATGGATGGAGTGCCACCTTCTTGTCAAGGTTTTCTATTCTTATTAGTATTATGTATTGCTTTTATAATGTACCAGCTGAGTGGTGTTTGCAGAACTAAGCTTTGCTTTTAATTGACATATGGAGTCATACTTAAAATCTTTCCAACCCTCCCTCTGTATTTCCAGTGTTCCCAGGATGGTGAATACCTTAGAGCGTACTGTAATGAGTTTATTATTAACAATCTATGATATTTAATGAGTTTTTAGTGCTACCACTATGCAGTGCAAACTTTCAGTTACATTGTGTGAGGGTAAATTGCTTATTTCACAATTCATGCTCTAAGGTGGAAGGGGGCAGGCTAAATCAAATAAATACAAATGCACTTGTATCTCAATATTTTTTAAAGTATGTAACAATATCAAAAATTATTAGGTTGATTTAAATAAATTATACAAATAACATAGTGGTAATGAATAACACCATAAAATGTCATTGTTTTAAGTGAAACAGTCATGTAAGGAGTTTGTTTTGAATTTTATTTTGTTTTACAGCATGTTGGAGTGTATTTGGTTTCACTGCAGTGTGTAAATATCATGGAGAGTCACATCATCGCTCCATTGTTAAGTTAAAGCTAGATTGTAAACCTGACAACCATTAATTTATCCTAAATTAAGCCAATCTTTCTTATCTTTGACATACATGATGTTATTCTAAGGTAGAATATTTTGGTGACATTTGAAGGTAATTTGAGATGGCTTTTGTGGGATTTAAAAGGTTATACAAATGAGTACTTCTCCACCTTTTGTATAGTTTCCTCTAGGGTTTTGTTTTTTTCTTGTCAGTCAGGGGTATTTGGATGGGAAGGAGTTTGCTCGTCAAATATGAATAAGTGGGAACCCCACTGTAACTGCTTTGGATTGAAGACTGGTGTCTTTGAGTAGTTTTGAATGAATACTAATTTAGGTCAGATTGTGGCTGGCCCCTATGGGCTATGTGGGAGAATAAGTGTCCAGAAACCATGAAATGGACATGATATGAGAAGATGAATAGAAAAGAATAGGTTAATCCCAAAGAGCCTTCACTCTACACTTGCAAGGCTTACAAAAGGAGAAGACACAGCAGAAGTGCTTGCACTCAGAGAAAAGCACCATTGACTTACATTGACCATGAGTGAACCATCCTAGAGAATATTTCATACAGTGCACATGACTTCTCTGGAAGAAACATAATTCCTTATCAAATTCCATAAAATGGTTCAAAAATCCTACAGACATGTTTCTAGTACATTGTATAGGACTTATCTATAAGGAGTGGAGTACTGGCCTCTACAATATCTTAAGCATAGACCTTCTTCTCAGAATCCATGAGGTGGGGATGTACCCCAGTATGGTTATTCTGCCCTCTGCATCCTTGCCCAGTCCCAACAAGGGGCTTATGTGGGGCCCTGCAGTAGGGTGATTTCCAGGGCCGGATTTACACCTTACGTGCCCCTAGGCAAAGCATCTTCAGCACCTCCCTCCTCCCCTCCCCCCCGCCTACAGCTGACCTTCATGTTTTCCGTAAAAATGAAACTTTTAACCCACTTTTAACTTTTAGGCATCTCTAGAATGCCGACGCCCCTAGGCATGTGCCTACTGTGCCTAATTGGAAATCTGGCACTGGTGATTTCAACTCCTACAATCTTTCTCATTAATTTAATAATATTGGGTAAATATAATGTGGTTTATTGCTGTCTCATCAGTGCTTTAAGAGATGTGTTTAGCATCCCACACTAGCAAATATTTATGTGACAGTTTAGAGATAAAAAAGAATAACTGGCATCAGAAAATGGTGATTTATGGAAATGAGTTGGAAATATTTGGGAGCCTGATCCTGCAAGATGCTGAGCAGCTCCTGCATAGTCCCTCTACTTCAGTGGGAGTGGAGGGACCTCATTATCTAGCAGGATGTGTGAAGCATCTTGCCAGATCAGGCACATAAACACAACATTTATTTAAATTTGCATTAAATGGGGGACGTTACCATCTGGTTCTGCTTTACAGTTTTGCATTCTAACTTAGAAACAGATTTATATAATCTCTCTCCTTCTCATCAGATGTTTTGTTACCGAAGAAGCAATTTGAGTTAATTGGCATTTTTAGAAAACACTCCCAATCAAAGTATATTTTTGGAATAGTGGCAAGTTATGAATTGTGAATAAATCCACTGCTGCTAAATGTTAATGCTTTAATATGTGAAAGCTTCTTTGGTAATTCCAAAAGAGTTTCAGACTAAATGCACAATTTAGTTGTTAGACATACAATTGTTTAGATAATTAATGTTTACAACTCAGTGATAACTACAGTATTCATATTTCAGTTGCGAGTTGAAAAAGTCATACTTTTTTTTTCTTTTTTTACATTCTTAATTTAAAAGTAGAAGGGCCCATTCCTGCTCTTGAAAATATCATGCCCTCACATTTTTATACACTTGAAGAAATAAGAATCAATCTAATTTCCAAACATTTTCTTGGAAAATGTTGAGTACCCTCAACTCCTATGAACTTCAGTACGAAATGCAGATGCCCCGGGCATGCTTTCTGAAAAGGCCATTTATTTATGTGCCTATTGGTAAATATGGATTTGGCACCTAACCTAAGCCATCCTCTAAAAATTTCCTACCAAAGTCACATATACAGTCTTTGGAAGATCTCAGATAAAAACCTAGGACTCTTCACTTCATTACCCTGACTAATAAATATGCTGTCAAATATAAATACTAAATAATGTAATACGGTCTATTTTAGTCTACCTCCTGTTTTTAGCCTCAAGCAGAATCAGATAAACATAATCTCACCATTTATCAGCCTGAGAAAACACAAAAATTCAGAGGAATTAAAAAAACACTAGAATACCTATTCAGGTTGGCTGCTAGAACAACAGATAACTTACTTCTCTCATTTCTATTTTTTGTGTGGAAGTTATAAGATATACATCCCTGAGTATCAGATCTATTGGCAACTTCATATTTCCCCATCAGTTATCTCCTTTTTTATGGAACCTAAAAGCAGTATGGATAAGAGGTATAGTAACTCCTATTGCATGCAAGGATTATTTGCTATACTACACTGTTTGATTTATATACTATCATCATTTAATTATGCAGGATTTAATCACTATGTATGAGTCACCCTGAAGGAATAAACTTAATTTCTGTCACAACTGCTGCTGGTCCATGTTATACACCTGCACATGTGCAGAATTTATGTCACCTTGCAGATTTCTTTGCTTCCCCACAGAAAAATGACTTTATGATGGGGAACCAAAGGAAAGCCACAAGAGTGGTCATGTGACCCTCCCAAGTAGTATGTTTTGGATGCCCAGGGCTGCCAGCAGAGAAGTAAATCACTGTGGGGCAGGAGTGGAGAAGACCTGGCTGGTGGTTCCTAATTGATGGAGATATCCCATCTCATAGAGCTGGAAGGGACCCTGAAAGGTCATCAAGTCCAGTCCCCTGCCTTCACTAGCAGGATCAAGTACTGATTTTGCCCCAGATCCCTTAGGGGCCCCCTCAAGGATTGAACTCACAACCTTGGGTTTAGCAGGCTAATGCTCAAGCCACTGAGCTATCCCTCCTACCCTGTGCTGGGCTCAGCTGCTAGTCCCAGCCGGTCTGGGGAGTACGAGACTGCCTCTTTCCCTGCATGGCATGCGGAGCCATGTCAGACCCACCCCCAGATTTCTCCCTGGCTGTAGGAAGCTCTGCAAACTTCCTTCCCGCCACTCTTCCTGCACCCATCACAGCTCAGTTATAGGGGAGATATTATAGGGAGATACTCCTCCATCCACCAAACCCCCATGCATCCAGACCCCACTCATACCAGACCCTCCCACCGAGCTTCACCCCCCTGCACCCAGAACCCCCCATGATGAACCGCACTCCCCCTGGACCACCCCAATGAACCACCCGCATCCCCACACTACCAAGCCCCAACCAGCTGCATATGGATCCCCACCCCACTGAGCTCCCAGGATCTGGATTCCCCACTGATCGCCCCCAAACTCAGACCCCCTGCTGAGCTCTATCCCCCCCCGCACTGAGCCCCAACCACCTTCACCTGCCCTCCTGCATAGTCCCATTACCATTTAACTCAGAACCCCCCAACAAGCCCCTGTACATCCAAATTCCCCCCCACACACCTGAATCCCCCACTGAGCCACACACACCCAGACTGCTCGACACAGAACCCTCTCAACCCACACCTGAATCCCCCACACTAAGCCCCTTCACACTTGGATCCTGCCTTTCTGAGCCTGCCTGCCCACACCTGGTGCACCTGGCATGGAGGGGCAGGGCCCTGCGGTGTTTCTGGGACAGGCCTGGTCCTTGTGCTGTGTCCAGGGTTGGGTGCAGCCTCACCGCTGAGTCCATGTCCTGGGGGGAAGCTGCACATTGTTCTCCTGTGCTCCACAGTGCCATGCTGGAGCCTCCACTTTTATTTGACAAATAAAATTTGCAGAATTTTGCAGAATTTTAAAATATTGTGTGCAGAATTTTCAATTTCTTGGCGCAGAATGCCCTCAGGAGTAATGTTAGTTTCAAGTAAAATATATTGATTGAGAGCTACATAATTGCTTTTTACAAAGAAGAACATATGTTTTGTTATTAGACACTATGGTTCTGATTTTCATCTTGTGCAGATTTTTTAGCCAGTGCAATGTGTGTATAAAAGACTAATATTCTTACTTGGTTTCATTTTACATTCACTTTGCACTGATATCAATTCATACACATGATGCAGGATACTGGAGAAGCAGGCCCAACATTTAGTATTTTTAAAAATCTGTGTGGGTCACCTGAACATGTATTAGTTTTGGAAAAAATATTTTGGTTTTGCTTATAAGTTAGGGCTATCAAGCGATTAAGAAAATTAATCACAATTAATCGCGCTGTTAAACAATAATAGAATACTATTTATATAAATATTTTTGGATGTTTTCCACATTTTCAAAAATTACAACACAGAATACAAAGTGTACAATGCTCACTTTATATTTATCTTTATTATAAATATTTGCACTGTAAAAATAAAAGAAATAGTATTTTTCAATTTACTTAATTCAAGTACTGTTGTGCAATCTCTTTCTTAAACTCTTTCTGAACTTAAAAATGTAGAATTATGTACAAAAAATAACTGCATTCAAAAATAAAACAATGTAAACCTTTAAAGCCGACAAGTCCATTCAGTCCTACTTCTTGTTCTGCCAATCACATAGACAAACAAGTTTGTTTACATGTGCAGGAAATAATCCTTCCCACTTCTTATTTACAATGTCACCTGAAAGTGAGAACAGGTGTTTGCATGGCACTTTTGTAGCTGGCATTGTAAGATATTTACATGCCAGATGCGCTAAAGATTCACGTGTCCCTTCATACTTTGGCCACCATTCTAGAAGACATGCATTCATGCTGATGATGGGTTCTGCCTGATAACGACCCAAAGCAGTGTAAACCAATGCATGTTCATTTTCATCATCTGAGTCATATGCTACCAAAAGAAGATTGATTTTCTTTTTTGGTGTTTCGGGTTCTGTAGTTTCTGCATCGGAGTATTGCTCTTTTAAGACTTCTGAAAGAATATTCCACACCGTGTCCCAATCAGATTTTGGAAGGCACTTAAGATTCTTAAATCTTGAGTCAAGTGTTGTAGCTATCTTTAGAAATCTCACATTGATGCCTTCTTTGCCTTTTGTCAAATCTGCAGTGAAAGTGTTATTAAAATAAACAACATGCTGGGTAATCATCCGAGACTGCTATAACATGAAATATATGGCAGAATGTGGGTAAAACACTGAGCAAGAGACATACAGTTCTCCCCCAAGGAGTTCAGTCAAAAATTTAATTAATGCCTTATTTTTTTTAATGAGTGTCATCAGCATGGAAGCATGTCCTCTGGAATGGTGGCCAAAGCATGAAGGGGCATATGAATGTTTAGGATATCTGGCACGTAAATACCTTGCAATGCCGGCTACAAAAGTGCCATGCGAATGTCTGTTCTCACTTTCAGGTGACATTGTAAATAATAAGTGGGCAGCATTCTCTTCCATAAATGTAAACAAACTTGTTTCTCTTAGTGATTGGCTGAACAAGAAATAGGACCGAGTTGACTTGTAGGCTCTAAAGTTTTACATTGTTTTGTTTTTGAGTGCAGTTATATAACAAAAAAAAATCTACATTGATTGCAATGAAAGTTGTGCTTTCATGATAAAGATATTGCAGTATGGTACTTGTATGAGGTGAATTTAAAAATACTTTTTTTTTATCATTTTACAGTGCAAATATTTGTAATAAAAATAATATAAAGTGAGCACTGTACACTTTATATTCTGTTGTAATTGAAATTGATATATTTGAAAATGTAGAAAAACATCCAAAATATTTAATAAATTTCAATTGTTATTCTATTGTTTAATAGTGTGATTAAAACTGTGATTAATCATGATTAATTTTTTTAATCATGATTAATTTTTTTGAGTTAATTGAGTGAGTTAACTGCGATTAATCAACAGCCCTACTATAAATATATTGGTTGCAATAAATATACAGGTGTCAGTAAAATGCTACATTAGGAGGCAATCTAGGTGAAAAATCAGATAGAGTTTGTGTAGAAACTGAATAAGAGCCTCAGATTTGGTTACCAAAATTTAACATTTGGTTATTTGTTTTAAAATTTGTTTTTGTTTTAAAGTTTTTTATTGTAGTGCTCCAGTCTCCTCCACGTGGATTCATTTTCAGTCAGACAGGTAGACAGCTCAACAGTGTGGTTCGCTGAGCTTCTGATCGATGTTTTAGGCTTGTTTGGGAAAAAATGGTTTGCACTTATGTGTGGTCGGGGGGGGAGGGGAGGGGAAGGAATGAGGCAGCAAGGATACCGAACCACCCGGCTTGCCTCACGATGGCAGAGAGTCACAGTTCCTCTCAGGGACCCCCGTATCTTCTCCCTCACACAGAATGTGCAGCACCAGCATATTTGGTTCTGTGAATATGACCCCTGCCTAAGGAGATTGCAGTGTGTGCTGAGTGTGCAGGAGCCAACCAGCTCTTACCTGCTGTCATAGGTGGTGGGTGAAGCTGCCGCTTGGGGAGGCTAGTTCCCCAGCCCATCTCTTCTTCCTTTGGCCCCACCCATACTCCACCCCTGCTCTGCCCCAGGCCCCACCCCCATTCTGCCCAACCCCCACCCCTCCCCATTGTTTCCTTCCTCTCTTCCCTCCCCCTGCCTGCTCACCCCCTGCCAGCCAAATCCCTGAACCCAAATGAAGCAAATGACATTAGAAAGAAATTGCAGAAGAGTGGCTTTCTCAAATGAAAATGGAGCATGTTTTCCACTGCATGCCAGAAGGTGAAGACTGGACATGCAGAAGGTACCTAATTAAAAGCACTAAATTTAGGAATAAAAAATGTCAGTCACAGGTATTTTGATATACCCTGAAGTTTGTCAGAGATTTATTTGCAAAAACTTTCTAGTAAGGGCAAGTCAGCTGTCCTGATGAATAGAACATTAAATATTATGGAATACATGATGCAGCTCTTCTCCATTTTACATTTTCTTAATCAGTATTTCTAAGCTGATTTTATATTTTAAATGTACTATTAAGCCTTCATAAAGTAATCATTCCAGAATACTGCATATTTAACTCACTGAAGCAAAGACATTATTTTAAATTAATCAGTCACAGAGGTTTAGTGTGTTCATAACAATGTTCATTGCTTTTAGAAAAAGGGAACACTAATTTACTGTCTATACTCATTCATAAGCCGAATATTTTTGTTAAAAAAGTGACGTATCAAAGAGCGGGGGTCGGCTTATAAACGGGTCTACATCAAAATTTGATGATTTAAAACTCTATGGAATCATTGAATTGAATATCTAATACGCGGGCCGCCAGAGTAAGATTTGTTTACCTGCCACGTCCGCAGGTTCGGCCGATCATGGCTCCCACTGGCCGCGGTTCGCCGCTCCAGGCAAATGGGGATGGCAGGAAGCGGCGGCCAGCACATCCCTCAGCCCACGCCATTTCTTGCAGTTCCCATTGGCTGGGAACAACGAACTGCGGCCACAGGGAGCTGAGGGGCTCCATGGCTGCAGACGCTCCAAGTAAACAAAACGTCCCGACCCACCAGTGGCTTACTCTGATGGGCCGGGAGCCAAAGTTTTCCAACCCCTGAAATATAGGGTCGGCTTATGAAAGGGTCATACAGTTTTTGCTATTTTTACCTATCAATTTTGGGTGGTCGGCTTATAAATGAACGGGCTAATGAACAAGTATATACGGTACTTTGTGTGATCTCCATAACAACAGACATGTTTATGAAATTTCACCGACTTTAAAAAATATGTTTCCAAAGATTTTAGACATAACAAAGGATTTTATATCTTACTAAGGTACTGACTTTGCTGGAGGGTTCTCTTAAAACTAGTTCATCAAATAGTCAGAAGTAAAGAACGGGAAACTCGTTTGTCTAGCTATCTGGAAGGAAAGGGGTGTTTTCCCTTTAAGGGCTAGCCACTCTTCAACAGGGGGATGAAGGGAGAAAGGGATAGACAGAAAGGACAGGAAGACTTTGGAAGCAAGTTTTTTGTACTATAGTAATTAAAATTAAAATGTGTATTTTAGATAAGAGTGGTCTTTTGAAGGATTTGTTTAAAAAACTATATGTCTGAAGATCCAAGCACTACAGTAATGCACAACTGTTTTTGTCAGTAAATTCAGAAACTGACAGTATATACCTAGGGGTTGGCAAATGCCTGTTAAATGGCTTCATTACTGCTTGAATGGCTCTTTAACAGTTTCAGTGTTGTGCTAATAGGTCTGGCAGGCTGGAAGCCTTTTTCACTTTTAAGTTACTAGATCCCCTCCAGAGTAAGAGTCAACAGGCTGCAGCAGCTAGCTGTGGGAGCCTGCAGGAAGGGTCAGAACAGGGATAGGAAGAGGCGGGTGGGTGGACACTAAGACCCAGGGGTGCCCCAGATTTTCTGGTGTCCTATACAGCCGTGTATGCTGCCTATGCCTAAGGACAGCTCTGGATGTAATGTCATCATTGTCTACTATACTGGTCAATGCAGTATTGTTGTAGCCCTATTGGTCCCAGGATATTACAGAGACAAGGTGGGTGAGGTAATATCTTTTACTTGACTCAACTTCTTTTGGTGAGAGAGAGAGAAGCTTTCGAGGTTATACAGAGCTCTTCTTCAGGTCTGGGAAACTAACTTAAAGTGTCACTGCTAAATACAAAGTTTGCACAGATTGTTTTGAACAAGTAGTTAACGCATATTTCAAGGGATCATTCAGGTGAAGTGGCCTATTAACATCCCTCCAGTCATAGGGAGGAAAGGAAGGGGGTGAGTGGGAAACAGCTGGTGAGGGGTTGTTAGTGGATTACAGATTGTTGTAAGGAGCCATACATCCAGTATCTCTATTAAGTACATGATTTGTAGTGTCTAGAAAAGTTATGAATTTAAGGTTCCAGATTCGTCTTTTGAAAGTGTCATGCAGGTTTCCTTTTAGGATGAGGACTGATAGGTCATGTATAGAGTGATTGCTTTGTGAAAAGTGTTCATACATGGATGATATGGTGCTTTTGTCTTTTACCAATTTCTTGTGAATGTTCATCGAGAGCGTCATGATTGTATAGTTCCACCCACATAATTGGTATTGGGGCATTTAATGCACTGGATGCGGTACATCACAGTGCGGCTGGCCTTGGGGCTGCCCCAACAGCGACCAGTGTGGCTGGCCCCTGGACCGCCCCAGCTGCTGGAGCGGCCCTGGGGTCTGCCACACTGGCTGCTGCAGCTTTGGAAGTCATGAAAGTCCTGGAAAGTCACGGAATCCGTGGTTGATGTATTGGGGAGGTTGGTGTATTGGGGAGCCATCCTAGTACCCATGGCTGTTCTCATGGTTTGGACAAAGTGTTTGTTACTGAATGTAAAATTGTTATGGATGAGGATGAATAAGTTTTGCAATGTGTTTGGTCTGGATATTTGAGAGTAATCCATTGTCTTGTAAATATTTGAAACGGAGCTAGTCCATCATTGTGAGGGATGTTGGTGTATAGAGAAGGTGATATTTCTGGTGGCAAGGATGGTGTTCTGAGGGAGGCTGTTGATGTTGCAGTTTGTGGAGGAAGTTGTTTGTGTCCTGGAGGAAGCTGGCCCTTTGGTGCGTGGTTTGAGGATGGTTTCTATGAGCCCGATATTCCTTCAGTAAATCAGGGGTTCTCAAACGCGGGGTTGTGACCCCTCAGGGGGTCGTGAGGTTATTACATTGGGCTGCGAGCTGTCAGCCTCCATCCCCAAACCCTGCTTCGCCTCCAGCATTTATATTAGTGTTTAATTTATAAGGGGCGGAGGTCGTACTCAGAGGCTTGCTGTGTGAAAGGGGCCACCAATACAAAAGCTGGAGAACCGCTGAGTAAGACTGGCCAGATATGATCTGCCTAAGAGGTGTGTGTTTTCCTCTAATATGCATCAATTGGAGTAGTATTTCCCAATCTTTCCCCCCCTTCTCTTAGATCAGTAAATGTACACTGGCCTACACTGGCTCATATATATACATATCATCTTCCTCTGCTTCACTGATGTATTATCCTCAGCCTACCCTTCTCCATTTCCTTTCTCCTTCTCAGCTGTTGGCCTGAGAGCCAGGAGGCCCAGGTTCTATTCCTGACTCTGCCACTGACTTGTATGACTTTATGTAAAACTCTTAAGCCACAGTTTTCAAATGTGACTGCCAAAGCTTAGGTACCTAAATTCACACATGGTCACCTAAATAAGTGGCCTGATTTTCAGTGATGCTGAGCATCCGCAGCTCCCATTTACTTCATTGGGAATTGTGTTCACTGGGCCTCTTTTATTTAGGTGCCTTAGTATGAATTTAAGTGCCAAACTTTTTTTTAAGCATCCTGTTAACAGCCCTCAGATGTGTGTGATCTGTAGGTCATTGACTCTTATACCATGAAGAAGAAAGAGGCAGAAGAAAAGGAAAAAAAATGGGTACATTAAAAATATAAAGGGAAAAAACATAGATTCACTGACAAAAACGGTTAACTCAGAGTTACGGTTGCCTGGAGGTTAATGCAAATTCATAATATCTATCTTCTTTTCCTTGGCTGACTTCAAGAACAGAGCTGACAGCAGTGGAGAACTTGAGACTTTCAGGCTGCATTTCTTTAAATTTTTTCTGCAGTTGACTGACATTCATTCATCCAGGAAGCAACCTGTCTTTGAGTAAGAAGGGAGGAAAATTCAGAATTTTTGGAACTTGAGAGTTTTCCCCACTGGAACCAAATGCACATTTAAATATCACTAGTGTACACATCTTTTAAGAAGATAAAAACTGTGACTTAAGGGGATAGATGATTATGTATGCATAATGAATCCATCTCATGGCATCTTTATCAGATATATATTTATTAGGGACAGGAGGATAATGTGGTTTAACAAAACCTCTGTTCTGTTATTGATACCATTTAAGTAAATGGCAGAACTTATTTTAACTTTCCCTCCTTAATTTTAAACCCTGTTTCATAAGGAGGGGCTTGTTGCATGGACTCATTATCCTCATTTGAAGGATTTCTTGATTGCCAGTCTTAGGTCTCACCCAGTAGAAAATACTTCTTCTCTACATTTCCACTTGGTAGTGGACATTTAAGAGAGACATTTAAGCTTAGAAGTGGCACTATGTGATATATGAGGTCTATAAAGTGGCATGACAGTGATTTCAAGTCATTCTTACAGCAGGTAGAGGCAATGAGAAATCTAGGAATAGTAACATTGGACAAAGTTAAATGTAAGACCAAATACCAGAAACAATGTATTTTGCCATACTGGATGTATGAGTATGGTATATGCTCTCCAAAACAAACATTTTTAAAATTAATAACTATATGCTTCTAATAAACTAATAGAGTGATTTATTGCTATTTACAGCCTAATAATCGGAGACCACAACTGATTCCTTAAACTTGGTTCACATGAGATTTTATCTTCCATCATCATTATTATTATTTAAGGAAAGGAATAAAAGCTGTGGTTTACTATCTGAACAATTCAGCCTGGCTCACTTAATGTGCAGTCTGAAAGAACAAAGGGTCTCCAGATAATGTAAGGAGAGTAAAACCCATTAGTCAGTGATTTCTCAGCCTTAGTGTGTTTATTTTCCGTAACATAATTTATTGTAGGAAATGCTGGCTAACACAAACTTTGTCTACTATCCCTTAATTAAGTGTTCTTGTTCCATATTCATAGAAATAAAGTGAGTAATGCAGCTCTTTTCTTTAACTTAGAAAAAATGTAAGTCATACAAAATTATATGTATAATGGTAATTAGAGTTTTTGAAATAATCTCTATGTTTCATAGTGCTCTGCCCAGCCAATGAAATGCGTCTGGATTCAACAGGAGTCATACTGAGCCCAGGCTACCCTGACAGCTACCCAAACCTCCAAATGTGCGCTTGGACCATTACTGTGGAAAAGGGTTATAATATCAGCATGTTCTTTGAATTCTTCCAGACAGAAAAGGAATTTGATATACTTGAGGTGTTTGATGGTAACTACAGGATATACAACTTTGTATGCTTTTATATTTATGCCTTGTCACCCCTGCCCCACTCCCTGCCACTTAGACATATAATAGAAATACTCTTTTTTGTCTAAATAAGTCATTACTTGAGTTTGTTAGTATAAGTAGTGACATTAGATTGCATTGCTTTTCCAGATTGTATTGCATTACTAATCAGTATGACTGTGTGTGTGTATATATATATATTTAATTATCTTTTATGATCTATTCAATAATACGTAGCATGTGGTTAATGTAAATTCCACTGTTAAATCTATTTCATTTACCATTACTCAAGGAACATTTTGTACATGTTTAATTTTAATCTTTATATTTTCATTTTTTTCTCCTCCTGTATCAAGGACCAAATAGTCATAGCCCATTGCTTATTTCCCTAAGTGGGGATTTCTCATCCTCTTTAAATATATCCAGTAATGGCCATGAAGTGTTTCTCCGGTGGTCAGCAGATCACGGCACCAACAAAAGAGGTTTCAGGATAAGATACATAGGTATGTAAATAAAATGTGTCCTTTTCTATCTGCTTAAAACTTCAATATGGAATGTATGGAATGTATTTATGTATGTACAAGGATAATGTGAGCTACTTTATTAGACACTAAGCCTCTAAAACTGAAAAGAAAATCAGATCTCTTTTATATTTGAACCAGATAACTGATTCTGTATAAAATATCTTTATAAAATATGTCTTATTTAGAATGGTATGACAAATACTCAACATAAAGAATTAATTAATTCCTGCTGCTCAGAATAGAAAACTGGTTGAAACCTAGGGTCAAGTATTGCATTAGAGCTGCATACAACTCCATTCAACTGCCAACCAAGTGCTGCACAATGCCTTAAAATATTGTGGGGAAAGGGGAACAACTGTGAACTTGCCTATATATGATGGTCAGACCCCAAATATGGTAACTATTGCTACCACTTTCTGATAAGTAAGTATCAAATTGGTTGAACCCAGTTTGATGTTCTCCGTCCCTGAGTTTTTCATCCTCCTCTACAGCACAGAGGCTGTAAGACCGAGGTTGGGACTGTTCTACTGTGTCCTGTAAAATCTCCTCCATGTACCTCTGTCTCCCTTAGCTCCTCCAGTTCAGCCACTCTGGTCTCCAAAGCCTGTACACAGTCTTTCAGGGCCAGGAGGTCCTGGCACCGAATGCACACATACACCACATACCCATAGGGTAGGTAATCATACATGCTTCATTGAATGCAATAAATTGGATAGCCCCCACTCTGTTGCTGGACTTCTACCTGCATTCTCATTTTAGTCCTGAAGCTCTTTCCTCTGTTGTATTGTTTTTTATTGGGAGAGGGGTGTTTATTGCCTTAAGTTTAAAGAATGTTAAGTGTATTTAGTCCCCCTCCCCCATATTTCCCCTCTAAACTCCCTCGCAAAACTCTTGTTAGCTGCCACTGTACTCTAGCTCCTCTGGTTGCTTAGGAGTGGGCTTGGTCTTCTTGAGTAGCCAGCCCTCAAGTTAAGGGTTGATGGGTGCTAAAGGTCATAGGGATCAAAGCATCGTTAAGAAGCTCTTAACCTTGCCTAACATTCTGCTATGCACTGCACACGGTCCCCCAAACAAAACAAGCTCAGTCTTGAAGCTAGTTAGGTTTGTTGCCTCCACTGCTCCCCTTGGAAGGCTGTTCCAGAATTTCACTCCTTTGATGGTTAGAAACCTTTGTCTAATTTCAAGCCTAAACTTGATGACCAGTGTTTGTTCTTGTGTCCACATAGTCAACTCATCTCCCTGCCTGGTATTAATCCCTCTGCTGTATTTAGAGAGAGCAATCATATCTCCCCTCAACACTCTTTTGGTTAGGCTAAACAAGCCAAGCTCTTTGAGTCTCCTCTCATAAGGTAAACGAAGCAAATGAAAAATGTATAAGAATGATATACAACTCCCACTGGAAGTTAACCACCTAAATAGATTTAAGAATCTGGGCCAACATCCTATCAGATTATTAAAACCTTATTTCTAACCTTATTATCTCCACTCACACTTATAAAGATCTGTAGAGATGCTTTCCCTATCTTCAACATTTTGCATGTCCTCTAGGATTTCTGGGGAATTTCAAAGAGAGAAAAATGCAGCTGCAAAGTAACTGATGCTGGTTAATTGGGGCACTCAGAAGTACAATTAAGATTGTGGTACTGTAATTTTTAATAATTCACTTTTAGTTCATACATGGTTGACATTTGTAGAAATAATTTTTGTTGTGAACAAAAAAAATACAATAATCTGAAAAAGGAAATCCTTGGCCGATAGACTTGTTGGTTTTGATTTATTAAGGGCATTTTTCATAGTAGTAAATATTAAAGCAATTTAGTTTCTTTAAGCTATCATGGAACAAAAATACTTTGTTGTACCTTGTTCAGCAGAGAAGTTGTTATAATAATAGTTGTGCTGATGCGTCTTGATTTCACATTTGCCATCTGGGAACCAAATCCTGAAGTCCTTATTAGGCCTTATTCTGCCACTTTTACTTTCTGAATAACGCACTACTGAATCTAGATAAGGGTGCCAGAATCACTATCGTAATGTCTTTTCTCAGTCCTTACACAGGCAAATTCTCAAAGAATTCAGGTAGCGTTAGTGTGGAAACTGAATAAAACCCTCAGATTTGGCTACCGAACATTAACAGAGGGGGAAACATTGTTTTGTTTTGTTTTTTGTTTTTCCCAAAGCTCTTTATTGTAGTACTCCTGAGTCCCCTCCACATGGATTCATTGTCAGTCAGACAGGTGGACAGCTCAACAGTATGGTTCGCTGGGCTTGTGATCGAGGATTTAGGCTTGTTGGGAAAAGTACCGCTGTATGCAGGAAATCTCCATATGGATATCATGCATGGGATGCACCAGTCCCAGCTTGTCAAGGTAAATATGTTTAATCACAGATTAAGTGACATATTTTAGCAGACTATTTTCTCCTCTTCTGATTTAGGCCATCAGTTTTTCTGATTTAAATAAATAAAATAAATTTGTTTAATTTTCATTCATGGGAACCAAAATCTTCCTGCCAGTTCAACCCTACAAACAAAACTAATAAATCAAATATTGTAACAGAATCTACTAAGGTTAGCAACTATTGATTATATGACTTTGGAAGTCATTTTGTATCACATTTTGTGTAGTTGTGAGCAAACTGACCTAGATAAAATGTAATCTCACCTGAATCTTCACTTAAAACTGAAGCCAACTTTATGTATGTATGCATGCATATATTTATGCATGTATTTATTTATTTATTTTTGGATGGTCAGAAAAGTTCTCTCAATTTATATTGTTGGTTTATTTTTCATTTCTACATTTCTCAGTGTTATATGTTTCTATTAGGATTAATATTAGAAGGGCCAAATAACTATTCCATATTTATTCATGATCCACCAACTATAACGATCCCGAAAGTACTAGAATACATGAGATTTCTAATGAAAAGTAAATGTTGTTTTTTTTAAAGAAAACTATCTGATGATTTTGATGTCTACCTTAATATTTTGAGCCTCAGATTGATTTTTAAACTTAATCATTTGGGACAGAACTCTTCAAATTAACATTATATTTAGCATCTCCTGTCTTTAGAATTGCATGCCAAGGTACTGTATGATTCCTTAATAATTAAATAGAAATGACTGTGTGGTTAACAGTTTGGTTTACAACATATATTTTCTTAAGAAGAATGCTATTGTGTTAGTAACATATATCTTATTGAATAGTAAACTATTAGGAATATTCATGAAACATGAAATGTGCTGTCTACACTTTGTTTCCTTTAAAAACAAGGAATTCATATTATTCTGTTGTATAAACTTGGACAAAATGATCATTCTATTTTACTATTCATGCAAGGTTCTCAGACCTTATTAATCACACAAGTACAGAAGCGGCAGACCTTCATTAGGGATGTGCCAACCAAATACTTTAGCTGCTTATATGTATGCAGACACTATGTTCCTGCTGACCTATGGAGAGAAGTGAAATTGAAGTTTGTTTCATGTTAATTTTCCACAAGTAGTTTTGGGGAGCTAAACCTTTCAACTGAATTTTTTTTAAACATAAGAGTTCTGTATCTGTATTATGCAAACACCATGTCAAAAGCTGTGATTGCTCACTGTCTATTAAAATATTAAAAGCATGAATGTTTTCTAAATGTTCAAGTGCTCAGAAATGAAGTGCAGGTGTTACATGTGCAGTGTTATATTCTTTTAACCTTCCTGATTGTCAGGGGATAAAAATGTATGAGGAGTATCTTCATGAGAGCTAGTCATGGATCTTGATCAGATTTTTAACTACATATCTCAAATAAGTAACTTTGTGTTAAGAAAATAGTTAAATCTATTAAATGGAAATACTAGTTGATTTTAGTAACTATATGTTTTAAATAGTTTATTAACGGAAGTTGTTGCATAATTGGTAACTAGTTGTAAAGAACTAGTTGAAAAAAAAATATTTATTAATTGCTTGGTATTCATTCATTGCACCCACTGATGATGATTTCTAAAATTTAATAAGATGTTTATGTTAATTACATGCCAATTAATTATAACTAAGCATTTAATGAAGGTTAACTATAATTCAAATTATGGACTTGATTTGCCCCTTGGTTATATCTGCTTCCATCATGTCCCTGTTTGTAGAAGGTGGTTGCAGCAGTGTTATGTGCCTGTAACTCACACTCTATCAGAGAGTTTACATCCTGCCCATGCTGCTCTAAAGGTAGTTGTTGCTGGTTAGGCTTTGGTCAGAGCACCAAGAAGATGAACTGATTTAGTGCAATTCCTGGACATGGCCTCAACTAGGGGTGAACCCTTGCTGGTATAGGGTTGATCCCATTTACTCTAGTGAATTTGTAACTTCTGGCAATAATGGCCCATAGATAACAAACACAGTCAATAAACTTCTCTAATGTTCTTTGATAATTGGTATTTACTTGGAGCAAGATTATGCATTTCACACTGTTCTATGGAGTGGCAGCACTACCCTAACAACAGTAGCTGCAGCTTCTCTGCCTAATGGATCATGTTTTTTCAGAGCTCTCTGGCACTCAGAAAGAGTACAGACAGTCCTGCTATCCTCTTAAGGATGTGCAGCATGTGCCTACCTCCACGGACAGCCAGCTGTGCTGGTTCGTGAGGATGGATGATAAGTTCATGGCCCTGTCTCTTGCCCTACCTTCTCTTCCATTTATAGGGTGCCTAGCAGAGCTAGTCTCACTCAATTCTTGTATTCATCCGAATTTAGGAACTACAATGAAGATCAGTAACTGCACACAGACAGAAAGTGGACTGGGAGCCCTTCTATGCACAGCCCTTCTTGAATACCAGTGCAGGAGCCAGAACAGATAGTCACCCTTATGCTATCCTGTCTAAGGCAATGCAGCTCATGCAGCTTTATTGTACACTGCTACATACCTCCTATTCCACATTAATTCTAATCAGCTCTTGAGTGGAGATTGTCATTCAAGTAAAATTGTGACAAATTATAACAACAACTTGTTTGTGTAAACATCTACTGAGAATCAGGATTATGCAGCCAAACATATCACTTATGACACAAGTGGCATATGAATCCAAATTTCCAGAACAGTTTCACAATTCTTTATTGTGGTTCTTCATTACCCTCTTCCATTGTTACCAATACTCTGTCCACATCTACTCAGATATTTTTACTTTCCACAAAATCTATGCACAACAGATGATTTAAATTTATGTCTTCTCTAGACACACCTTCATTTTGTAGGTGTGCAATAGTTGAGACATTACTTTAGCATTTTGTCTTGTGGGTAATTAAATGTGTCCCAGTAGTCTTAGTAGTCCTTTCAGTAGTGTTTTTGTGAAGAATATGACACACTATGATACTAGGTAAAGAGGGATATAGTTCTCAATGTCCTTAATCTTCACTTGTCTGTGAAAAAATAGCTCTGGGTCCAATGTTCTAAATAGATGATACCACCCTATTCTTCACATCACTTCATAATGTGTCATTATGTTTCGGAATCCAGACAAACAATTGTTAACATTAGAGTAAACATTTTTTTCTTTATTTTTGTACCGTGTTTATAATTAAAATATGTCCACTTGATAGAAAAGACCCAGTGTAGCAGCAATGGATTAAAAAATTAGCCCTACCTCAAACTGAAAAGTGAAGCATTTAACTGAATCCCTGCTTTGAAGCTAATATGAAAACATTCTTCCTCTGGCCTGAAGAGAAGCAGACGAATCCTGTCTTAGACATTAAGCTTATTATAAATTTCTGGCAAATAAATGATGTGCATTTGTAAAGTACACTACAGAAATCACAATGTGAAATGATTGTCTGAGTGCCTGGCCCAATTTTTAGTGACACAAATCCTCTGCATCCTGTATAAATCAGTAAAGATTCCTACAGTTTACTAAAACCCATAATAATAAAGCTTTGAAAGAGCAAGCAGGACTACCATGGCCTTTTGGAATACAATTATTATCTTGCTTCAAGTGTAAAAATGTGTGTGTTTACAAGAAATCATAGATCCTCAACTTCTTCAGAGTTTTTTTTTTTTTTTCTTAAATAGTTTTTTTCACTCGGTTATTGATTACATTTCTTGAATGTTAGACACTTTATACCAACATTACTTGATGTTTAGCTTTATTTATTTATTTAGCTATTTATCTCATTGATAAATGTTGCTTTGCACAGACCTCTCCACAAATCAATATTATTGTTAATTTGCATAATTTCTTGTGCTGGTGTCGGGCACGATGCCTTGGGGCTGAAATCTAGAGAAAATGTGTTGAGCAAACAAAGCAAATGACATAAAAGAATATCTAGCAGAATCCCCTAACTTCTCAATGTAATACCTTGTCATGTCTGCAGTGACTGGTATGCTAAAGATGCAAAACCATAAAAGTTTTTAGCACCTGCATGGGAAGAAGTGTCTTATTACACTGATTCCTCCATATTGTTAAGATCAGCATTTACAAAGTCCATAGTTCGCAATGAGGTTTGCTTGTTTGATCATGTTTTTTTTTTATTCACTGATTCTCAAAATACAATAAGCCAACATGGGTCTTCCAGTCATTAGTGCAAATTAGTGAGGTTTTATTGTAGCATATGTGTTTGAAATAATAAGAAATCACCAAACATAAGGAAGTTTTAATGGCTGAGAGTCAAGTCAAGTATTTTGAACATCCTAAACTATTTTTACACCAGTAGTCATCACATCTGAGAAATCAGTCACTCTTGGAAGAACACTACTGTTTCTGAAATTGTGACGACACGGGATTGATCAGCACTGATCAGTAAAGGATTACCATCATTCTAAAAGTTCCACTTTTAGGGCCCGATTGTGCCACCTAGCTACTGCCCTCAACTGGGGGGTGAAAACAAAGCTGCACTGCTCCTGGAGCAACTCCGGAAGGAATTATGCACCAGGAAGCACAGTCCCTTGCAGAGCTCTGAGCAGCACATCACCCCTCTTCTCTAAACCCCGCACTCACTGGCTCTCAGTTTTGTTCTAGTGCCCATTCAAGACTTTGGTATGGCTCTTCAGAACCACCAATAGATAGCTTCACCAGACATCCTCTCTATCCATGATCAGACAATACAGTTATTCCCCCTCTGAGACAATACAGCTAACAAATCCCAAGACATAGCACATGAAAGCCAGAGATAAACAAGTCTCAATCAAGAGGGGTTGATTGTTCAATGATCCATTAGAGTATATTAGACTAAGCCAAAGTTTCAACAATTGTGGAGCTAGCTACACTACCTACTTTTTTTCCTAAATCATTCCACTATAGCTACTGTTCATACAAATAAACAAAAAACCTACCACCACTTCCTGGAACTTGGAAAGGGTAAAAGGAAACTAATGTCCACTTTGGACATCATCATGCAGATCCTATTCACCTCATTGAATGCTTAGATGCTATGGTAAGAAGCACTTCAGAAAACTTCAGGTATTCCTATTTGACAATTATTCTACAGTAATGGTGTATTCATCAAAATGGTAACGTACATTTTACAAGATGAGCAGCATTATTTAGATGCAATGAAACATCTGCCATTTCAAGTCTGTCACCGGTTTCAGTAAGTACAGTTCTATCAGTAACGTTGTGTGTTAAATTGATGGGGTTATTTCAAGGGGAAACTACTACATCAACATCAGGTTTGTGTGTGACACTTTATTAAAACTCAGAAAGACAGGAATTAGCCTCTTGAGACTCAAAGGTAGTTATAGTAATGTGTTTTTTTCTCATGGACAAAAATTTCCATTTTTACACATACAAGATTTATGTTCACTGAATGCTTGGAAAGTGATAGACCAGATATGACTTTCCTGGGTCTCATATTGCACGTGGGTCTTTGTTTACTCATAATGTTATTCCTATCACAGCTCTAATTTACAGTGTTTTCTGTGGAAAGAAAGCATTCGTAGATAGTATGCAGCGTTTCTAAATAAACGAGGAATCTAAAGAAAATATTTTCTTTAGAAAATAGTGTTTTAATCAGAAAATATACACGTTAAGTAAAATATTTCCTAATTTAACGTTTTATATTTAACACTTGAAATAACACATTAAAATATTAAAATATCAGCACCTCAAAGCTTAGCACTACAAATGTACATCTTTACTCTGAATGGCTGTGGCTTGGTAATTTCTGCTATCTTCTCTTTGCACTCTGTATGCTTTTTCTCTCCTCCTCTTTTCTGCTCCGAAGCCCTCTCTTATCAGATCTCTCTGATTCTCTATTTTGATCTGTACTTTTGCTCTTCTGGGTCCCCACTATCTTTTTACCTTAAGATTCAGCATTTAGTATAATCCACTTATGTCAGTTTGGTCAGCTCCTGTTAACAGAGTCGATAAGAGATACAGAATTTTCTTTATGACTGATCTCATATACTGTATACAGTGAAATGACTAAATATGCTAGGTAGAAACATGCTTCTTCACCAAACTGAGGGAGTCTTTCACCTTTAAGACACTATTGTACAAAGGAGAAAACAGGATTAGTTAAAGAGCTCACTCAAGGAGATTGCTGGTGCCTGTAATTAAGCTAGTTTGGCATTTTTCCCCATGCAGCAAATGTGAGTTACAAAACCAGGAATGGATCTAATGGTTTTTGCAATACTCAACCCAGATGATACCATTTTGACGGCCCATACTTTTGTTTTATTTATATATATGTAATTTATATATGTAATATTTTCATCCAATAAAGATCGTCTTACAACTCATTTATGATCCTTGAAATGATCAAATCTCAGACAGAGATTAGATGCTAGGCTGTATAAATCATGTGATCAACTATACACGACTTATGAAGCCAGACAAATAGTATACGAAGGATGCAAGTTATATAAAGAAATCTGAAATGCCAAATGGGAAAAAAGGACTAATAAAAGTATATTAACACCTGAATTTAAAGTCCCTGCCACACAGAGGCTGCTAAAGTGAAGAAGAGATTCAGAATTGGTTTCTTAGCAAAAGAAACAGCATTGTGTGGTATCTGTTCTTCTCTGCCCCCCACCTTGCTTTTTAAAAATAACAATACTTCACATTTATACAATTCTTTTCATCTGTTGATTTTAAAGTATCTTACAAAAAATGAGAAAGCATTGTTATTCCCATTTTACAAGTGAAGAAACTGAAATGTAGAAAGTTTACTGCAGTGGTCCCCAACATTTTACTTCATGCCCCCCTTATCCCTTTCCACCCCCCACTCCCCCAACCCGGGACTGGGAGCAGGGCTTTGGCTTGGGGGGGGGGACGTGGACGGGGTAAAGGGGCCGAGGCTGGGGCCAGCAGCCAGGGCCAGGAGCAGAGCTGGTGGGTGGCGCTCCTTCCCCGGCCCCAGCTGCGCCCCTGAACTTTCTCCATTCCCTTCTAGGGGGGGTGCATCCCACAGTTTGGGGACCTCTGGTTTACTATAAGTGTTTTGCTCAAGGTCACACGGCACATCAGTGGGAGAGCCAGGAAAAGAACCAGATCTCTAGAGTCTCAGTCTAGTATCCTATCCATAGGATCGTGCTGCTCCTGTTATTCTTCTCTTCCATACTGCATCATCATTCATCATTCTCTGCAATCTGAAAGGATAGCTAGAGGGTTACTGAACTATAACTCTCATTTCCTCCCCAACCCCAGATACCTTTAAAAGGCCAGATTAATGAGCCATAAACCTCCCAAGGTTTAGTTCCTTTGAAAATTTAGAACCCATGAAGTCTGTGTGGTCTTAAAATATACACTAATAAATTACTAATCCCTCCTCACAAGTATATTAATGTTGTGGCATGATACTTAAAGCATTTGAGACAAGATATTACTTATCACAAAGTGGTAAATAACATGTTGTTTGTGTTTCTTTTAATTCAGCAATATCTTGTGGAATTCCTAAAGCTCCATTAAATGGTGGAATCTTAACTACAGATTACTTGGTTGGCACCCGCGTTACTTACTTTTGCAATGATGGGTATAGACTATCATCCAAGGAGCTTACTACTGCAGTCTGCCAGCCAGATGGTACATGGAGCAATCATAATAAAACACCTCGTTGTGTAGGTATGTAGCATTGAGAAATCCTCTCTAAGAACATTCCTGTATTTTATTTTCATTAATCAAAAGGAGCTCTGTTTCAAATTATTTAAGAGTTCTGTTTTTGGCTAATTAATACAGTGAGCCATTTGAATACATTAAACTTGTTTTGATCATATATATATATATGTACTGCAAACTGCTGTGACAGTTGGAAAATAAATGCATTATAGAATGCATTAAAGTTAATAACTCAGTTTCAAGTCCTTAGCATTCCTGCTTCAGAAGCTGGCAGGAGCCCCCTGGCCAAGTCAGAATCTAAGGCCACGGAGTCTTAAGGAGATCTTAGACTCTCCTAATCACTTTCCCTGGTCCTCTGGGACAGCTGTGTAGCACCAATACAGATTGCAACCTCCCACCCCATGCTAATGACCCCACATCACCTAGATTCCAGGAGACGACACTGAGGAGGAAATGCACATGCAGTTCCCCAGGGACATGTGGATACTTCTCTGGCTATAAATTAGCTATGAAAATCCAAATGGGCCACCATGCTGAAGCAGAAATCTCAGCCTAGGAAAGGCGAGTGGTCCATCCAGATGTGGATCGTTCCCCATCCTATGGAGTTTTGGAAAGGGGAAAAGATGAGTGCCTCTAGAGACACAAACACGTACCCAGCAAGGTAAATTTAAGAACCTTTCCTGATATCTCTTTGTCCCTCAGGAAAAGGGGATCAGCAGCAAGAGAAGGCTTCTTGTGAGTCTTGGGGATCTAGTGCGCAAAACTCTGCAGAGCATGGAATAACTGTGGTGCTGTGGGCCTTGGGATGACAGGAGGTTAGGAAGGTGGTGGGGTACTCTCATTTGTTGTGGGGAGAAAGAACGTAGGATCCAGAGATGGGGCAATAGTTCCTTTTGCCAAGAAAGATCCAATGTGCTAGTGACCACATACATAAGGATTACAGCTCAGCCCTATGCAGATTATGAAATCAGACACAGACTCCAAATAGGAAGCTATTATGGTTAAAATTTGACACTGAATTCATAGGAACAAATATTCATTATTTCATATTCTTGTTAACTTGTACTTCCTGAGCCACAAATACTGGTCTCATAGGGATTTTTTTGTTGATTTGTTTTGTTTTGTAAGTTGTTACATGTCCAAGCATCAATTCCTTTACTTTGGAACATGGGAGATGGCGAATAGTGAATGGCTCACATTATGAGTACAAAACAAAAGTTGTTTTTAGCTGCGATCCAGGCTATTATGGTTTGGGACCAGCATCCGTTGAGTGTCTTGCTAATGGAACATGGAGTTGGAGAAACGAGAGGCCTTACTGCCAAAGTGAGTATACATTGTGTGTAAACCTTCCTTGTAGGTGGCACATAGAAAAATATTTTCCCCCAGTTTAGTGGAATAGCAGAACCCTTCCTGTGACAGAATTCCCTGGATAGGCCCAAGGCCAATCTTTGTAAAGTAATATACATTATTGTTAATGAAAATCAAGATGATTACATTTATGGTAATAGGGATGTGCACACCCAATTGTCCTCTTGAGGTGTCTGTCACTAGTACAGGTACACAGAGGGGGATGAACAGAGCACAAGGTTTCTCTCCACCCTACCCTGCACACCCCATGCAAGGATCATACACAATAGCTTTCTGTCCTAGTGAAGTATAGGGACTGTTCTCTCCTAGAGCCAGCAGTGGTACAAGCCACCCCCTAAAGATCAAGAACTCTGACTAGGTGCACTAGGAACATGGTACAGCTTTCACACTCACTTGAGACAGCAGAGAAGATATACCTATCTCATAGAACTGGAAGGGACCCTGAAGGGTCATCGAGTCCAGCCCCCTGCCTTCACTAGCAGGACCCAGTACTGATTCTACCCCAGACCCTTAAGTGGCCCCCTCAAGGATTGAACTCACAACCCTGGGTTTAGCATGCCAATGCTCAAACCACTGAGCTATCCATCCCCCCAGTAGGGAGGGATTTTTCTTTAGGAGCTTGCTTGGGTTGGTGAGGATCTGCATCATCTTCACCACAAGCTGGTATCCTAATAGCACCACCTGGCTGCATGGGCTTTAAGAGAGAGAAGTAGTGAATATAAAGTATAATGGAGACAGGAACTTTTAAAAAAGGAGGCTAAAATATGTAATCTTGTGTGGCTAAATATAGGCACCTATGAGAATCAGGCCACTTTTATAAAGGAGCATTATGCCCCCATGTTTGAAAGGTTTGGACTTGTATTATTATCTGAGGACTACACAACCAGTATTTCATTGTTTTCCCCTCTAAAGAACCAAATAACTACCATTCTTCTGGAAAGTGGGTCAAAATTAGCGTTTATGGGTGCATGTACATATAAAATCCCTAACAAAATGTACAGATAAGCTCATATACAATATTTATAATAATCCCTATTTAGGAGAGAACACAACTACAACTATTAATAGACAAAAGACTCCAAAATACAGTTTAAGATATTTAATGAATTAGATATTTAATAATTCAAAATTATTTTCATCTTCTTGGAAATTCCAGACTTAATTTGGAGGGGGGGAGTTCCCCCCTCCAAAATGGGAGTTCTTTTAAAACAATTTAGGCTCTCTGTGTTGAAATATTGTATGTAAATCCTGCTTTGACTCTTCCAGAGAGAAAGTAGTAATTCATTATCACTTTGAAGTGCTATGTACAACAAAGTCCAATCCTTCCGTATTATGCTAAGGCCTCATTCATCTATCTGTACACCTAAAGTTTTTCAGAGTAGCACTAAAGTTAATTTTCCTAATTGCACTATTTCCATTTATTAAAAGTTTTTAAAGAGAAAACATTGTCTTCTTCTAAATCAGAAAATTCTCTGGATTGTGACTAAAAGAATGGACTTACTGAACATAATTCATCCAATATTAAAACTCCGTGTTTTATAAATGCTAGGGCATGTGATGTACAATGACGTACAAGATACAAATTATATAATATATCCTCTGTCCAAAGAAACTCAAATGTACTGTTTTACAAAAATAATAACAAAGTGAGCATAGAAACGTTTATATTTCATTCACAAAAACTAGATAATTAAATATCAATGATTTTTTGTTTATTAAAATTTTCTAATTGGTTTTAAAAAATAATTTTACAGTGATAATTTAAAATAGTTTTCAAATGTTGAGCAAGAATCCTCATGACATAGTCTTTATTTTGCACACAGATTTCTGTATCCATTTTTCCCACAGATCAGAATAGACTACCCTCCGGTGTTTATTTTAACCAGTCAAAAACGTGTATTAAATGTTTTTAGTGAGATGCTCAATACAAAATGTGTATTTTTTCCCTTAAAGTTATTTCTTGTGGAGAACTTCCTGTACCTCCCAATGGGAATAAGATTGGAACTCAAATCACATATGGATCTACAGCTATATTTACCTGTGATTCCGGATTCATGCTAGTTGGCTCTACTGTAAGGGAATGTCTTTCTTCTGGACTCTGGAGTGGAACTGAGACCAGATGCTTAGGTATGGAAACTGTAATAATGGCCTGTCTGCTTTCTTTTACAACCTTTCTTTAGCAGGCATCAGCAAAAGTCAACAAGGGCCTCTTCTTCCATGTACGGAACTCTTATGACTGTGATGAGTCCTATTTTTTTCTTAACAATAGATATTTATGGGGGGAAATCTACAGTCCAGTTAGTGTTTATTGACTCTATCCATCCCTATGCTTTACAAGAGTCTCAAGTTTAAACTAAAGGACCTAAATGTACCTACATTCTTATTAATGGACCTAGATGTCCATGTATGTCTCTTTCAGAATCTACTCCCGAACCCCCCACATTGTGAGCAGAGTTGAGATGCTTTTTGAGGGTTTCTTCTGTGCTCAGTGGAGTAATTTCAAGGACCCATTTCAGTGAATTTTGATTCAGCATGTTTTGTTCTTGATTATTTTGTTGACTTTATTAGAACTGCATGCAATTAACATTTTCTTTTCAACGGAGGTCAAAGTGGTGATAAAGTTTTGATTTTTGAATGTAGCATTATAGTCCCATTTTCTCTTATTATCCTTCAGGTAGTAGGTGAGGAATATTAAAATATCCATAAAGTGGGATTTTCATAACTATCCATACTAGCATCCTTCAGTAAAAATGCAGTACATTTAAGGCCTGGGCCAGCATACCAGTGGGAGGATTCCTTGTGTACAGTTTGCTGATATATTTGTACGCTATTTTTTTTCTTTGGGATAGCTGTGTTTCTGTAGCTCAGATTTTCTTCCTGTGTCAGTCTTCAGCTAAGACAGCTCTAGGCTTCAAATGATTCATGGATGAGCAAAAGAGTTACCTGTATATCCATAAATCTTTAGTAGAATTTTTTTGGCTGACTCATAGTAGAGGGGAATGTGTTATTTTTATTTGTGTTTCCTTTCAGTTTAATATGCATAGCACTTGACAGAGAAGAAAGAGGATTCCGTTATTTGATAAATGTTTTTCTTTAAATTAAAAGATATGATGAGGCAGAATATTTAAAAACTAAAAGCCATATATACCCATACCATGTGTAGATTCAAAATCTACTGAATTTTTCTTCCATAATTACCTGCTTGTTTATTAAGGTCACAGCTATTATAGATTTGGAGAAATGAGAAATAATTATGAGAGAATCATTAGTCTCAAAAATGCTAACTTCTTAAAAAAGCTTAGAAAAGCTTGGCTGTTACTTTTGCAGAGCATCTTGAACAGATTCTTTTTAATCAATTTAAGCAAAACAACTTCTTGCCAAGTAAGGTAGTAAGTATTTTAAGTCCCACTTTTATTTAACTTTGCTTAATTTTTGCCTGTAGAAACATAGGACATTACTAATAATGAGCTTGAAAATATTATCAGGTTATACAATCTGTAATGAAAACTTGAAAGGGATAACCTGAGTTGACCAGTCTTATATGAAATATGCAGTGACACTTTTTTCCCTGAGTTGTATTTGTTATTGTTAAGTGACAACACTGTAATATCCAATAGTAATAAGTTATTGACAAGGGGTATGAAAAGAACAGTATCAAAAGAGTTTAGAGTAATCAAAAAAAGTAATAGCTGAGTCAGAGTAACATGAGCACCAGAGTATGTTCTCAAATGTATTTTAAAAACTTTAATTCTGTCAATGGTACTTTTTCAAAGGAGAAGGGACAAAATTTTACTGATAGAAATGGCAGACTGGGCACAATGTTACTGTAAAATTTGACAATGGTAACAGAAGCTGGTGATAGGAGAAATATATCAAATGGAGACAAGTAACACTCACTCAACTTTGTTGTTCTCAGAGCAGTGCCCCTGCTGGCTGCTTTTTGAATTCCATATGTTTGGGAGCGAAGTGGGGGTTTTTTCTTCAAAAAACTGTGATAGGTTCTATATTTCCTTCCCCAGAGAGTAATTTGGTGTTGACTGATGGGACTGTGGTGCTGAGATCTGATTGAAGGACAGGTATTTGATTAATTAAGTTGGAAAGATAGTAAACAGATGGTTTTGGAGAGAATGAGGAAAACAATAGAGGGAGGCAAATAGTGAGCTATGATGGACCCATAAGGCAAAAAGAGCGAAGAAGATAAAGGGAAGGTTGGCCAAGAGAACAAAATGTGGTCATGGACATGGACATGAGCAAAAGAAGACAGAACATAGTAGAGAGGGAAAAAATGAGCTGATATAAAAGAGAAGAATAAATAGGGAACTGAACTTTTCAATCTCACAGACAAGGCATAACAAACAACAGTGTCTGGAAGTTGATGTTAGAAATAATATTACATTGAAATGATTGGTTTCAGAGTGGTAGCCGTGTTAGTCTGTATCAGCAAAAAGAGTGAGGAGTACTTGTGGCACTTTAGAGACTAACAAATGTATTTGAGCATGAGCTTTTGTGGGCTAAACCCCACTTCATCGGATGCATGCAGTGGAAAATACAATAGGAAGATATATATACACAGGGGACATGAAAAAATGGGTGTTGCCATATAACTATAACGAGAGTAATCAGTTAAGGTGGGCTATTAAAACTTTTGTAGGGATAATCAGGATGGCCCATTTCCAACAGTTGACAAGAAGATGTGAGTAACAGAAGGGGGAAAAATTAGCATGGGGAAATAGGTTTTACTTTGTGTAATGACCCATCCACTCCCAGTCTTTAGTCAAGCCTAATTTAATGATGTCCAGTTTGCAAATTAATTCCAATTCTTGTTGGAGTCTGTTTTTGAAGTTTTTTTGTTGGAGTATTGTGACTTTGAGGTCTGTAATCGAGTGACCAAGGAGATTGAAGTGTTCTCTCACTGGTTTTGAATGTTATAATTCTTGATGTCTGATTTGTGTCCATTTATTCTTTTGTGTAGAGACTGTCCGGTTTGGCCAATGTACATGGCAGAGGGGGCATTGCTGGCACATGATGGCATATATTATATTGGTAGATTTGCATGTGAACGAGCCTTTGATAGTGTGGCTGATGTGATTAGGTCCTATGATGGTGTCCCCTGAATAGATTTGTGGACAGAGTTGGCAACAGGCTTTGTTGCAAGGATAGGTTCCTGGGTTAGTGTTTTTGTTGTGTGGTGTGTGGTAGCTGGTGAGTATTTGCTTCAGGTTGGGGGGCTGTCTGTAAGCGAGGACTGTCCTGTCTCCCAAGATCTGTGAGAGTGAGGGATCGTCCTTCAGGATAGGTTGTAGATACTTGATGATGCGCTGGAGAGGTTTTAGTTCGGGGCTGAAGGTGACGGCTAGTGGCATTCTGTTACTTTCTTTGTTGGGCCTGTCCTTTAGTAGGTGACTTTTGGGTACTCTTCTGGCTCTGTCAATCTGTTTCTTCAGGGAGAGGGTAATTAAACATTGCATCAGTTTACCAGTTGTGGTGGTGGTGGTCTCACTGTTGCTTGGAGTCTTCTAAATGAGTTTAGATATTTTTTTCTAAAAAGTATGTTTAAATCCAGTTTTGGGTTGGATGGTCATGGTAGTAGTTTCTGACCATGTAATCTATCAACTGTCCCCTTCCTTCGTCAGCCACGGGGAGAACAGAATTGCCTGTATTACCCTCAACGTTCTCAAAACACTTGCAGCTCTGCATTAAGATAAAGCCAATAATTAAATCTCATGCTTCAGGGCTCCAGTGGTCATCTGCAGAGGTCACAGAGGATTTTTTTCTCTAGTACACAGTTGGCCAGATGTATTCTGGGTTTGTTTGTTTGTTTGTTTGTTTGTTTGTTTGTTTGTTTTCGCCTTCCTCTTGAAGCATCATGGATTGCACACAGAAATGGGACACTGGATGGAGTGAATCAGGGCTGTGAGGTGGTACAGAGAACTTTCTTTGTTAGATGCCTGGTTGGTGTCTTTGCTCACATGTTCATGGTCAAACTGATCGCCAGATTTGGGGTTGGGAAGGAATTATTCTCCAGATCATATTGGCAGAGGCCTTGGGCTTTTCACCTTCCTCTCCTGCTGGCATCATCTGTGTATATCTCACGTAATAAATTCCATTGCTACTGCTTCAGGCATTGGTGGCACCTGGATCTCTCCTGTTTTCTGGCAGTGGCACGAAACAGTTTAGTCTCCTGAGCATTGAAATGCTTTAGTCTCACTAAAGTCATTGGGCTCAATATAGGGGCATCTGGGTGAAATTTAATCAGCTGTAATACAGAGGAGGTCAGCCTAGGTGATCTGCTAGTCTCCTCTGGTCTTAAACTTTGTGAAACTGAAAGTGCAGTGGGAGGGAGAGTAAGAGGGAGTAGCTAATTCACTGTGGAAGGGAAAGAGTTAAGTGAGCTGGGAGTGAGTAAACTGGTTGAGGTGGAGACAGGAATGACAGGTGGGAGGAGTGAGAGAAGGGAGAAAGAAAAGTTGGGCTAGTTTCTCCATTACCTGACCTCTTGCATAGTCTTTTAAACTTCTGCCAAGTGGCTATGAATCATTGCCAGATCAGACTGGTGGTCTTTTATACCCACCTTACACAAGGGAAAGGCCCCAATTCAGTAAAACATTCCTTTTCAGCAAAGCTTCCATGGAATCCAATGTACTTATGCACATGCTTTGCAGAATATGGATGGATATGAGCTCATGCTTAAGTGGTTCCCTAAATTGTGACCCAAATTACTAGAAATGGTACTAGCAATGGAAAATCAGGCCACTGGATGGGGAAGAGAGAAATAATAAAGTTTTTAATGGGGAAAAGCTACAGGGAAACTTTGGGGAAATAGGGCAGAACTGAGGAGTTAGTCTACATTTGTTGGTTTGTTCATAAAACATAATTAGCTCATGGCAAGCAAGTCTAGTATTATAAACAAGTACCAGGTAGGTTTCCTCTTTTTAAATATAAATGTTTGATTGTTTATTTATTTACTCTTTTTTGTGGGAGATGGATAAACTTTTGGTTTTGTCTGTGTGGGAATAGTTATTGTATACTCTTTTCTTTGTATTTCAGATTTAGTATTCTATTTTCATATTTACTTCTTTATAATTTTATATTTAATACTTGTCACTGAAAAATAATTAAAAATAAAACATTCAGTAAATTGCACCTGATATTTCAAAAATCTCCCAATCACTGTTTAATCATTTTCCCCACCACAGTGGTCCCATAGCCTCCCCACTTTTGTTTGCCAAGCTGCAATGCTACTCACACTCAGACAAATACAACTGTACTTACATTGTCCAGCTATGTTGGAAGATGGACAGGAGACACTAGATGTGATTTAATTAGGCTGCAACTTTATTCTTAAATGTCTGTGAGTACCCAACAGATAAAAATATACAATGCAGGTAAATCCATAATCATTTCAATATATACCTAGGGGGCTTCTGTCTGCCGTGCCCCTTACCCATCCTGGTCCCCAGCCAACCTGTTTCTGGGTTCTCACCATCTCCCCCCCTCGAATGAGGGTTAAGGAGGGACTATGAAGAGGGAGGATAGCTCCCTGCCATATCAGTCATAGTGCTGAACCTCTCCTCCCGTTTCCGCTCCTTTAAATAATACCTCCTTTTAATTCTTTACCAATCCATTTTATCTGATCCCTGTATCCCTTCCCTATGGAATACCTGCACTGGATGTCTGCCACAAGGAGGCACCAGCAACTAGTTTGTCTGCCTCCCCACATCCTAGCTGGGTCCCCAGACATCTCCTAATGCCCCCTTTAATATCAGACAAAAACATGTCAGCTTCCAAGTCTGACAGGTGAGCCCCCTCCTCCCTGAATAATTCTGCTGCACCGTATGCTATGGATGTGAAATGACTGACTGCTCCCATGGCACCCATCAATTTGGCTACCTCCCTATTCTCATACTTCCTAGTGTTTTTGGCTTGCAGGGGCTTCACAGTTCCTTGCCTTATCCTGCATCGCGACATGTCTGACCACACCATTTTTATTCCTGGGAAAAGTTCCAGGATCTGCCCCAAGTCCCTCTGAGATCTGATCATTAAGTCTGTCCCTTTACACGGTCCCAAATCATTTTCCCCAAGGTGAAACACAGTTATATCTGATGTCCACTCACAGGTCCCCACAGAGACAAAAGGGGCATCTGCTGATCCCATAACATGTCCCTCCTCCTTTGCAGCTCAGGATTGTTTCACCAGTGAGGCCCAGATGCAAACCTCCTCCCCTATGCTCAGTAAACAATACTATGCCCACAGAACCACAGGGCTGTCTGCCTGGCCTGTCTGCCAGCATTTGGACTGAAAACCCAATGGAAAATTAAAACTGATTCCCCCACCTGAGGTTTTGCATATGTTCTGTATGCTTCAGCATACCTAATACCCAATTGCCTCAATTGCACTAGGCCCCATAACCAGCCGGGCCACTGCTGTTGTTGCTGGAATCCTGAGTGGGAACCAAATTCATGTGCTGGGATCCCCAACTGTGTCATTCCCCATCCTGGTATGTTGTGAGTGGACTCCCATCATTGTGAATAAAGAGGGGCCCATTCCTCCCTGGTCTTATTACCATGTACACCCTCACAGCCTCTAAAGGGCATATTCAGGGCTTGTCACCATCCTACAGATTAATGAATTCAGTCCAGCCTCCTGGAGCCATCTTTGACTTTTTTAACGTTAACGTAACCAGTCACCCCTCCCAGTGTATATCCCTCAGTTCCAAAGCCCTTCCAGAAGAATCCCTACTGGACCCAGATATTAACTCACTTATCTGAAAAACTAAAAAAAAAACAAAAATGCTACCAGAAATGCTGCCCTGAACAAGGCCTTTTCCTGTCCACAATGACATATGGGTTCCAGATTGCACCAGATTCCTAAGCATATTAACAGTGATGGGACCAATGTGTATCCTCCATAAGATTGGTGCATCAAGACTGCCACGCTAGAAACCTTCAAATTAAATAACTGCTGCAAGGATCTGGGTAATCGTTCAGCCTACTGACAAATGTAAGGGCCAATAGGCGAGTGACGATGGTTGGGTTCCTCTGTAATGGGCCATATTGGTGTCTGGCCTTCCAGATCCTGCAATTGCACAAAAAATATTAAAACTCCTCCCATAGCTCCATAATGTTCACAGAGCCACCAACTTCTGTGCTACACTGACAACCATCATAAGCCAAGGTTCCATAGAGCTAGCGGCATCTTTTTGGGTTCCTTGCTGGCTTCTGGTGCCAGATCCTGAAATCTGCTGATCTGAAAATGAGACATTGCATCTGGTATGCCACTGTCAACCCCAGGCACATGCTTGGAAGTAAAACAGATGTTAAAGCTTAAACATTGTAATACATAACTATCACTGTACTTCCATTTTAAGGGCTGGAGATTCCTTTAGAATCATCCCCTGGAAACCTTTAAAAGTGGGTTCTGTTTAAGTCCTGTTGCATAAAGCAGTGTCTTTCCCCCAGGCAGCCAGGTTGGGGACTCCAACCATTTCCCAACAGATTTACCTAAAACTGACTTAATCACCCTGTTAGACAACTTCATGTTCCCCTCCAGCGGCATAAACATTGCAAAAATTTACAAAAATTCTGTAAACCAGAACCAAAACAATTACTATACATCCCACAACCACACAGCACTGAACAGAAGAAAGAGAATCCAACCAGCTAGTGCAAATTGCAATACATAACAAAACTTTACAGCACCACAAATAACGATAATATAATGCAAACTATAAGATTATTGTACCCCTATACCAATACACTGCTCAGCACAAGGGAGAACACTTCCAAACAGCAATGGTAACAGATAGTGCAAGCTGTGTTGGTTGTCACTGGTTATGGACGTCATATGTTGGTCTTGATTGTTTCTGTTCACGTAATGGATCAGTGTAACTCTATTTACAAGGAGAAGTGATTGTAGATACACTTAAGGAGAGGTAGCTGATAAGTAGAATTAGGGTGTTTAAGAAAAAAATAAACCTTTACCTATGTGGGACACAGGTGTCCAACACATCCTTCCTAGAAAAATGAGGTTATTGTAAGATTTATTGTCTGGGTGCAGATATGGTGTGAGATCACCTAATGGAAGGGCAGGAGAGTCATAAAGGGGGACTAAAAGTCTTATTTCTGGCTGGGAAAGGATTCTGCACAATGCAGGCACTGTGGAAGAAAGCCATGAGACACCCCAGAGGCTCCCCTTGCAAGCCCTACAACAGGAGGCATTTTGGACATAGAAGTGGCATGTAGGTGCTGGAGTTATTGAAGGTCTGTAGTCCTGAAGCCTATAGATTATCCTCAAGAAACTGCTGTAACTTAGACAGGCCTTCTGGGCTAATTGCACAGTTCTAATTGCAAAGAGTGTGGTAATTCCCATGTATAAGTAGTCCAATTGCCTCTGTGCCAGGGCTATGACAATGAATATTCTGAGTCTCTCCTCCTATGTTGAACTGTGTCCCATCTCATCTTGAATATTTCAAGTGCAATGCTGTATTGTGTGAATATTCATTTTAATGAATCACCTCAATGGTTCAAATATTCACAGAAGGTGAATGCAGAAGGGAATGGCTATAGGAAATTCATTTTGTTAATTAGTATGTTTGCTCACAAACATTTTTTTTTGCAGTGTTGAAGCTAAATTGACAATTAAGGAGGGATAGGTGAGTCTCGTTTAATGTGGCTGGCATAACAGAGCACTTGTAAGAAAAAAACAGTGTTCCAAACATTTAGAAAAATACCTCAACCAGGTCTAGTATAGAGATCTTAGCAATAAATGAAATGTTTTGCAAGTTTTGTAGTAATAAAATATGAAAAACACACTTCAAATTGTTAGTTTAAAGTGACAGAGATAAAACTGTGACTATTGTATCTCTGAGTTTACAGAGTGCCTCTCACAATTTTACTGGATTCTTTCAATACGAGAAAGTGAAATCATTTTCTGTGGGGGGAAAGCTCTATGATAAATACTGGAAAAAACATTTAGAAGTATCAGAAATAGAGAATTCTATTGAATATACTGTTTATAACCTGAAGAATGAAAGATTTAGTTGTATTCTTTTCTCAGGGAAGAAAGCAAAAATTTTGATGAGGAAATGGATTGCTGTACTTCAGTTTATATGAAACCTTAAGACCTTTTTTCCACCACTGACATTCCCTGCAGTTATGGATATAAAGCAATATCTATAGGTGAAGGACAGCAGATATTTTCAAATACAATAATTGATCATGAGTAAATTAAAAGTCAGAAAGAACATTGCTATCAACTTAAACATATTATCTGATTTTGACTCAAAATAATTAGTTATCCACACCTCTTTAAAATATGTAATATTTATATGTACACACACATATAATTTCTAATATATATAATTTCTAACTGCATGGTTTCACACATACGTAGCCAATGATTTTAGTTTAGTGTTCACTTATACTTCCATAATCCTACAACTTTACTCTATTTAACATACAATGATTATATGTGACATAACATGTTAATCATAACATCACCCAATAAGAGAACACTAAACTAAAATCATTGGCTACGTCTGTAAGTAGAAATATTGCATATATATTCTTTTTTCTGCTTAATGAATCATAATAAAGTAAGGTAGAGGTAATCAACTGACAAAAACAAGTAATTGAATCCATGGCAACGATGTATGAGTTTCCCTTCTTTGTCTAATTCAGGTACTTCTTTCTGTGGAAGATAAAATTCACTAGAATCAGCAAATTCTAAGAAAAGATTATTTTTTCTGATCTTTGTAAAGCCATAGTTTAGGAGCAAAAAATAACCAAGGCTTTAAAACTCAAAGCATGCAAAAAAAAAAAAATCTTTTTCTTTTAAAGTATAGATGTGTTTTTAGCACTATCTGGGAAAATGTGTACTTTCTTAACTTGGGGGGGAAAGTAGTAATATTTTTTCAAATATAAGTTATCAACTATTCAAAACCAAACACTCGACAATAGCAGAGTGGCAATAGCAGAATGTAGGGTCAGTTTAGCAAGAATCACAGGAAATATATTTTTATCTGAAATATGAAATATTTTAGAGACTTGAAGAGTAGGATTAAAGTTATTAATAAAATCTGAAACAGATTAATATCCCCCTCAAGTTCTCAAGGAAGGCCAAGTGTGTAACTATCACAGCTTTTATCCAGTATAATTTTCAAATACATTAATTATCTATGTAACATTGCAGAATCCATAATAAGATCCCTCAATGTTTTACTGATTTCCTGAAGAGGCTCAAAATGGAGTCTTCCTCCCCTCCCGTTTAATGGCTTTAACATTCAAGATGAAACAGTATCTAGTTTGTTAGAACAGGAATTAAAACCTGTCCCTGGAGTTTGAATAGCCCCCCAAAAATTTCAAAAGTAGCTTGAACAGGAAAAAAGGTCATAGGGACATAAATGGAAGCTTTTATTTTTATTTTTTCAGTGGCCTGAATGGCCTCAGAATTTGCTATAGATAGAGGTGAACAAGGCAGAGACCAATCTGTGATAAGAAAACCTTTTTGTTTAGTGACATCCTTTCCATGTGAAGTCACCACATTAAGTATTAAAATATAAACTGTCTAATAAAATTTATTTGTTTTGAACATTTGCCTTTGGAAAGCATATTACAAAAACAAATAAAATACAAGGAGGGACAAAAGTAGGAAACCCCTCCCTCAAAAATACAGTGTAGCTCTCAAGATGGACTGTTTTAAAGCTAAATTTTGTTTATGCTTATTGGCAGGAGCTACTTCCTCAGCCCCCTTTTTACTCCTTATTGTTTTTTTTCCCCCAATGCTACAATAAAACTGGTAAAACTTGAGACCCCTTGTGGGGTCTGATTTAATGAAGCCTCACACAAATATGCTAGTCACATCATTTGCTGCCTTTCTGGAAAGCCCTCAGATATTACAGTAATGAGGGACAGATAAGGATGAGAATAGAATACAAATGATTTTTAAATTATAGAGGAAATGTTTCCTATCCATGCTTTTTTCTTCAGGATGGATTGACCAGCCTGTTCCAAACTGCCACAACAGGTCTGACTCCTTCCTCTGTCTTTCCTCTCACTGAACAGCTCATTGGTGGCCTTTCTCTCTGCAGGTTCCCTCACTGGGAGGGCCTACAAGCAGCTCCTGATCCTTATGGGCCTCTCACCACCCTGACAAAAGGGATCTGTCTATCTTGTATCTCTCCTTTTTTCCCCTCCAGCATACATTGCTATAAGGCTTATAGTCCCCATATGTCCCGGGAATAATCAGCCCCACAATACCTCTGTTCCGTGTGTAAACAAGCAACAGTACAGAGCTAGGCTTGAACCCCTCCTAAATAGTTATCTTGTCCTGTGACAATACTTAATACAAAATACTCCAAAAACAAGCGTTAGATCAGGTGGTTATATAATATCTGGCCTTCCTGATGACACTAAGTGGATGGGGCAATTGCCTGCCTTTCTGCAGCTCTTCATCATCAGCAGCAACAGCACCAGCTGGAACAACAGGTTTGTGTAGTTCTCAAAATGTAAGTTAATACTGAGATCCAAAAAAATGCAGCAACATTTTTAAAAACAGCATGCAGTGAATGGTAACACACTAAATATCCATATAAATTGAAATGTAGGAATGAAGGACAGACTCAGCTTGATCAAGAAGACATGTTGAAACATGTGTCTTGAATAGCTTACTAGTAGTAGAGGAGTTTGCATTTAGATGAGACAGCAACCAGAACTAATTCAATTATAATAGTCACTATAAAAATGTCAGCATTTACTTACAGATACCAGGTCATGGTATCTGGAATGCAAGTTTTCTCTACCTCTAAGTTTAGGAAAATATAATATTTCAGATATAATGTCTTGGAATCTATGGGTGATTTTTTTAAAGGAGACCACTTCAGGTCATGGCTAATAAATCATTCCCGACACAGCAAAGTTCCAACAAAAATAAATCTGACAAAAATAATGAAGGAGACATTCAAGTAGGTGGGGAAAACAATAAGAAAAAGACCAGAAATTAGATTAAAGTACAGTCAGTTGAATGTAACCTAGTGTACAATAACAACAAGGAGTCTGGTGGCACCTTAAAGACTAACAGATTATTTGGGCATAAGTTTTCGTGAGTAAAAACCTCACTTCTTCAGATGCATAGAGTGAAAGTTACAGATGCAGGCATTATACACTGACACATGGAGAGCAGGGAGTTACTTTGCAAGTGGAGAACCAGTGTTGACAGGGCCAATTCAATCAGGGTGGATGTAGTCCACTCCCAATAATAGATGAGGAGGTGTCAATTCCAGGAGAGGAAAAGCTGCTTCTGTAATGAGCCAGCCACTCCCAGTCCCTATTCAAGCCCAGATTAATGGTGTTAAATTTGCAAATGAATTTTAGTTCTGCTGTTTCTCTTTGAAGTCTGTTTCTGAAGTTTTTTTGTTCAATGATAGTGACTTTTAAATCTGTAATAGAATGACCAGGGAGATTGAAGTGTTCACTTACTGGCTTTTGTATGTTACCATTCCTGATGTCCGATTTGTGTCCATTTATTCTTTTGCGGAGGGACTGTCCAGTTTGGCCAATGTACATGGCAGAGGGGCATTGCTGGCACATGATGGCATATATAACATTAGTAGATGTGCAGGTGAATGAGCCCTTGATGGTGTGGCTGATGTGGTTGGGTCCTCTGATGGTGTCGCCAGAGTAGATATGGGGACAGAGTAGGCAATGAGGTTTGCTACAGGGATTGGTTCCTGTGTTGGTGTTTCTGTGGTGTGGTGTGTAGTTGCTGGTGAGTATTTGCTTCAGGTTGGAGGGTTGTCTTTAAGCGAGGACTGGCCTGCCTCCCAAGGTCTGTGAGACTGAGGGATCATTTTCCAGGATAGGTTGTAGATCGTGGATAATGCGCTGGAGAGGTTTTAGCTGGGGGCTGTATGTGATGGCCATTGGTGTTCTGTTATTGTCCTTGTTGGGCCTGTCCTGTAGTAGTTGATTTCTGGGTACCCGTCTTGCTCTGTCAATCTGTTTCCTCACTTCTCCAGGTGGGTATTGTAGTTTTAAGAATGCTTGATAAAGACCTTGTAGGTGTTTGTCTCTGTCTGAGGGGTTGGAGCAAATTCGGTTGTATCTTAGGGCTTGGCTGTAGACAATGGATCGTGTCTTGGATGGAAGCTGGAGGCATGTAGGTACGTATAGCAGTCAGTAGGTTTCCGGTATAGGGTGGTGTTTATGTGACCATCACTTATTTGCACTGTAGTGTCCAGGAAGTGGATCTCTTGTGTGGACTGGTCCAGGCTGACGTTGATGGTGGAATTCTTCAAGGGCCTAGCTTATCACAGGGGTCGGCAACGTTCGGCACGCGGCTCGCCAGGGTAAGCACCCTGGCGGGCCGGGCCAGTTTTATTTACCTGCTGACGCAGCAGGTTCGGCCGATCGCGGCCCCCACTGGCCGCGTTTCGCCGTCCCGGGCCAATGGGGGCGGCAAGAAGCGGTGCGGGCGAGCGATGTGCTGGCCTCGGCTTCTCACCGCCCCATTGGTAAATAAAATTGGCCCGGCCCGCCTGGGTGCTTACCCTGGCGAGCCGCGTGCCGAACGTTGCCAACCCCTGGCTTATCACATAATTTTGAAGATACATTTATTGAGGTAAGAGACCCTGATAGCACTGGTCTACAATTTTTGAGAAGTCGTCTGCTTCAGAGATAAAATGTGCTATTTATTATGTATTTTGATGTGCTGAATTCAAATATGACAATTAAAACAATTGATTGGCTACTGTTTCTAAGATATTTAAGTTTTTACATTTTATGTCTAGGTATATTGTGTAGATAGTAGAGTTTTAATCATAAATTGTAAACCTAGGTCTTTTCATGTGTTTATGGTTGCTTTACATGATAATATTTCACCTGTCCTGTTTATGTAACACTTTAAAAATCAGCAAAAGGATTATATAAATAAAATGTATTATGAAACAAAAGGCAAAAAACTATTCTGTACATAGTTTAGTCCTATTCAGTGTCTACTCGGCGCTTCTTGGCTTGTCTCTTGTATTCATTAAATGGAGCATCTCTTGTCACTGTCCAGCAATAGTCTGCAAGCATTGATGGGCTCCATTTGCCTTGATAGCGTTTCTCTATTGTTGCAATGTCCTGGTGAAATCGCTCACCGTGCTCGTCGCTCACTGCTCCGCAGTTCGGTAGAAAAAAATCTAGATGAGAGTGCCAAAAATGTATCTTTAGTGACATGTTGCAACCAAGGCTTTTGTATGCCTTGAGGAGGTTTTCCACCAACAACCTGTAGTTGTCTGCCTTGTTGTTTCTGAGAAAATTTATTGCCACTAACTGGAAGGCTTTCCATGCCGTCTTTTCCTTGCCACGCAGTGCATGGTCAAATGCATCATCTTGAAGAAGTTCACGAATCTGAGGACCAACAAAGACTCCGTCCTTTATCTTAGCTTCACTTAACCTTGGAAATTTTCCACGGAGGTACTTGAAAGCTGCTTGTGTTTTGTCAATGGCCTTGACAAAGTTCTTCATCAGACCCAGCTTGATGTGTAAGGGTGGTAACAAAATCTTCCTTGATTCAACAAGTGGTGGATGCTGAACACTTTTCCTCCCAGGCTCCAATGACTGTTGGAGTGGCCAATCTTTCTTGATGTAGTGCGAATCTCTTGCACAACTATCCCATTCGCAGAGAAAACAGCAGTACTTTGTGTATCCAGTCTGCAGACCAAGCAAGAGAGCAACAACCTTCAAATGGCCACAAAGCTGCCACTGATGTTGGTCATAGTTTATGCAGCTCAAAAGTTGTTTCATGTTGTCATAGGTTTCCTTCATATGGACTGCATGACCAACTGGAATTGATGGCAAAACATTGCCATTATGCAGTAAAACAGCTTTAAGACTCGTCTTCGATGAATCAATGAACAGTCTCCACTCATCTGGATCGTGAACGATGTTGAGGGCTGCCATCACACTCCACTGCTGTAGTCTGGAGCCCAACAGCTCTGCCTTACTCTTGGGTAGTTCCAAATACCTGACAAGGTCATTCAGTTCACCTTGTGTTAGGAGGTGTGGTTCAGAGGAGGAGGATGGGAGAAAATGTTGGTCCTGTGACATTGATGGTTCAGGACCAGAAGTTTCATCCTCTTCCTCGTCTGAATCAAGTGAGAATGATTCTGGTGCATCAGGAACCGGCAGTCCTTCTCCGTGGGGTACTGGGCGTATAGCTGATGGAATGTTTGGATAATGCACAGTCCACTTTTTCTTCTTTGACACACCTTTCCCAACTGGAGTCACCATGCAGAAGTAACAATTGCTGGTATGATCTGTTGGCTCTCTCCAAATCATTGGCACTGCAAAAGGCATAGATTTCCTTTTCCTGTTCAACCACTGGCGAAGATTTGTTGCACATGTGTTGCAGCATATTGTGGGGCCCACCTCTTGTCCTGATCTCCAATTTTGCAGCCAAAATAAAGGTGATAGGCTTTCTTAACCATAGTGGTTATACTGCGCTTTTGTGATGCAAAAGTCACTTCACCACAAACATAGCAGAAGTTATCTGCACTGTTCACACAAGTACGAGGCATCTCTGCTCACTTTGGCTAAACAGAAATGTGTCCCTTTGCAAAATCAAACACTGACAAATAAGAGACCACGACACTGTATGATTTCTAGAGCTGAAATAGGGCAATTTGTTCAGCAGAGTGATGTAAGCTTCGTTAGGATTGCATCATCCATGACTTCTAGGAATAACATGATTCTATTCAGATCATGTCTGACGCAATACCAGATTAAGATTGCATCATTCATTGTTTTGCCTAAAAAGCAAGTACTGTCCAAACCCAGTCATAGATTTATTCATAGATCCAGTCAAAGATGTATTTTAGTCATTTCTGGTTTAAATTGAGATCCCTTCCCTTTATAACTCAGTTATCCTCCGCCATTCCCAAGTCAAGGGTCATATATACTGACCCAATAGCATATCTTGAAAACTAGAGCCAATCAACAATTTTAAGCATCATTTTCGTTCTCAGTGACCCAGAATTAGTAAAGTTTGACTACATTTATTTCAGAAGCATTTTGGCTGTAGAGCAGTGTAGTAGATGAAGAACTTTTTCATAGTTAAAAACAGAGGAAGAGATGATGAGGCATAGATAGCCCAGTGAGCCAAAACATTAGTGATGGTGATGATGGTGGTGAAAGCAATGAAACCATATGGTCTGAAAAGCTATTAAAATAGGTGGCTTACATATTCCAATGTCTACAAAATAATAATACTCTGGATGGAGTCAGTTTGGGTGTTGATTCTTCCACAACATATCATGTTCATCTATATGTTTGATAATTCTGTTCTTTGCTATAGTTTCAACCAGTTTGCCTGGTACTGAGGTTAGGTTCTCCAGCCTGTAACTGCCAGAATCACCTCTGGAGCCTTTTTTAAAATTCAGTGTTATGCTAGCTATCCTGAAGGCATCTGGTGCAGAGGCTGATTTAAGTAATAGTTATATACCACAGTTAGTAGTTTTGCAGTTTCATAATTGAGTTTCTTCAGAATTCTTGGGTGAATACTGTGTGGTCCAAGTGACTTATGACTAAACTAATTCATCAATTTGTTCCAAAACCTCCTTTACTGACGCCTCTGTCTGGGACAGTTCCTCAGATTTGTCACCCAAAAAGAATGGCTCAGTTCAATAGTTCATCCGTGGAGGGAATTTCAGTTACCTTGTGTCTGAAACTTCCTCAAGACCAAAAAGTGCCTGATGGTACTCTCAGGTGCTGACTTCCAACTCTGGACTGCAGCAAAAGGCCTATCGGGTACCCGCTTACCTCAAATTCCTAAAGGACTGAACAGCTTCATAGGCTTTTCTTGATGTAAGTCTTTCGCTTGTTCCACCCTTCCTAGCTGTTATACCCGACCCAACAACCAAGGCCTTCTTTGTCTTGAGTATCTGCCTGGTAAGTCTAAAGTGGGAACTGCCTTAGCAGTTACAGATGCCTCTAGTGCCACAATATAACTTACTGAAGAGTGAATAGTCAAGACAACCCATATGCCTAAATTCACAGATATGAAAGGAGAAGTGCTGGCAGAATGCCTTAACTTGGGACAGAGTACTCTATCAAAGTAACCAAACTAGTATGTAAGAAAATAAAAAAATTTACTTGAAGAATACTTGGTAAAATAAATGAAGGTTATTATTATCATTATTATTTATTATTATTCTAAAGAGTACCCTGCCCTCCATTGCCAGAGTGTCTCTGTCAGTGACTATAGAAGAGCAGCTCCTAGAAGTATTGATGACCCAGAAAAGCGTGTGACCCACCAGACTATAATTGTGATCACTCTTACACATTTTGCAAAACATAATATTTTCCTGGTGATCTGGAAGTAAGGCAAAGTATCCCAGCCTGAACAAAAGAAATTTGGTTTATCAAGGAGCTCCAATTTGGAATTCCCACCACTATCCATATCTTTTTCTTAGATTGTGTTACATATTTCATCCCTACCTGCTGGGCAGAAGCCTGAAGACTTTTCTCACTATTTCCCTGTACTGTTGTACCAGTAACCAGACTTTCCAGTGGGGGAGAGAGGATGTCCTCTTCAAAGGGGTACCCAGTCCTGTCAAGGAATTCTGCAGGCAACTTTGCTGTCATAGCCATGAATTTAGGAAATACTGAAGCTTTCAACCTCCCACTATTTGGTCAATTATGTGGTGGCTTCTGTAGCTCCGAAGGTGGAGGGTCTTCTCAGGCTGGATAGGAGGAGACCCAGGAGAAGACCATCTTGGCCAGTAAGTGATATTGTTCAGGATGATGTCTCAGGAGTGTGGGTTGGGGGAGGTATTCACTATGAGATGTCCTTGAAGCCCCTCTGGCCCTTTTTCTTAATTCCTAGGAAATCTTTCCAGGAAATAAGAGCGAAGTCCAGGGAGCCCATGGATATGCAGTCACCAGTTCAGGCTGAAATATTGAGTTGGAATTTGATGCCTGAGTGGTAGATTGATTGAGCAAAGGTCCAGTTGAACTGAGGTTGCCTTTGCCTCATAGACATTCTCAGTATCGCCTATGACTGTTATCAAATAACTAGCCGAGAGAGTCAGGTTTGAATGTGCAATAAGTAAAGCTGGTGCATCATCCATCTCCTTAAGAAAGCTGGAAAGGTAGTTGGAGCCAGGTAGGGTATGCTCTTAGAGAGGATGTGTCTATGGGAAGGAGTTTGCAAGTCATCATATGAGAAAATTATCCATGACTGGAAAGTATACCCTGTGTAGAAGAGGGCAAAACAAAATTTTGGTACAAAGGATCCTTTTTTCCTCATCTGACGTCATTGTTATAGGACAGATGATTGACCCAGTTGTAGAATGATAATATAGCATTTTTCTTCAATGTATGTAGATTTCCTTCAGTGATGGACTGATGTTACACAGTGTTGACAGTGAAAATGAGAATATGCGCCTTTTTCTTATTTAATACAAAACTCTAAATTTATGTATTCCCGCATGTACATCTCACAGAGCAGCCTTCCTGCTGCAGAAGTGAAAGTGTTCTCATTGGATGTTTAAAAAGATTCTGACACTTTCTGATTACACTCATTCTTTGTTGCTAAGGCTTGATTTTAGGGCAAGTTAGGTAGTGTGTGATGCTCACATATTATTAGTACTTCTCACTCTCGTCGTTTTTTGGGTACTGGGATACGGAGTTTAGAAATTCTTTGTATTAAGAAGTACTCATCACAACCACAAATCTGTGAAACACTGATTAGGTATTTTGCTTAACGTTCCAGTTCATTCTAGGCCATCTTTCTTCATCTTTTAAAACTCTTTAACCCTGAAATTACGATACAAAATAACACACGTGGCATTCATCCTATAGCTGGGTTTACTAGGACATGTGCTATGCAAGCTTTATTCATGCTTCACCTCTTCATTCCCGTCTGTGCAGAACCAAACCATATTGATTTTAATGACTGCACCTCTTCCCTCCCCTCTCCAGGTCATCCACAAGTCTTATGTGCTGGTTCGCACAATATTTCAAGACTACTATGCTAGATTTGATAATTGTTTTTAAATTAATTCTATATGCTAATATATGTTAATATAGGATGACTGGCCCAATATGCAATAATAATATTATTAACCCTTTCGACCCCAGTAGTTAGCCAGTATTCAGAGTCTTGCAGATTGTTTACATTAGGGAAGAAGTTGATGATAAAATCAGGCATTTCTGTGATGGAATCCTGATATTTTCAGAGAATGTCCAAAGTCCCGTTCCTCTGAACACAGTAGGAATCAAGTGGCTGTAGCTTACTTGCTCAATATCCTTTTCCCCAGCCAGTATGCTACCCCAAAAGCTCTCCATGCTGTCTTCTTTGTCTGCTCCTGTATGTTTTTTTGGCTGCTTCTGCTCATACACAGACACAGCTCTACCAAAATAATATCCCGTCCTCTGAATTTTCATTTAAACCTCCGTAAAACCCCTCTATCTGTATAACTCCTGAAAGGTCTTGCATACGCTGATGTTGGCGATAGTGGCTGTTATTGCTTCAGCTATCTTACTCCAAAAGGAGATTAACTGTGATTTACATTTATCCTGAATAAAGGGTAACTATTACTCCAACCAGCTTCAATAAAGTTTCACCAGCCCCCAGCCTTTTATGTAGGGATCTTAACTGGAGAAAGTATGGATTATTTCCCAAATGAAAACAACTTGAGATACTGGACCAGATTCTGCCCCTTTTGTACATTGGTGTAATTCAGTTGACTAATGTTGTTACTCCAGCAGTGTGAAATAAAAATCAGGTCCGCTGCCTTGCAAAGATACTATATAAAGTAAAAAGCAGTTGAATGGAAACAAATGGGCTAAACCTGTGAACTGAAGGAAAGAATAGGTCAGCTCCTTGGCCTCATTCCAGACTAAATTAGTCTAAATTCACAGTGAAAAACTACATTCCTTCTTCAAGTGGTTGCACATGTCCATTCCACCCTTGGTGCTTATGTGACAGGAAACCTGCTTTGCCTCTCAGTGGTGGTGTCTCCATCCTTACAAGAGTCTGGTCCCCCAGCACCACTGCCATTGATTCAACCTCTGGCAGTGCAATTTCCCACTTTTTGAACAGGTGGCCATTTTGATGGGCCAGTCGAGGTTGACATACCAATCCCCGTATTTCGAGCACTGCGGAAGTGAGATCTAGTCTCCAGTTTGCTTCTACCCTTCCTCCCCCCCATCCTTTCTATCTCTCTTCAGGAACCACTCTCACGAGAAACTCCTTGTCCAGGAAGCGCAGTCGCTCCTTTGCTTGGGAGCCATAGGGGAGGGGCATTTGGTCTCAGAGGGAACAGATTTTATTCCCGATATTTCCTAATTCCAAAAGCGAAGGGAGGGATGTCTCAGACCAATTTTAAATCAGCATCAACTCAAGAAACTCTTTAAAAGGATAACGTTTTGGATGGTCACCCTAACTTCTGTTATCCCTTTCCTGGGCAGGAGTAAGGCTCTGAAGTTGTGCCTGCTCAATACTCTGCACACAATACTGAACACTCTAATGAGCCAAAAAGGCTGTCTGACGGACTGCCCAGCCTAATTGGCTGAAGAAGCCCACAAGCCAGTTCTTAAGCTCAGCAGCAGCAGCAGCTTGCTGACTGCTCACTGACTCTGTCTCCCTGTGCTTGTCTCTCACCAAACCCTGTTCCTGCTCTGTTCCTCCACATCTCCAGCCCAAATCCTGTCCTGCACCCTGCCTTGTTCCCATCCTGTCCCAGCTTTGCTCCTGGTTTAGAACCAGCCCTGCTCCTGCCTTCCTTGACTCCTGGTAATCTGGTTCCAACCCTTGGATCTGATACCTGACTCTGTCTTCACCCTTGTCTCTGGCATTTGTACTCTGACTTCGGTTCTGACCCTTGGCTCTGATTCCTGACTGCATCTCTGTCTCAACCCTTGGTTCTGGCATTTGGACTCTGACCACAAGGCCTGATTCCCACTCTGACCTTTAGGCCTGACTGCCACTCCGACCACTAGGCATAACTGCCTATGACCTGATCTCCTGACCTTGGTACATTGCCCCCAGTTTAAAAGATGCCTATTTCTATGCGACAATCACTAAACGTCACAGGAAGTACTTCCAATTTCTGGTAAATCAAAATCGTTACCAATTCACTATACTACCTTCTGACCTATCAGCAGCTCAAGGGCTTTTACAAAGGTCATGGCAGTATTAGCTGCTTTCCTTCAAAGATCAGGAATGCAGACTTACCCCTACCTAGATGACTGGCTTGTCAAGGTCCAATCCAGACAGCAGGTATGAGCAGTGTTACCATGATCCAGTCAACATTCAATGCTCTGGGACTGTTAATCAACACAGAAAAGTCTCCCCAGTCCAAAGGATAGGGTTTATAGGGGCTTTACTGAACTCATCTGAAGACAGGGTTTTTTTCCAGACTCCAGGTTCCAGGCAATTTGAGCAATTGGTTTGAAGGGTCGCCTGATCATAACAGCACAAAATTGTTTGAGGCTTCTAGGTCACATGGCTTCTTGCACCTATATGGTTCAATACGTCAGGCTGACTCAAAATTCTTCAGGGCTGGTTGTCATAAGTCTACTCAATAAGCCACTATCAACTGGACTCTGTGGTAAGAGTGCTCTCCCATGTCTTCATCTCTCTAAATTGGTGGACAAATCCAGCCAAGGCATGTGTAGGCTTTCCATTGCCCACCTGCAACTGACTCACATGCTAGCAACATGCTTTGGCCCTAGGATGGTAAGCCCACCTAAGTTCTCTATAGACACAGGGTTGATTGTCCTCAGAGGACTTACTTTTATACATCAGTGCCTGGGAAATGAAAGCTGTAAGACTGATGTGCAAGATATTTCTATCACAGATCAGGGGAGGCAGCCTATTAGTCCTCACAGACAACACAACAGCAATGTTTTACCTCAACAAGCAGATGGGTGTCCACTCTTCTCCACTGTGTCAAGAAATGACTCTATTCTGGGAGTATTCCCAACTCAGTAGATCTAGAAGCATCTTACCTGCAGGGCATGCAGAATGACCTAACAGACCACCTGAGCAGATCATATACTATTCCTTGGGGCATTCTGCACCCAAAAAAAATTAAAAATTCTGCACACAATATTTTAAAATTCTGCAAATTTTATTTATCAAAATAACACCAGTTTCAATTATTTTGGTAATTTATTTCAAAATACCTGTCAGCAAGTATGTCTGTAACAATACAAACACACACAAAATTTTCCCCAGGAGTAGAGATTTAAAGAAACCCCTATGACAACCCAGTTATTGTTTCTCTGCCCCCTTCCCCCTCTCCAGAGCCCATCTGTGCCCCCCCCCCAGCCAATACACCCGAACCCCTTCCTCCCAAGAGCCCAACTGCGGGACCCCCCAGCCCAGATACCTACACCCCCTCTCACCCAGAGCCCAGCTGTGCCCCCAACTTGGCCAGACACCTGTCCCCCTTCCCCCTCCCCGAAGCCAAGGGATGCAGAGGGAGAAACAGACTGATGCTCGGTCCCAGACTTGCACAAAGTTTCTTGTGTGCTGCCCTCTCCTTCCCTCGGGGTGTGCTGGGAACTGCAGCCGCCAGGAACCCTCTAGCTCCCTCTCTCTTCCCCCAACAGTGTCTTCTATGTGCAAGTTGGGCTCTGATGAGTCCAGTGGTTCCTAGTGGCGGCTAGCAGCACTGCAGCCCATTTCTGTGGGGAAAGTAAATTGTTTGTGCATAATGTTAATTTCTGCAAAATTCTGCACTGTGCAGTGTTGCAGAATTCCCCAAGGAGTAATTTACAAATCACAAATAGTCTGTTCACCCATATGTGACTAGATACTTCTTCTAGCAGTAGGAGTTTCCCCAAATAGACCTACTTGCAACAAAGTCCAACAAAAAGTGTCAGCAGTTCTGTTCCCTACAGGGCCACAGCCTACATGCCATGACAGATGACTTATTTACTAATGTGGTCAAGCATAACCCTCTTCTCTCTTCCACCGGTTCTGCTCGTTCACAGGGTATTGCTAAACATAAGAGAGGACCAGGACAGCAGACTTATAGCCCCAGCATGGCCCCCGGCACTGGTTCTCCACTCTCCTGGCGCTGTCAGTGAAACCTCCAATGTCACTTCCACTGGACTAGGACCAAATCTCCCAGGATCCTAGTTGCCTTCTTCACCTGAGCCTACAATCTCTTCACATAACTGCAAGGATGCTCCACTAGAAAGCAGTCTTGCTTGAAAGAGGTTCAAGAGATCCTCCTATATAGTAGAAAGCCTTCTACAATAGCTACTTACCTTGCTAAATAGAGGCATATCTCCATCTGGTCTCACCAAAATGCAGTGTTACTGAACAGTTCTTCAGTTCAACATGTTCAGGACTACTTATAAAACCTGAAACATCAAGATTTGGCAGTTAGTTCCACCAAAGTATATCTTGACACTATTTCAGCTTTCCATCCTAAGGTGGATAGTGACTCTATTTTCTCCAATGACATGTCTCTAAGTTTTTAAACTGCTTAGTTAAATCATATCCTCAAATGCAAAACACTATTCCCTCATGGGATCTAAACGTACTATTGTTAAGGCTTATGGGTCCCCCATTTGAATCATTGGCTACCTTTTCTCTCCTGCTTCTATCAGTGAAGATATTTTTTTTCTGGTGGTCATTACCTTGGCCAGAAGGGTAGGGGAGCTGCAGGCATTAATGTTGTGGCCTGCATATACAATCTGTTTTAAGGATAAGGTTTGCCAGTGCCCTCATCTGAAGTTCTTCCCAAAAGTGGTTTACTCTTTCCACAATTACCAGCCAATTTATTTGCCTGTTTTCTGCCCACAACCATATACAAATAGGGAGGAAGAATGTTTGCATACTTTGGATGTCAGAAAAGCCTTTCAGTGTTACCTAGATTGAACCAGACACTTTTGTAAATTATCCCAGCTGTTCATAGCAGTGACTGACAGAGAGAGAGGTCAATCACTCTCCATTTAGAGAATTTCTTTGTGGATTGCATCCTGTATATGTATGTGCCGTAGGTTGGCTAATGTCACTCTGCATGACACAGTCACAGTTCAGTTGACGAGGTCACAATTGGTCTTGGTGGCTTTTGGGGCAAGTTTCCAGAGATGATGCTAACGGGCATTGAGTTGTTCTCCAACCTGTATTAAAATGGACTCCTCTTCTATGGCTTGTGAATCACCAAGAGTGAAATGCACATACATAATCACTTGAAGAAGAAAAAATAGTTACTAACCTGTTCTGTAACTGTTATTCTTCGAGTCATTTTGTTTATGTCCATTCCATGACCCGCCCTCCCGCCCCTCTACATTGGAATTTCAGCAAGAAGGAACTGAGCAGGGCTAAAGGTGGCTTTGGCCATTATACTGAATGTAGTGGCGCCAGGGGGAGCTCAAGCCACCTAGAAGGTACCTCTGGGGGAAAAAGGTTCCAGTGGCCATGCCCTGGCCTCAGAGACACCAAGACTGGCATGGACAAGTGTGACACATCTAAAAGTACAACAATTACAGAACAGGTTAGTAACTGTTTTTTAATAGCAAAAAATTTACTGTGCATGTGCAACATCTATTTTACTAAACAAAACAATTTGTACTTTTTCCCAGACCAAAAACTTTATCCAAATTGTAGGCTAAATGCTCTAAAAACTTTCCATTAAAAAGAGAGAGAGAGAGAGAGAGAGAGAGAGAGACCGGAGTACAAACAAACATCAGCTTCAGCACTGAATTGTACTTTTATATCTTAAATGTGCAGATAGATCTGTTTCAAATATTGTTAAAAAAAGACAAAAGAATCACACCTTGCCTGGCATAAAGTCCTGAAGACAAAAGGTTAGGATGGAAATTCTGAAAGGCCATTAACAACAGAAGTGGTCATAAAAGTGTGTGTGTGTGTGTGTGTGTGTGTGTGTGAAGAGAGAGAGAGAGAGAGAGAGCGGGAGGAAAATGCAGCTATGAGTATGCTCACATTCTTATCAATATCAAATGGGCACTTTGGGATTCTTTTCATCACAGTCACCTTAACAAAAAATGACAAAAAAAAAAAAAAGAAGAGATCTGGTAATATTAAAATAGCTTTAGTCTCAAGGAAATCAAACAAAAAAGATTAGAATAGAAGAGCAATAAAAATTTCTCTTGCAAGTTTGCCAACTTTTAGTAGTAGTATTTTCATTTAAAAATCTGTTTCTTCGTCTCTTTTTTGCCTGTGTAATGAGGCAGCCATTCTCAAGGATGTACAGACAAAGAAAGTGGTTTCCTTGGTTATGGGAACTTCAGTAAATGAAAGCTCTCAGAAAAGCCCCTCCTTTTCTGATTTTTTCCCTTTCATTTTGGCAGCCTATATATTAGCTTGCAATACAGAGAATCAAAACCAAGGAGTTCATTCTGGCTTTTGTTATATTGTTGGGTTTGGTTTGGTTTGGTTTGGTTTGGTTTCTCTCCATTTATTTTGTGAAGGAAGCTAAAGCTGTGGTTGTGTGGAATTAAGAGAGGGATATAAATTAAAAAAAAAAAAAAAACACCCTCTGCAATACACTAGTGAGTGTTTGCCTTTGTTAGGGCTGAGATGGATGTGAGGGAGTTTATTCAACTGCATAATGTTTTCAGCAATGGCCACAAAGGTTCTCTTATCAGAATATGCAGGAACTATGTATGTCTGTGCTGACAGGACATTTTCTGTAGTATCCACATTTAAAAATAAGAAGACAGATGCCATCAGTATGTAGTTTATCATTAGTACCTGCCTGACAGATGGTGTTTTGAGAATTTATGAATTGGGGCTAAACCTAAAAGTCTCCACCTAGCTTTCACTCAGCTCTTCATCAGGCAACATTTCTACTAAAGGCAGAGTAAATAATGGGTAAAAACTTGGTAAAACCTTCAGGACTTAGCCCCGAATGCTTTTGACTTATTTTTAGATTATCAGATAAAGGTGTCACGGTAGTATGACATATTATTCTATATTGAGGGTTTTTTTAGCCTGTATGATAGTTAGTTGCCTTTGGATTCTAGAATAGTAGAACTGTCTTAATATTTTTTCTAGCTGTGAATCTAGATCCTTTCACTTCTGAAGCCCTATAGCAGGGATCGGCAACCTTTGGCACGTGGCCCATCAGGGAAATCCACTGGCAGGCTGGGATGGTTTGTTTACCTGCAGCATCCACAGCTTTGGCTGATCGTAGCTCCCACTGGCCGCAGTTCACCATTCCAGGCCAATGGGGGCAGCGGGAAGTGGCGGCCAGCACATCCTTTGGCCCGTGCCTCTTCCTGCAGCCCCCATTGGCCTGGACCGGCAAACCGCAGTCAGTGGAAGCTGCGATAGTCCGAATCTGCGGACTCTGCAGGTAAACAAACAGTCCCGGCCCACCAGCGGATTTCCCTCACAGGCCGCGTGCCAAAGGTTGCTGATCACTGCCCTACAGTATGATTTCGGCACAACCTCTGTTCTGGGACACTTGAACTGGGAATGGGGGACACGTGAACACTCAAAGGCTTGGGTGAAAGTAGGCTGTAGTATTCATAAAGAATAATTGAATCATACATGTCCTTTTTCCTTGAATGGTGAATTATTCAAAATTAGTCATGTAACATTTTTTTTATATTCCCTAATTGGATGGGGGTAATTTTAACAGGAAATGGGAGGACATAATTAAGTCACAGGGCCTTTGAATCTTTGAAAAATAGGGTGAGAGCCATTTTTGGAGTTAGGAGGAGCTAGGCTAGCAGGATCTGTGAAATTTTTAGGACATTTCAAACCTTTCTCAAACTGATCAGATGCCACTGTTAGACTGGGATAGATTTAAAATGAATTTTCTCTGTTACAGGCATGCAAGTTTCCTGTGACATTTATGCACAGTTCCAGAGATTGCACCCAGATCCTAGAGTGGTTTATTTAATTGCTTCAGTACTGTTTTGTCAGGGAGATAGAGCCAGGTCTTCCTTGTGTTGAATTCTTTTGCTCTGTTTCTGTCCTCCCCATGCTGCTCTTTGTGCGGCAGGCTCCTTATTTCATCTTCTTGAAGAAGGTTAAACCATTCAGAAGTGGGACACACGATAAAACTTCAGTAAGCTAAGAGAATGGGGATGCTCAGAGAAGAGTGTACTATTTGTTACTAATACCCATTTTAGTAGTAATTATTTTGAAGTTTAATATTGGTTAACAGCGCTGTTTTCTCTGTGGGGAGGGTAGGTTCCCATTCTTTTAAGCTCTTCGGGTTTTTGTTGTTGTTTTGTGTTTGTTTGTTTGTTTGTTGTTATTTTTCCTTTCATTCACTTCTACATGGTTTACTCCCCCTCGGCGTGGCCAGACTGTAGCTACCTCACATGCCTTAGAAAAGCATTTTCTTGATAGACAGTAAAATGAAATTTACTGCAGCTAGAGCATAAAATGTTGAGGCAACCAAAAGTAGCTTACAGGTGGTATAAAGTCTAGTCCCCTGCAACCTGTTTGATGTGAACTCCCATTGATGGGGAGGGAATCTTCCCAGTTCAATATCTCTCCTACCCCTGGTAACATGAAGGCCTGGTAGGTTGGGCCTTCTGGGGCCAAGTCTACAAAACCTACTAAAACTAGAACATAAAACTATTTTTCTGGGAACTCAACTGGGACCCTGAAGCAGACCTTGATATCAGGGGTGTTTTTTCAGGAACATATGACAAGGAATGCAGTTGTTCCTGGCCCTAGTACAGCAAGGGGAGCATGTAACAGACAAGGCTCATGAGGGGAACAATAGCAGATGTGGGCCTCTGCTCCTTGCTTAGGAAGGGTTTTGTGCTACTGGATCAGTGGTATGCATGAATTCATTCACTAGCAGTGTTGTGAATTTTGATGATATTATGGTGAGTCTCGCAGTATGTGGTGTCTTTCTTAAAGCACCAGCTGCTGGAGGCAACTGATTACAAGAGAATTTCAGCTTCTATTTTTTTAAAAGAATGAAAAGGAGAGAAAATTCTGAAAATGTGACTTGAATGCACCCTAAAAGCTCATAAATCACATAGCAAATAAATAGAATCCAAAATGTAACATTTTAAAAATCTTCATGATTTTTAAGCAACCTTGTGATTTTGTGGGGCCTGACTCATTATTTTTGAATACTTGGAGTTGGCAATACTGCACTGGCTAATGCACTGTCTATGCCTCTTGCCTGACCTTATCTTTCCTTTTAGTGAGTTTTGTACTGCATTATACAAGTGGTACAGCCTCTGAGACGCATCTTTACTATCTGAATACTTGTTCTAATCAATTCCATATTCAGTTCCTCATCACCATACCATCTGAGCATCTTCCAGTAGTGTTTTAAGCAACCTGGCTAATACCTGGCACATATAGTTTATTCTCACTGTCATCCTTTCCATAGGGGGCCATGTATTTCCACCTTATATAGTACAAATTCAGGATTATTGCTATCTTATGGCTGCATGGTCAGGGAGGGAGACACTAACATAATGTGAGGTTTATTTTCTGTCAGTAACAGGGCATTTGCTGACCCACTCATATTTTAGTACACAGCATTTAATTAAAGAGCAAAGATAACTGAAACTTGCTAATATTTATTGTACATGTGGATGCATTTGTATTCCTTCAACTGTGTTTAGGGAAAGAGAGAATATTTCTAAAGCACACATGGTGTACTTAAGGGAAGAAATTATAGTGTATCTCAGTTTGGTAATAAGTCCCTGTACTGTATTAAAAGTGGCACTGGCAGCAATGCCTATGATTAAAGTCCCACAGTGGTTTCCATTATAAGACTCCATTTTCAGTTACTTATAACTTTGTAAAACTGTATTCATTCAGGCTGAAATTTCCATAGCAGGGGTCTGATTTCTTTTTGGAAAGTTTTAGCAAAGCCAGCCGTTTCCAAGAGGAAAATGAGGTAAAACACATGGTTGTGTTCATGTTAAAAAATTCTTACAGACGTTGCATTGAGAAGTTCCAGCTCACCCAAGGTTTGGAATTAGAAATGTGGCAGGGAGTTTACGGTGGTTTCAGCGACATGCCTTTTCTATTCCCATGAAAATTCACCCAAATTTGGTCAAGCTATGAGCCTCTGAAAAATCACACTTCACACATGCTTAGTAGACACTTAGTAAGTTTGGCAGCTAAATTATCTAAAAATTCTCTCTCAGCTATTTTTAATTATTGCCAGCCAGATGTCTAAACGTAAGAAAACTCAGGCTAAAACAAAACAGTGAACCAATGAAAGAAAAGAAAGAGGAGAGAGAAAAATAGATGAGAGAAAAAAGGCAGGTGGGATTTTGCATCTCCAGTATTTATCAATTAAATGTAGAGATGGTGAAAATTTTCAGGTCAAATGTTTTTTTCCACAGGCAAATGCTGTTTTGTCAACATCAAAACTTTCTCTGGGAACTTGTAGATTTAGACAAAATTCCATTTAGAAAATGAAAAAAAAAATCAGTAAGGTTAAAATGGAACGTTTCAATCTTATACGAATAAAATGTTTCAATTTTTGTGTCAAAATTAAATTGTTTATAAATTTATTAACCTTTTATTATATTATAAATTATAAAGTAATAACAAAAAAGTCAAAATCAGAAGAATAGTTTTGACTGTTATCAAAATTGACATTTTGATTGACCTGAGCCATTTTTTTTCAGAATTTGCATTTCATGGGAAATATTGTTTTTTTGTTTGTTTGTTTGTTTTGTTTTTTTAATACAATTTTGAGTTGAACAGAAATTCAGAGTTTTGACTGGCTCTAATTAAAATGTTAGCTAAAACCCACCAATCTTTTCTTGTGGGTATCAAGTATGCATATTCGCCCAAATACACTGAAGCCAGTGGTCTTACTCCAGTGAATAATTTAGCCTTTTTTGTTGTTGTTGAAAGGGGTAGATGCCTCAACTTGAAATTCTGGAATGAAAATTTCATAGTATAAATACCACATAAGCTCTTTGTTTGTTTGATTTGCATTTCTAATTTTTAGGCATGATCTTTGTATGTATGAAAGAAGTATTTGGTTGTTTGTTTTCATCGGCTTACAAATTATTATTTGAATGAAATCAATTAAAGAAACTGAGAAGTTAAACCTTGTTAAAATATTCATTTTAAATGTAAAGAAGTAGATTATTTTTCATTAAGAGGGATATTTTAAATGTTATCATATGTATTTTGAATTATCATAATTTTTGGTTTTATTACCGTAATTTGAAAATTGCAGCTGGCCACTGTGGTGTTCCAGATCTCATAGTCAATGGTCAAGTGATTGGAGAGAATTATGGATACAGAGACACAGTTGTGTACCAGTGCAACCCTGGTTTTCGCTTGATTGGTTCTTCTGTACGAATATGCCAACAAGATCACAATTGGTCTGGTCAGCTTCCATCCTGTGTGCGTAAGTAAGCATGGAAAAAGATATCTTATTTGTGCAATATGTGTACTGCTTACATTAGCTTATTGGACAAGTGCCCAAGTTCCATTTTCAAAGGTGATTTAGGGCCAGATTTTTAAAAGATAAGGCTCCTATAGAGCCTAGGCACGTAATTCCTATTTAAATTAATAGGAATTAGGCACCTAGCGCTTTTGAAAATTCCACTTGATGTTCATCTGCATCTTGAGGCCCCTAAATACCCTTGAAAATCTGGCCCCTCAGAGACTGGCTCACTGAATATCAGTGCGGGACTAAGGAGCATAAGTGCCTTTGTCGCTTTTGAAAATGCTTTTGAAGATATCACCTGAAAGTTATGTGTATTTACTATTGATCAGTAGAAAGAGTTGTTAGATCTCAAATTATACTGTTAGCATTGAAGACTGAAATGTTCACATTAAGAAACTTGTTTCATTTTCACTGAGATTTTATTACTTTTTTCATCAATAGTGTGTTATGAAAATTAGGGTCTTCATGTATGTTAACTGGGTTAACATGTCACATAAATTAACCTCATATGTGAAAAAATAAGTTTTTTCTTTAAATAGATTATTTTTAGTAAACCTGGGTTATGGTGAAAAAGAGAGGATGCAAAAAATTGGTATTCTGTGTATTTATTTATTAAGAATGGTCCCTTCTGAGACTGCTTGTCCCTTTCATAAGTGTGTATATGAAAAGTAATTGTGGAAATGCCAATTGTGATTCATAATTAGTGTTAAATTAATATTACAGTATTGAAATTATACTAATATTACTGACAATACTCTCTTTTTCATATAGCTAGAACTTTATAATAGAAAGCCCTGGCCATAAAAATCTCAACTAATCACAGTGGAACCAGCTCTATTGTTATCCCATTACCTGCGTTGTTCATTTGTCATTTGATTTACATATGATAGAGGTTTCTGAAAATAATACTTTATTACTATAGTTAATAGTAATAAATTATAAATAAAGTACAGAAGCACACAAACACACACCTCATTGTTCTGTTCCTATTTGTAATCCTTTAGCAGTGGATTAATGCCACTACTCTTTGTGTTCAAGATAGAAATAAGTATTGGACATTAGGGAACAAGTTTATTTGTTGATAATCTTTAAAGCAAGAATGAGACATAGTTCAACAGGAATTTCCAAATCACTGGGTTAACATCAACAGCAAAACTGAAAAAAATTATTGTTCCCTGGTCTTTGCTAACAGCAAAGAAGGTGAACATAGTTTCTTTCTTCACAACCAATTATGGAAGCTATTTTGTTGAACACAGTGGAATTGTGCAGTACAATACGTCAGAAAAGGGCAAGGAGGTTGACTAAAGGATTGTAGCAATGAAAGACATACCATTAAACACTGCAATTGTCCATAACATTACAATAGATTTTTAGAAGTGTCAGTACTGTAAATTCGTGGCTTAATAGAAGTAGACAAAAATAGTGATTTCTCTTTTATTTGTCTATCAGTTATGTTGTTAATGACATTCATAACTTCATTAATGTATTTCTATAGTACTGCATGTTTAGATTTAATGATCATGACCATTTGACGTTAGAAATGCACTGTGCTGAATGCTTAGGCACCATGGACAGATCTTTTATTATTAGCCTTTTGTACCATACGTTCCTAACTGATTAAATGCCATTCAGAAAAAAAAAAAATAAGGAGAATTTTGAGATACAGTTTTAGGTTTAACCTCTTTATCATGTTTAGAAAATAAGGGCCTGATCCCCACAAAGTGCTCAACACCTCCTGAAAGATACTAACCGTGTTCAGTTCCCATTAAGATTAAGTGACTTGACAACTTTAAATACCTCTTGGGAGGCACCTCTCAGTACCTCATATGATCTGACCTTTAGAATTCTACTAAGTAATCATCACTATTACATGGTACCATGAAAAGTGACAGCAGCATGCTCCTGACTCTTGTTTTTTCCTGATGTTAGCTGTTAGCTGTGGTCATCCCGGAAGTCCGATTTATGGAAGAACAAGTGGAAATGGTTTCAACTTCAATGATGTTGTGACTTTCTCTTGTAATACTGGATATGCCATGCAAGGGCCAACAAAAGCACAGTGTCAGGCTAATAGGCAATGGAGCCATCCACCACCGATATGTAAAGGTATGATTACAAATGTTTACAGATTTGGAGGTTACTCTGAATATGAAAAACAAATATAAAAAAAAAAGAAATAAAGGGACAATCTCAAAGCAAAGCATATATGTTTAAAAATCATCATGGGAATTACTAATAGAAAATTAGAGTATTTAAATAGAACACATTTTCTACATCTAATTTTATTTTTCACCACCTAACAGTTAGTTTGCTGTTTGCATTTCACTCAGATTGAACTATGAGACTAAACTGGGCAGTTTCATTTTAGTTCCTATTCTTTTTATTTTCAGGTTCTCATTCATTAGCAAAATTCAGGGGATGGAATTTAAAAGATCTTCACTGAAATTAAAACTAAAATAGAAACATGAAAACATTTCTATGAACATAAAAACTTTTTTTAAATAAAATCTAAATTTGAGGTCTTATACTCACTATTAATGTCTTTTAAAAGCCTATTTTCACATTTTTTCACTGTATTATTGATTTTATAGAAGTGACTTCTTTAACCCAAATTTCATTGTAGCAGATTTTAGAAGCTTTTCCTTTGTACAAATGAAATGACACTTTGTACCAATATGCCCATACAAGACACCCAGGTTAGGCACCTAAATCCATATTTAGGCACCTAAATAAAAGTAATCTGTTCATAAGGCAGATTTCCATTGACTTAACTGGAGACATTGGGCATGCAGCATATCTGAAAAGCATGGCTCTTTTAAATAGGGGACAAATATAGATGTAAGAGCCCAACTTTGAATGTATAGTTTGGCCTGTATAGATAACTTCAGTTATCATTGTGCCTAGTAAGATTCTTAGAAGCACTAAAATGTTGCATTGAGAGTAAATGATTAACACCTTCACTTTTGGATTTTATTATGGATAGGGAATAAATGAAGCAGTATCTTAAAACAAAATAACTCTGATGCTGCACTGTATGCCTATGAATGAAATAGTCATTCTCCAAACCCAATATAAAGATATTATAAACCTTAACTCGGGGACTAGGAGAAGTCGCAGTGTGTTATATACGGTTGAATAGCAATTGTTTTTATCAGACCATAAAAGCAAAGCCACATCACCTTCTGTCATGTCAATATACCCTTGAAATTTTAAGATTTATTTGTATTTGGTTTTACTTTTTATTTTCAATTAATATAAATATACTATTGTTCCCAATAAAAGATTACAGAAGATTATAGCCTAGTTTTCTTGGAGCAGCCCTTTTGCTATTGATCACAGCTTTTACAGCAGTGTCTTTTGAAATTAATATATTGATACACAAGAACTGGAGGGATACAGAAATATGTTTTGAAGATTTAAAAAATTGTCTCCCCTTAGAAAATGTGTAGTTCTCAAGAAATCCTGATTGCATCCAAGTAGAAATAGCATCAAAGAGCTATCCTGCATCTGAGTCAGCATCATGTGGGCTTCCCGAAATTTCCTATAAACTTTGGGTTCTAGGATGATATAGAATGTTAAATCGTATAGTGTATTTATATTCATCTTACTTAATACATTTTCCTTTCAATTAGATTAATTACTCTGCCTTGAGCCCTAGTGAAAAACTATTTACAGAACTTTATTTTTAAATCTTTTATTTGTAGTTAAGAAATTATTATTCTTTTTAAATTCACAATAGAAAACTCCCATTGTGTGCTAAGGGTATATTTCATCTTCAGCCCAATAGCAATACATTATCTTGGTTATGTATTATTCTGAAAGAACTCAAATGTGAAGTTGCGAAACTATTAACTATGGTTTGTAACCTGTCCTTTAAATTGGCTTCTGTACCCAATGACTGGAAAATAGCTAATGTAACGCCAATATTTAAAAAGGGCTCTAGAGGTGATCCTAGTAATTACAGACCAGTAAGTTTAACGTCAGTACCAGGCAAATTAATTGAAACAATAGTAAAGAATAAAATTGTCAGACACATAGAAGAACATAAACTGTTGGGCAAAAGTCAACATGGTTTCTGTAAAGGAAAATCGTGTCTTACGAATCTATTAGAATTCTTTGAAGGGGTCAACAAACATGTGGACAAGGGGGATCCAGTGGACATAGTGTACTTAGATTTCCAGAAAGCCTTTGACAAGGTCCCTCACCAAAGGCTCTTACGTAAATTAAGTTGTCATGGGATAAGAGGGAAGAGTCCTTTCATGGATTGAGAACTGGTTAAAAGGCAGGGAACAAAAGGTAGGAATAAATGGTAAATTCTCAGAATGGAGAGGGGTAACAAGTGGTGTCCCCCAAGTGTCAGTCCTAGGACCAATCCTATTAAACTTATTCATAAATGATCTCGAGAAAAGGGTAAAAAGTGAGGTGGCAAAGTTTGCAGATGATACTAAACTGCTCAAGATAGTTAAGACCAAAGCAGACTGTGAAGAACTTCAAAAAGATCTCACAAAACTAAGTGACTGGGCAACAAAATGGCAAATGAAATTTAATGTGGATAAATGTAAAGTAATGCACACTGGAAGAAATAACCCCAACTATACATACAATATGATGGGAGCTAATTTAGCTACAATGAATCAGGGAAAAGATCTTGGAGTCATCGTGGATAGTTCTCTGAAGACGTCTACGCAGTGTGCAGCGGCGGTCAAAAAAGCAAACAGGATGTTAGGAATCATTAAAAAGGGGATAGAAAATATGACGGAGAGTATCTTATTGCCCTTGTATAAATCCATGGTATGCCCACATCTTGAATACTGCGTACAGATGTGGTCTCCTCATCTCAAAAAAGATATACTGGCATTAGAAAAGGTTCAGAGAAGGGCAACTAAAATGATTAGGGGTTTGGAACGGGTCCCATATGAGGAGAGATTAAAGAGGCTAGGACTTTTCAGCTTGGAAAAGAGGAGACTAAGGGGGGATATAACAGAGGTATATAAAATCATGAGTGATGTAGAGAAAGTAAATAAGGAAAAGTTATTTACTTGTTCCCATAATACAAGAACTAGGGGCCACCAAATGAAATTAATGGGCAGCAGGTTTAAAACAAATAAAAGGAAGTTCTTCCTCACACAGCGCACCGTCAACTTGTGGAACTCCTTGCCTGAAGAGGTTGTGAAGGCTAGAACTATAACTGTTTAACAGAGAACTGGATAAATTCATGGAGGTTAAGCCTGTTAATGGATATTAGCCAGGATGGGTAAGGAAGGGTGTCCCTAGCCTCTGTTTGTCAGAAGGTGGAGATGGATGGCAGGAGAGAGATCACTTGATCATTGCCTGTTGGGTTCACTCCCTCTGGGGCACCTGGCGAAGCTGAGGACCCCAAAGAACCAACCAGGTTGTTCACATCATTAACAAAAGCTCCCTTCAGTGAAAGTTGGAGATAGATAGATAGACAGCTATCTATATATCTATCTTCCCGCCTAAGCTACCCAATGGGAGATGCCAACCAGAGGGGTGTATGCTAAGCCCTGCCCCCCTCGTAGAGACAGGCACCTAACTCCAGGAGACAGGGAGACACCTAGCCCTGCTAATGATTCTCAGCTGTGAACCCTCTCCTGGCACTGTTTTAGCAAGAAGCTGAGGAGCAGGAGGAAGTGGTGCTTTCCTTATCATGATTATTCCAGTGATTAGAGTTTTTACCGGGATGTGAAATCCCAGGTTCAATTGAAGAGGGGTCTCCCACCTTTCAGGAGAGTGCTCTAACCACTGAGCTATGGTACAGTCTGATGTGGGGTTCCCTGAATCTCTCCTGTTGAAGCTGTTCCACTGTAGATAAATAATGAAAGAGTGATTGTGGCAAGAGGACTGGACCCTGTGCCTTCCACCTCCCAAGTGGATGTCCTAACCACGGACTACAGGGTCATCCTCACACTTTCTGCCCCTCTGTGGTCCATTGACTATTTAAATATTTATCCATAGTGGAACAGTCATTGGGCGAGAGAGGGAAAATGACTAAGCTTTAATCACTGGGTTACAAGGTGGGCACCACCTCCTTCTTCTCCTCCTCCGTCTGGATTTTGAAAGGGACTCAATCTGTTAAACAGCTTCTGAGCATGCCTACTGGATTATGCCCTGCATATGACTTATTAGGCCAAATGCCCGTCTTGTCTTGGTTTGTGAATCACTCTAGGGTTTAAATGGGAGAATCTAGCATCCTGATGCCTAGAGTGAAGAAGCATTGCACATGACCAGAGATGGATGTGTAGGTGCCAAAGAAACTTTTACTCTGGAAACTTAGGCACCAAGTGAATTTAGGTTCCTTGCGTGGTTTGATGGGATATTTGCACATCATAATGATCCCAATACTGGGACTTAGGTGCCTAATGGACTTAGGTGCCTAAATCCTTTTGTGCATCCAGACCTCAGTAATAAAGCTATTACAAATTTATTTATAAAACAATATATTATACATGTGTAATCTAAAAATGAGTTTCAAATGTATCACTTTTTTAGTGGTCAACTGTTCTGATCCTGGAATCCCTGCAAATTCCATACGAGAAAGTAAAATAGAACATGGAAATTTCACATATGGAACAGTGGTGTTTTATGACTGCAATCCTGGACATTTTTTATTTGGATCTTCAGTTTTAGTCTGTCAACCAAATGGTCACTGGGATAAGCCACTACCTGAATGTATTAGTAAGTAGATAATGTGTATTTTTCTGTAAGATAAAAAAAAAATGGGCCATATATTTTATGATGTTTTACACTGATTTTGCTGTAAATAGTATATCTGTCTCTTCTGTCTCTCTATGTGGGCACTCAGTTAGATGATGATGGTAGAAATTAGACAGAGAGATCGTATATACATAGGTTTTTAAATGTGTGATAACCATATAAGGCCTCAAAGGCAGCAGAGGTATCCCAGGTCTGTTATACATGGTGTATGAAAGTGTTATCTGTGGAGAGGCCACGCAAAAAAACTCCACTTCTTTGGCATATCATAGAAGAATAATCCGTGGGAGTACTGTGCATCAGTAGAAGAGGTGTTTGGGAGCAGGGGTGTATCCAGTAGGTGTGCAGCTACATGGATGCACTGACTACATGGAACTTTCATAGCAATAAATAATGACACTGGACCTCTAAAGTTGTAGTGGAAGCCGCATAAGAGCTGCAAGGTTTTCAACAACAATCCTTTGAGTTGTACAGGGAGATTCTTTTCCTCAATCCTTTTTGTAGGACCCTTTACAAAGACTTGTTTTTGGATTAGGCTTTCTCTCTTGTATGAGACATCAGGTTGAGAGAGAAAACAAGATAAAGAGTTGTTAACCCAGGCATTTTGGCAACATTTCTGGAAGAGTGTGGACAAATTCTGCATTTATTATTTATCCTTTAGGCAGGATTTTTCTCTTCCCATTTTCTCTCAACAGTTCTCAGTTTTTAATTCTTCCAGGTTTATTTTTTTATATAAATGATCTTCATTCCAGGAGTCTTCCTTATCTTTTATATAGTTTGTAGTTATTTTACAACTCTCATTTGTTAAACTGGCATTAAAGTTTGCAGTCCCTATGAGTAATTGAAGCAGAAAAAACATTACTGGAATGGTGTAGTTGTCAAAAACAGCCATTAGAAATGCAAAAATGTCAGAGTTAAGGTTAAATGTAAAGGAAAGCCAAACATATGAAACCATGAAAATGCGCAGGTAAGGCACTGACATAATCTTAGCTCTGTCTCCATAGCTATGCCCTGAGGGAAAAAGAAAACCAGGGACTCTAAAAGAATCTTATCCATTCATAATAAGCAGTTTCATCTCATCAATAACTACATTATTAAAATGCCTTACTCTTAATCATCTTCTAATTTGACCTTCTTTACAGCCAGGCATAATCCGCAGACAGAATTCATGTTATAGTTGTTTGATTAAAAATAGCATACTAATGGCAGTCTTTCCCTCTTTTCATTAGGGACTCGAACTTGCAGAGTGCTGAGCATTCTTATCCAGAAAGCACATGAGCACATGCTTAATTTTCACATAGCAGTCAAGGGACAAAAGTTAAGCACATGCTTAAATGATTTGCTGGATCGAGGCCAGAATGCTCATCACTTTGCAGAAAACACATGCCAACTATTATACAAATGTGATTAAACACAGACTGAGTGTATCTATAAATGAAAAACTCCAAGACTGAGATCATTAAATTATAATGCTATAATAAAAAGAGCTAAGGTTAGTGAATGACGATCTTCACACAGCATCAAGTCATGTACAGTATGTATTCAACCAATGCTCTGTTATGCACAATTTCAATGCTAAGAACCTTGCAGTCGTCTTCAAATCTAATATGTCCACAACCATAGACTGAATACCTATCTTCGAGCCCTTATGGAAGAAGATGATGACGGGAAGATGGGAGGGTGGAAGTGGCAATTAAATCAGTACAGTGGCTATTCTATTATCAAGATATTTACAGCTATAAGCCATAGTCTTCATGAAGCACTTAGAAAAAATGTCTTTGATCAGACATTAACGCATCACACAAAGTAAGGGTAAAAGAACAAGGAGGAAGAGATGCAAAGCTAGAATCATTATGGGGACTGAAATAAGGTGATTTGGATGCCTTACCACTGAGCATTTTCATAAGTGCAAATGTTTGGTCTCCTTCAAAGTTCAACCTTCGCTCTGAATTCTCTGGGTTTTTAATGGTTGCTTTTAAATAACTACATGCTCTTGTAAGGATTTTTACTTTCAAGTCACTGATATGTACCCTTAAACTTAACAACGTTTTTTTTTTTTTTTTATAGATAAATATAAGAGCAATTAAACCTTACTTGAAAATGTTCCCCATTTCAAATTCCAACTGATGTTTTATTTCTTTTCAGCACTGCAGGGCAAACCTTCATTTCCTTGACATACATAATCCACATGTCTACTGTTCTACAGAGTAGTGCATAAGGCCTTTTTTCTCTTTATTTTATTCTTATAAAATAGATGCCTGTTGGGCTAACCATGATAACTTTCCCATTATTTTATAAAACTTTCTAATACATATTAGATTTCTGAAACAATTTCAATGGCTTTACCAGGATTTAAAATGCAGAACTTTGTAAAATACTATTTTTGACCAATTTCTACAAATGCTTCTTACAAGATTTTGTTATAGGTGTGTTTAAGAGACAAGTAAAAGAAAAAAGTAATCAGCATTACTTATTATGGAATTCTCTCTTTGCTGTCTTCAGTGTAATTACACAATATCAGCTTACATCTCCTTTTCTGCACTGTTGCAGTTAGAGTTTGCTACCAGTGTTGTATATGAAGTTGAACATTGTTCAGGTACCACTGTCAGCACTCCACGCAGCACACACCCTAAAGGTGTAAGGTTAAAAGCTTCTGAGTCAATCTTAATAAAAAGCTAATTCAGCCTTGTCATAACTATAAAGGGAAGGGTAACAGCTCTCTGTGTACAGAGAC
>NW_020664409.1:86393218-86400010 GCF_002925995.2 Terrapene triunguis | reverse complement strand
CCCTACATTTGAACCCTAAAGTTCAAAGTGGGGATCCAGCCTTGACAAGCCTGAAAGGAAAACTGCTTATGTGTAAATTGGCTTTTCTAAGGCCCTGATCCCTAGCTCCCAGGGAGAGACATTGCTTCAGAGAAAGTAGGGTGGGGAGAGGAGGTGGAAAAGGTGAAGCCGTCAAAGGATGGTCCATTCTTTTCAATTCCCAGGTGCAGTGAGAGCTCACAGAGAAATTGTACCTAGCTCAGGCATAATTGCTTCACAAGCTACCCTTGGGACTCTGCATTGCCCCTAAGACAGGCCATAGCCTTAGAGGCAAAATATGGTCTTTATATTGCAAAATATTTGGGCCCAATTCCTGGTCTCCATAAACACATATCAGGAAATTAGGAGATAGAAGCTCAAGGTTTATATATATAGATATAGTTCTGCGGAGACCAGCCCTAAGGTACAGGCATCTTGTGTAATTTATATATATATACATCTAGGGTATATATATATTTAATTACACTAAATGCCTGTACCTTAAGGCTCATCTCAGCAGGAATATTAGAAGTACATTATCATTCATTTTGGATAATGTACACATGACCCTTCAAGAGACATCTGTTTCACAGCATCTGTCAGAATTTGGTTCTTGATATATTATTCATATTTAATAAATTAACATTAAAGAATCCAGCGTCTTCACAAGATGTATGTATAAAATATGGGAATTCTAATGGTAAATGTAAGAAGTTTGATCGGTGATTATAATATTTTTTTATCTTCAATAATTATGTATTATAGTGATTGACTGTGGCCATCCTGGCATTCCTCCTAATGCGATCCTGTCTGGAGAGAAGTATACATTTGGGTCTACTGTTCATTATACCTGCACAGGAAGGCGATCACTATTAGGCCAATCATCTCGCACATGTCAATTAAATGGACATTGGAGTGGATCTCTGCCTCATTGCTCAGGTACCACTTTTGAAGTATGTGAATGTGGTCTTGAAAACATTTAAAATTTCCATAGGTTTTTGTGGAAGCCTATTTGCTTTTTTTATTATTTGAAAAACAAATAAAAGATTAAACATATCCATTAAAAATATGATGTTTGTGGAAGTGCCATAAAAATAAGTAAAATTATTTTTACAAGATAATCCAGTGGGAAAACTGAACTTTGTTAATAACATTTAATATGAAGGGAAATGACACACTCAATGGGATGGGACAAGTGACCATTTGGTTTTGAACATGTGTATTTTTATTATATGCACATTGATGATAAGAATATTGGTTTCCAGAGGGAGAGCTCCTGTACCATTATTTCCTCAAGATAATGATTTCAATTTTATATAACTTGAAAAATGACTCGTCATTTGAGCTCACAGGCCTCAAGTTAAGTCTAAAATATGTTTTACATCTGCCCTTTCAGTAAAGCCCCAAGTGCTCTAACTAATTTCAAGCATGGGATGTTGTTGTTTTGGTTTTGCATGGTAACTAGTGAATCATCCTGAATGGAAATGGGCCCAAATCACAAAAATTGAGATCCTCATGTTGAACATAGCAAAGCAGAAGAGTGCTACAATGCAGGCTTTTGGTTTGGTCCAGTACACCTATAGAGGCCAACTGAGAAGTACATATCTGAGACATACACAGAGTTAAGGGCCTTTTAGATCTCAGGTTGTACTTCAAGCCCATTTCTCATCTTCACTAAGTTTTACTTCTCAATAAATACAGGAGTTTATTTTTTCTCTTGGCAACATCATACTTCCATCACATAAGTTACAGCAATCAATATTTTCATCTTGGAGCATTTTCAGATCTATATTGCTATGATTATAAGAACATAGCTATTTTAATGTTCAGGAACTAGGAAGAAGCCATAGGCTGTATTCTCTCCTGAGTTCTGCCTACACAGAAAATTATGTGCAAGTCTGACATCCTAGATTCTGCTCCCATCCTAATCTTACGGTCAAATTTGATATCATTCAAAATAGCCTTTGGCTTTTTAATAATATTTCTTTTTCCCCACCTTTTATTTCTTTGGTTTATTTAGACTGTAAATTCTTCATTTTAGTCACTTGGTTAATATACATTTGTACAGCACCTAGCACAATGGGGCCCTAATTTCAGCTGGGATCTCTAGTATTACTACAATAGAAATGATAAATAATTATAATTAAAATAATAATTTTAGATGAAGATCTTGCTGTTAAGATCCAAAAAGAGGCCTGACCACAAAGAAAATGGGCATGTCATGCCTGAAGTCAGATTGCTTGCTCACTTTGCCTGAACCAGCATAGTACCGATGTGATAAGTCAAATAATTAATATTTGCAGTGAGTCAGGGTTTACTCAGGGGCTAAGCCTGTTCTTAAGACATCCAGCAGGTAGATGTGGTTAAGCACACCCACTGATGTTATTATCCTGCTCCATCAGTTCCTCTTCTTCCATAAATCTTCATTTACCAACATAAAGTGTGATTGTTCATTTTTTATAGTTTTTCACCTAATTTCACCCAGGGTATATTCTCATAAAAATCAGTTGGAGTATTGCCACTGACTTCAATGGAAGCAGGTTCAGGTTCCTATTGCATATGATGATTAGAACTGCTCATCATGTGAAAAACAGCATGGAATTTGAATCTATTTATAAATTTGAAATTCAGATTTGGATTCACCAAACCTAGTTTTTAAAACCAGTAGGGGTGTGTCTGTATATATATATATATATATATATATATATATATCAACAGAATTTGTCTTTGAGTTTCTGGATTTAAACAAAACTCCAAACTTTAAAATATCTGCAGAGCAGGGTGCAGACACACACAGAATTAAACTGTAAAAAATATTCACATAAATTTTAGTGAATACAAAACAATAGTTTTTTTCACAACTCTGCTGATATTACATTTGATAATTGAGATAAGTACTTCAAAATAGTGTAAATGAATAAATATATACAATTTAAAAAATTAATTAAGATGTTCTCTCTCACTCACTCTCACACATACTGTGAGGAAGCTCAGAGGTCAAATCAGCATCTAGGAAAAAATAAAGCCAAATTCTATAAGAGAAACCTCTATATACTTCTGCATTTGCAGAGATTCAAATGTGGGTCACATTGAGCAAAACTTAGATTTGGTGTAGAACCTTAATAATGTCACCCACTTATATATATATAAACACCACTAGCTCTGGCAACCTGAAATTATGTGGAGTCATTATTTTTCAGTAATATTGTCTATAACTTTAATTTGATGTTTCATAAATAAATACATACATAAACAAACTAGGACCTGGTGCCTAGGTTGTTTCATGGAGCATATTAGAAAGCCATACAAAAAGAGACAAAAAGTGAGCGCATTCACAGCCCTTTTTACACGTAGGCAGGAATTCACATAGGTTTTTCATGTGTTTCCTGAAGCAGTCTGCTGCCTGGCCATCTGCATTTTAAATTATTCTTCAGTTCTAGAGCTAGTAGGAGTTGAGGTGTCCCATTGACATCATCTGATGTTTTTTGATAAATACCTTTGAGGAATCACACACATGTCATCTGGAGAAAGCAGAGTTATTATGGAACTCGCAGAAACTCAAAATTACTGTTACATGAGCAAAGTCACTGTCATGCATTTAAATAAGTTGTCTGGCCATGGACACCTTCAATAAAAATGGAAAGCCAAATTCTCTGATGGTGTAGTTCTGGTGTAACTCTAGTGACATCAATGGAGTTATGCCTGCAGAAAATTTGGTCCAGATGTGGGGGCAGAAAGTATCTGCATGTAGACCGAGAAAATCATCGTTGAATCCCTGCAATTAGGAGGTCAACATAATTATTGTCTATATAACACTATTGGAGCCATTACCACTGTCATTTTATGATAAAAATAGTTACTAATAGATGGTCTTTTTGCTAGTCCACTATAACATTCCATCAAGCTGGACTGTGATTAACCTCCCCTGGATGGTCACAGTAATCATTCCTAGACATTTTTTAACAAATAGATTTAAATCTGTATATTAGTAACAAAAAGATGGCAGATCAGAGTGCATAATGGGGTTAATTTATAAGGAAAATGTATGACACACTTTTGTAAGGCACAAAGCCCTTTTTTACTTCAATCACAATAAAAGTAGCAGTAAAATAGTAGTAGTGGTAGTACCTAGGAACTGGTTGAGAATGGGGATCATTGTGCTGGGCATTGTACAAATACAGAGTAATAGACACTCCCTGCCCTGAATGTTTTGCAATCTAAATAGACAAGATGGACAAAATGTAGGGGATGTATCCAAAGTTATGACCCCAACCACTTTACCTAGGGCACTTTTGGTGTAATGCATAAAACGTAGTGACCAAAATGTTCAAACTTGATGTCTTAAGTTAATCACCTCAATAAGCGGCTTGGATTTTGGAAATCCTGAATCTTCAGAACCTCCATTGACTTGACTGTATTTTGGGTTTGGGGAGTTGTGGATATTCACCATCTTTGAAAATCTAGTTCCTCAAATATTCTAATGATTGGGGTCATGGGAATCTAAATAAATAAATGTAGCTGCCCTAGAAAGATTTTGATACCTAAATTTAGGGGTCCAAATGTGAAACATTTTGGCTATCATATCTACAACTATCTCGTTCACTCATACGCATGAGGAATTTTCTAATGCTAGTAAACACCAATGAATTAGAATAGATAGGGTCCTGTGCATTTTTTCCCACATGTGCAGAAAGATCACATTCTAATAATTCATAGATTCATAGATTCTAGGACTGGAAGGGACCTCGAGAGTTCATCGAGTCCAGTCCCCTGCCTGCATGGCAGGACCAAATACTGTCTAGACCACCCTGATAGACATTTATCTAACCTACTCTTAAATATCTCCAGAGATGGAGATTTCACAACCTCTCTAGGCAATTTATTCCAGTGTTTAACCACCTTGACAGTTAGGAATTTTTCCTGATGTCCAACCTAGACCTCCCTTGCTGCAGTTTAAGCCCATTGCTTTTGTTCTATCCTTAGAGGCTAAGGTGAACACGTTTTCTCCCTCCTCCTTATGACATCCTTTTAGATACCTGAAAACTGCTATCATGTCCCCTCTCAGTCTTCTCTTTTCCAAACTAAACAAACCCAATTTTTTCAGCCTTCCTTCATAGGTCATGTTCTCAAGACCTTTAATTATTCTTGTTGCTCTTCTCTGGACCCTCTCCAATTTCTCCACATCTTTCTTGAAATGCGGTGCCCAGAACTGGACACAATACTCCAGCTGAGGCCTAACCAGAGCAGAGTAGAGCGGAAGAATGACTTCTCGTGTCTTGCTCACAACACACCTGTTAACACATCCCAGAATCATGTTTGCTTTTTTTGCAACAGCATCACACTGTTGACTCATATTTAGCTTGTGGTCCACTATAACCCCTAGATCCCTTTCTGCCGTACTCCTTCCTAGACAGTCTCTTCCCATTCTGTATGTGTGAAACTGATTTTTCCTTCCTAAGTGGAGCACTTTGCATTTGTCTTTGTTAAACTTCATCCTGTTTACCTCAGACCATTTCTCCAATTTGTCCAGATCATTTTGAATTATGACCCTGTCCTCCAAATCAGTTGCAATCCCTCCCAGTTTGATATCATCTGCAAACTTAATAAGCGTACTTTCTATGCCAATATCTAAGTCGTTAATGAAGATATTGAACAGAGCCGGTCCCAAAACAGACACCTGCGGAACCCCACTTGTTATGCCTTTCCAGCAGGATTGGGAACCATTAATAACAACTCTCTGAGTACGGTTATCCAGCCAGTTATGCACCCACCTTATAGTAGCCCCATCTAAATTGTATTTGCCTAGTTTGTCGATAAGAATATCATGCGAGACCGTATCAAATGCCTTACTAAAGTCTAGGTATACCACATCCACAGCTTCTCCCTTATCCACAAGACTCGTTATCCTATCAAAGAAAGCTATCAGATTGGTTTGACACGATTTGTTCTTTACAAATCCATTCTGGCTATTCCCTATCACCTTACCACCTTCCAAGTGTTTGCAGATGATTTCCTTAATTACTTGCTCCATTATCTTCCCTGGCACAGAAGTTAAACTAACTGGTCTGTAGTTTCCTGGGTTATTTTTATTTTCCTTTTTATAGATGGCACTATATTTGCCCTTTTCCAGTATTCTGGAATCTCTCCCGTCTCCCATGATTTTCCAAAGATAATAGCTAGAGGCTCAGATACCTCCTCTATTAGCTCCTTGAGTATTCTAGGATGCATTTCATCAGGCCCTGGTGTCTTGCAGGCATCTTACTTTTCTAAGTGATTTTTAACTTGTTCTTTTTTAATTTTATCTGCTAAACCTAGCCCCTTCCCATTAACATTCACTATGTTAGGCATTCCTTCAGACTTCTCGGTGAAGACCGAAACAAAGAAGTCATTAAGCATCTCTGCCATTTCCAAGTTTCCTGTTACTGTTTCTTCCTCTTCACTGAGCAGTGGGCCTACCCTGTCTTTGGTCTTCCTCTTGCTTCTAATGTATTGATCAAAAGTCTTCTTGTTTCCCTTTATTCCTGTAGCTAGTTTGAGCTCATTTTGTGCCTTTGCCTTTCTAATCTTGCCCCTGCATTCCTGTGTTGTTTGCCTATATTCATCCTTTGTAATCTGTCCTAGTTTCCATTTTTTATATGACTCCTTTTTATTTTTTAGATCATGCAAGATCTCGTGGTTAAGCCAAGGTGGTCTTTTGCCACATTTTCTATCTTTCCTAACCAGCGGAATAGCTTGCTTTTGGGCCCTTAATAGTGTCCCTTTGAAAAACTGCCA
>NW_020664409.1:86337390-86392818 GCF_002925995.2 Terrapene triunguis | reverse complement strand
TTGTTTGCCTATATTCATCCTTTGTAATCTGTCCTAGTTTCCATTTTTTATATGACTCCTTTTTATTTTTTAGATCATGCAAGATCTCGTGGTTAAGCCAAGGTGGTCTTTTGCCACATTTTCTATCTTTCCTAACCAGCGGAATAGCTTGCTTTTGGGCCCTTAATAGTGTCCCTTTGAAAAACTGCCAACTCTCCTCAGTTGTTTTTCCCCTCAGTCTTGATTCCCATGGGACCTTATCTATCAGCTCTCTGAGCTTACCAAAATCCGCCTTCCTGAAATCCATTGTCTCTATTTTGCTGTTCTCCCTTCTACCCTTCCTTAGAATTGCAAACTCTATGATTTCATGATCACTTTCACCCAAGCTGCCTTCTACTTTCAAATTCTCAACGAGTTCCTCCCTATTTGTTAAAATCAAGTCTAGAACAGCTTCCCCCCTAGTAGCTTTTTCAACCTTCTGAAATAAAAAGTTGTCTGCAATGCAGTCCAAGAATTTGTTGGATAGTCTGTGCCCCACTGTATTATTTTCCCAACATATATTTGGATAGTTGAAGTCCCCCATCACCACCAAATCTTGGGCTTTGGATGATTTTGTTAGTTGTTTAAAAAAAGCCTCATCCACCTCTTCTACCTGGTTAGGTGGCCTGTAGTAGATTCCTAGCATGACATCACCCTTGTTTTTTACCCCTTTTAGCCTAACCCAGAGACTCTCAACACTTCCGTCTCCTATGTCCATCTCCACCTCAGTCCAAGTGTGTAAATTTTTAATATATAAAGGCAACACCTCCTCCCTTTTTCCCCATCTATCCTTCCTGAGCAAGCTGTACCCATCCACACCAACATTCCAATCATGTGTATTATCCCACCAAGTTTCAGTGATGCCAACAATGTCATAGTTGTATTTATTTATTAGCACTTCCAGTTCTTCCTGCTTATTACCCATACTTCTCGCATTTGTATATAGGCATCTAAGATACTGGTTTGATCTTGCCTCCCAGTTTTGTCCTGACCCTCCTTTCTCTCTGCCAGTATAGCCCACACTCCCTCTTGTTTCCGACCCATCTCCCAGGTCTCCATGTTCCCTACTTACCTGTGGGCTTTGCTCACCTGTCCCCGTCAAACCTAGTTTGAAGCCCTCCTCACTAGGTTAGCCAGTCTGTGTCCAAATAGAGTCTTTCCCCTCCTCGAAAGGTGAACGCCATCTCTGCCTAGCAGTCCTTCTTCGAATAGCATCCCGTGGTCGAGGAAGCCAAAGCCCTCCTGGCGACACCATCTTTGCAGCCAGGCATTCACCTCCATGATGCATCTGTCTCTGCCCGGACTCCTACCTTTGACAGGAAGAATCGAAGAGAATACCACCTGCGCTCCAAACTCCTTCACCCGTACTCCCAGAGTCCTGTAGTCACTCTTGATCCGCTCAATGTCACACTGCGCAGTATCATTTGTGCCCACATGGATGAGTAGCATGGGGTAGTAGTCAGAGGGCTGGATAATCCTCAACAATGCCTCCGTAACATTTCGGATACGGGCTCCCGGCAGGCAGCATACCTCCCGAGATGAAATGTCAGGGCGACAGATGGGCGCCTCCGTCCCCCTCAGCAGAAAGTTTCCGACCACCACTACCCTACGTTTCCTATTCGCAGTGGAAACGTAGGGTACTACATTACCATGTTGGAAGGTTTTCAGAAATGAGGGGTCAGTTCAATACTGTTTAACTTCATTTTACTTTTTTCTGGACCAAATTCTACCTCTTTTTGTGTTATGGGTAAAATCTATGTCCCTAAAAAACAAAAACAAAAAAAAAAAAAACTAAGAAAAAAAAAGTTAAACAGTATAAACAACAAAAAAAACAAAGAAAAAAAAAAAAAAAACTAGAGATGCACTACTGTTAACAGATGCCCAATTCTGCTGTTTTTTCCCTGAGTTTGTGGAACTAAACCCTAATACAAAATCATTAGCCATTTAGCTCAGGTGAGTCCTAGTGTAACATAAAATGGTGTAAACTAGGGGGGACAAGCACTTTGTAGCTTGGGAAGGCTGAGCTTTTTGCACACACCAGGGGTCTTTGCATCTCTCCATATCCCTCCCACAAGCTTCTCCTATGCCATCCCCTCATCCACCTCTATTTCAGGGATTCCCTGCAAGTCCCCCAGTCTCTTCCCTGCCAGTGGTTCTGTGTGCCCCCCACTTACCTAACCCAGAGTCCCCCATCCCCCACATGCCAATGGCTTTGTGTGCACTCCCATTCCCACTTTCTTTCATGACTTCCATTCTCTAGGTTTCTGAATCCCCCCACCAGGAATTGTATGTGCCTCGTCATTACCACATTCAAGGGTTCTCACATTCTAGCCTCATGGAGGGTCTCTGTGTTTGCCCCTATTTCCCTCTTTCCCTCCATATTCCCCAATCCCTCCTCTATACCAGGGTACACCAATTTCCCTCTTTCACAGGGGTTGTGTTTGCCCCATACCCTTCTCCCCCATTCCCACCTTTCTCCCCAGGCCAGGGGCTCTGTGTGGCCTCCCTTCTCCCATTCTAAGGTCCCCCATTCTCCCCACCCCACCATGACAGGAGTTCTCTGTGTCCCTCATTTCACCTGGACCCAGGACAGAAATGTCAGGATTCAATAAGCATGGAAAGGGTCTTCCAATTTCCCTGCCACTGGGGGTTTTGTGCCCCCATTCCTCCTCCATGTTCCCTATCCTCCGCCATGGCAGGGTCTCTGTGTGAATCTGTATTGCCCCCTCCTCCCCATTTCCCACTGTCCCCCGGATGTCAGGGGCTCTGTCAGTCCCCTATTTTCTGATTGCCACCTTCTCTCTTATGCTAGGGGTTCTTTGCCCCTCTTGGCCACTGACCCCATACCAGGATTACCCCAGTCTTTCCCATGCCAGGTGCTGTGTGCATGACCCCCTTTTACTTTATGCCCCCAAATCTGTCCCTCCATTATTCTTTCTGTCTGGGAGTTAAATCAGTCAGATGTCAACATGTTGAACTCCACTTGGAGGATAAGCAGGGGTATTGTTCTGTAGTGCTTAGGGTGACCAGACAGCAAGTGTGAAAAATCAGGATGGGGGTGGCGGGTAATAGGAGCCTATATAAGAAAAAGACCCCAAAATTGGGACTGTCCCTATACAATCGGGACATCTGGTCACCCTAGTAGTGCTGAAAAGAGTTAATTGGTGCCATAAACCTGTTGTTTGATCCATAGAAAATTGCAGAGGTACTTGAAGCTTTGGTTGTGCTAATAATGTAGTGGGGGCTCCATTTGTCCTCCACTTTCCCTCTCTTCCCCCCCCCCCGATTTCCCTGCAAATCAATAGGATTCTGGCCATTAATACCTAGAACATTCCTGGAAATTCTGGAATTGATTGGATGCAGCATTCAAAAGTTATCATATTACATACATGTATAAATGCAAACATGGAAAAGCCATCAATTTGAGTGTAAGGCCTTCACAAGCTTGGCCAATTACCTGAGAAACATATAATTTCTGTGTGCTGTTTACACTTCAGTTAAATCTTGGTTACAAAGGTATCTTTGGTAGCTACCAAATCATTTGAAAAGCCAAGTAAAGGGCCTGGACCCAGATTTTTAAAAGTATTTAGGCTTTGCTTTGCTCAGTGTTGCAATGCCTAACTGATTTAAGAGCCTAATCTAAGGCCTGGTCCACACTAACCCCCCACTTCGGACTAAGGTACGCAAATTCAGCTACGTTAATAACGTAGCTGAATTCGAAGTACCTTAGTCCGAACTTACCGCGGGTCCAGACGCGGCAGGCAGGCTCCCCCGTCGATGCCGCGTACTCCTCTCGCTGATCTGGAGTACCGGCGTCGATGGCGAGCACTTCCGGGATCGATCCCAGAAGATCGATTGCCTGCCGCCGAACCAGGAAGTAAGTGTAGACGTACCCAAACTTTCCAAAGGGGAACAATGGGAAGCAATACCTAAATACCTTTAAAAATCTGGGTCTTATAGTTCAAGTCAGTAGCTGTAAAATAGTCCTACAATACTGATATAGTAATATAGTGTATCAAATATTATATTCATGTGAAAATCTTTGTATTAAAATTCTAGGTGACACTGCTGGTTCTTGTGGGGATCCAGGAATCCCAGGTCATGGTTCTAGAGAAGACAGTGATTTTAAAATTAAAAGTACTGTACGTTTCAACTGTGAGATTGGTTATATCCTTCATGGGTCAGAAGAAAGAACATGTTTGGGAAATGGAACCTGGACAGGAAGACAGCCAGAGTGTAAAGGTAAATCACAAAAGGAAAATACATTTTATGTATATATCTTTAAAATGAAAGTAATGTCAATGAAAGGTGCCAGAGTGAAATCCCTGGACGTTAAACTGCTTGATTTAGCCACAGGACAGACAGAGTACAGGCAGTGGAAGAGTAGTCTTCTCCGTATCTGCTTACAAGTGTACCTGTATTACCTCCATTTTGCCCTGGAAAGACAACATCTAGCACTGAGACAATGGCTCACTTTCCATGCTTGTTGAATCATGCCATTTCTGCTGTAAGTGCTGACCAGAATGCCAATTGTATATCATAGTTCTTGTGATGCTGATACTTGTCCATTGGGTACTAGCTTGAGACCACAAATCTTTTCACACAGAGACTGAAACAGCTATAAGATAGTAATGGCTTTTGGTCGCCTGAGTACAGTTCAAATCAGTAACTAGAGATGATAAATTCTTAGCCTTTGAGACAACCATTACTTTCTCTCTCCCCTACTCCTTCCACCAGTTTGTACCAACTACATATTTTTTTCCTAGGAGGAAAAAATAGGTAAGCACTGTAGACCTCACTTTTTTAATATTGTTTTTTCCTTTGACAAATGCTTTCCTGGTTGCTTCATCCTTAGTTACAGCTATTGTAGATATGAATACCAGTGGAAGGAGAAATTCAATTATTTGTAGAATTTCATTATACTACATATAATATGTCATAAATGATTAAACTATACATTTTGTTTACTGATTAATATATCTTGCTCACTATTAGAAAATGAAAAACCCAAACTAAGTTACTTAAAATGAATCACTCTAGAATTGTGAAGCAAGATGTATTACCATAAAAACAAGACCTAACCAGATATTTATTGAGAATCATTTATGGTACTTCAGTAATCTTGATTCCACAAATAAGAAGTAATTCCCAACAGACCCTTTTTGAGAAAAAAAGCTTCCTGAATAGCAGAGGAAAATTTAAGAGCCTCTTTTCTCTTATTATCCACTTTATTATTATGGATTGCTCTGTCTTTAAGAGATAGTCATTTCATTTTGAAGGAGACAGCTTAATTAACATTGTCCGGCTATACCCAAAGAAGGACAGGACACACTTGGTATGGATTTAATCAGGTCACAACTTTATTATTAGATGTTTGGGACTACCTGGCAGATAACAGTGTACAATGCAGGTAACCTCCTGTTTATTCCATAATTACCTGGGGGCTTCCACCAGCTCCCCCTCTTTTTCCATCCAGGTCCTTACTATCCAGCCCCCTCAGAGGAGGGATAAGGTGGGCTATAAGAAAGAGGTATTGGCTCCCTGCCGTTCCAACCATAGGTGCTACAAACCCCTTACCAGTCCTTTAACCAGCACCTCCTTTTTAAGTCATTTACCAGGCCATTTATCTAGTCACTGTATGCCTTCCATATGGCGTACCTGCACTGGATATCCACCACAAGGAGGTACCAGTAATTAGCTGGGCTGCCTCCCCCACAAACCCAGTCAGGTTCCTAGACATCTTCCAATTGCCTCTTGTATAGCAGCCAAACAACATGTCACGCCCCCAAGTCTGTTAGGTGAACCCCCATCCTTCCAAATGAACTCGGTTGCCCCTTGCACCATGCAAGGATCATCGAGGACTCCTGCAAATGGGTTGCCAATGCCATGTACTGCAACACCCGCCCCTTCTTGATGAGCCATATCGTTGACCAGCATTCCGGGTCCTGAAAATGGAAGAACTCTTAACTCTCTTCATAGCTCAGCCATGAGCCCGGAGCCAAGGATCTTCATGCTACCACCATGAACCCCATATGCCACGGCTTCATAGCGCCAGTGGCATCTACTCAAGTTCATCTACCTCCTGGTGCAAGCCCCCTGCTGCGTGGAGAAAGGGGTTTCCAACACCAGGGCTTTCACCTTTAAAGCCTTCTACCCATCACCAACCTTTTTGCAGCATTTTCTGACCTTGTTCCCTCTCCCACCCCACCATAAAGCACTGCTGCCTTCCTCCGGCAAGCCTGGACAACGCCAGCCTTAGGTGCAGTGTGGTCAAACCCACTTTTAATATTCTTCTTGATGAACAGATGCAACTCTGATACAAAGTAATAAATAAATAAATACATATCTGATAAGCTGTAGGGGGACATGATCACCCAAACTGAGCTTTCTTCCTTCTCTACTATCAAACTGGATTGCCATCATATTATTTTACATTTCAAGATATCTAAGATGCTTCATTATTCATTTAACTTAGAAATCCTCTTGGAGGTATGTATACGGAATAAAGACTGCTGTTGTCTTAGTTTTGTTTGTTTATATTATATTATATTATATTATATTATATTATATTATATTATATTATATTATATTTATTAAAGAATGATATTTAGGTGAAAAGCCATGCACTGGAAAGTTAGGAAATTCTAGATTTATAGTTGCTTGTGCAATGTTAATTCTTCCTTTTTAGCCTCCATCCTGTGCATTGAACGAGGCACAGTCCTGTGGGGAAAAAAATTAGTTTGTGATCATGTAATTAAAGATGGTATCATAATGCATACTCACAAGTGGACCAAATTGAGGTTGTAGGGGTAACCGTAAATCTGGCATTTTTTAGCTTTCCTGTGCTTGATTTTGCAACCTAAATAACTTTCTTTTACCATAGGCTTTTTAAGTGTAATTTCCTAGGTATTATTCTCCAAGTGAAAAGATAAAAATAAATTTTGGTATATATAAATGTAATAAACCATCCCCATCACACATTGTTCACAGGATTTGAAAGCTAAATCTTCAGCTTTAACGAAGACTCCTATCTCTTAAACATGCTGGCAGCAGGAGCATTATTTTTACTGGTAATTTAACATTGTAACATCTTATACATTTAACATTTTATTTTATAGCTGTGCAATGTGGTAATCCAGGAACAACCGCTAATGGGAAAGTATTTCGTATAGATGGCACGACATTTTCTAATTCGGTAATTTATTCCTGTATGGAAGGATACATACTTTCTGGATCTTCTGTGAGACAATGTACTGCCAATGGAACATGGTCTGGATCCTTGCCAAACTGCACAAGTAAGATTAATCTTCAGTGAATAGTCTTCATGTTTAACCATAACTATGGCCTGTTAGATATTGCTTTAGTGTTTTTAATTAAATTCTTCATTCTTGTAAATACAATAATATAGAATTTAGGTATTAACTGCCAGCTTTACTTTCCCTCACAACACTTCAGAAACTCTTGGTAATTTACATAACAAAGTACATTCAACCATGAAAATATTATGTAAGTGTAATATGAAGAATAAAATATTTGAAGAAAGATGAGTTAAAACATACTGACTAGTATTACATTGTAAGGCAATTGTATATTCACATATTCTGCCCACTTAAACTTTCCTCTAATGGTAAAAAGGTATTTTCTTGTTTCATATTTTGTGGTGTTAGTGTTCGTTTTTGTGTGTGTTTTGTGTGATGCATCTGCTCATGTGATAATGTGCTGGTCACTTGCTGAGCATGTTTTCTTTGTGAAACAGGAATAAAATACAATTGCTACTTGCTTTGCCATGAAAAAACTAATTTTCATTTACAAATGTATAAGACTTTTTTATTCGTCTCTATATGGTTCATCGTTTTTACAAAAGAAAAAAGCAAGCTGTGGAATAGTGTTTCTTTCTTATTACTTTATAATTGTTTTAGCTGCCATTTTGTTTATTATTTATAAGTATTCTAAGAGGTTGCATAATATGTTTGTGGTGTGCATTTCAATCTTTTGTTTGACATTTGAAATCTTCTGTAACTTCTTACACTATATTTCCTGCTCAGTGATTGCAATCTATAACTTTTCAAGTGTTTCTGTTGTAGTGTTCAAGTGTGATTGCCTGACCTTTGAAGATTATACATACAGTACTTGTGACATCAATTTATTTTAATGATGTTATCAATGGGTATCTACAATGTATTAACTGACCACAGTTTCAGAAAAGAAACTGCAGCAGTTGACAGTTTTTGCAAGACAATATATGAGTTCATGAAAAACCTGTTGGCTTTCCCTGAATTTGTGGCATATTGTTTTAGTATTATAGGTTCAGATAACAAAACCAAGCATTCTTCAGATTGTTTGATTTAACCTCACTCCACACTGGCCTGTGCTTGTCCTTTTAGAACATTAGAACGGCCATACTGGGTCAGACCAAAGGTCAATCTAGCCCAGTATCCTGTCTTCCGACAGTGGCCAATGTGAGGTGCCCCAAAGGGAATGAATGGAATGGGTAATCATCAAGTGATCCATCCCATTGCCCATTCCCATCTTCTGGCAAACAGAGGCTAGGGACACCATCCCTGTCCATACTGGCTAGTAGCCATTGATGGACCTATCCTCCATGAACTTATCTAGTTCTTTTTTGAATCCTGTTATAGTCTTGGCCTTCACGAACATCCTCTGGCAAGGAGTTCCACAGGTTGACTGTGAGATGTGTGAAAAAATACTTCCTTTTGTTTGTTTTAAATCTGCTGCCTATTAAGCACTTTTCAGCACTTTTCCATTCTCTCTCTCTCTCTCTCTCTCTCTCTCTCTCTCTCGATGAGAGAGAGAGACAGATTCACAGAATCCTCTCCTTGGAAGTCATGAATGATAGGCTAATCTCACCAATAAGACCTCAAAGGAACTGAAACTGATTTTTGGCACCTATTTGTAAGTGCTAGAACTACATTACAGCTCCATTCTTCCTGCCTCTGTGATCCATGAGAGGACTTTCAGTCTTATCCCATGACTTCTTACTTTGCTAAAGAGCCTTTGGTGAGGGATCTTGACAAAGGCTTTCTGAAAAACCAAGTACACTATATCCACTTGATCATCCTTGTGCATGTTTGTTGACCCCCTCAAAGAATAATAATAGATTGGTGAGGCATGATTTCCCTTTACAAAAGACGTGTTGACTCTTCACCAACAAATCTTGTTCATCTATATGTCTGATAATTCTGTTTTTTACTATAGTTTCAACCAATTTGCCTGGTGCTGAAGTTAGACTTACTAGCCTGTAATTGCCAGAATCACCCCTGGAACCTTTATTTTTTATTTTTTTTTAACTGGTGTCACATTAAAAAAATTAAAAAAAAAAACTGGTGTCACCTCCAGTCATCTGGTACAGAAGCTGATTTAAATGATAGGTTACATACCACAGTTAGTAGTTTTGCAGTTTCACATTTGAGTTTCTTCAGAATTATTGAGTGAATCTGGTTATGGTGACTTATTACTGTTTAATTTCTCAGTTTGTTCACAGTTCCCCAGATTTGTCAGCTAAAAAGAATGGCTCAGCTGTGGGAATCTCCCTCACATCCTCTGCAGTGAAGACCAATGCAAAGATTTCATTTAGCCTCTCCTTCCATGAATTCTCCCTCGATCTTCCAGTGACCCCACTGATTGTTGGGCAGACTTCCTGCTTCTGATGTAGGGATTTTTGTTTTGTTTTTGTTTTTTTCCTGTTAGCTTTTTGAGTCTTTGGCTAGTTGCTCTTCAAATTCCTTTTTTGACTGCCAAATTATACTGTTATGCTTGACTTGCCCGAGTTTATACTCCTTTATATTTTCCTCAGTAGGATTTAGCTTCCCATATTTAAAGGATGTCTTTTTGCCTCTAACCACTTCTTTTACATTGTTCTCTAGCCATGATGGCACTTTTTTGGTCCTCTTACTATTTTTGTATTAATTTAGGGTATATATTTAATTTGAGCCTCTAGTACAGTGTTTTAAAAAAGTTTCCATGCAGCTTGCATGCATTTCACTTTTGTGACTGTACCTTTTAATTTCCATTTTACTTGCATCATCATTTTTGGATAGTTTCCCTTTCTGAAGTTAAATGCTACTGTGGTTGACTTATTTGGTGTTTCTTTCCTCCCACCCCCCAAGTATATTAATTTAATTATATTACAGTCACTACTCCCAAGTGGTTCAGCTATATTCACCTCTTGGACCAGATCTTGTGCTCCATTTAGGACTAAACCAATTATTGCCTCTCCCTTTGTTGGTTCCAGGACTAGCTTCTCCAAGAAGCAATCATTTGTAGTGTCAAGAAACTTTCTCTCTGCATCCTATCCTGAGATGACATGTACCCAGTTAATATGGGGATAATTGAACTCCCCCATGATTAATACATTTTCTATATTTATGCTCTAATCTCCTGGAGCATTTCACAATCACCATCCTGGTCAGGTGGTCGGTAGTATATTCCTAATGCTATATTCTTATTATTCTAGCATGGAAGTTCTATCCGTAGATATTTTATGGTACAGTTTGATTCATTTAAGATTTTTTACAACATGACCTACTCTTTTATTCCTGTATATTTTGTATCCTGGTATTACCGTGTCCCATTGATTATCATCATTCCACCAAGTTTCTGTGATGCCTATTATATTAATATCCTCATTTAATACCAAGCACTCAAGTTCATCCTTCTTAGTATTTAGACTTCTAGAATTTGTATGCAAGCACTTATAAAATTTCTCACTTTTTAGTTGCCTGCCATTATGTGATTAATTGCCTGGGATTCTTTCATTTGGCTGTTTCTCTTCAGTTCTTACCTGTACTTCATGACCTTCTATCCTCTCCTCCTTACTAGGATATAGAAAATCCCTGTTTGTAGATCATCCCATAAGGGATGTCTGTGTCTGAACCATGTGCCCTTCTGTACCTGTTGGCTTTCCCCCAGCCCTTAGTTTAAAAACTCCTCTACAACCTTTTTAATATTACATGCCAGCAGTCCGGTTCCATTTTGATTTAGGTGGAGCCTATCCTTCCTGTATAGGCTCCTCCTTTCCCAAAAGGTTTCCTAGTTCCTAATAAACCTAAACCCCTCCTCCCTACACAGTCATCTCATCCATGCATTGAGACCCTCCAGTTCTACCTGTCTAACTGGCACTGCACGGGGAGCTGTGATCATTTCAGAGAATGCTACCATGGAGTTTCTGGACTTCAATTTCTAGTAGCCTATATTTGACTTCCAGGACCTCTCTCCCATCTTTCCCTATGCCATTGGTATCTGTATGTATCACAACCACCAACTTCTCCCCAGCACTACACATACACGTGTCTAGATGTCTCGAGAGATCCACAACCTTCGCACCCAGCACGGAATTCACCATGTGGTTCTCTTAGTCATCACAAACACAGCTCTCTATATTTCTAATGATCAAATCCCCCATTACTATTACCTGTCTTTTCCTAAGAAATGGGGTTCCCTCCCATGGAGAGGTATTCTCAGTGCGAGAGGATACCATGACATCATCTGGAAGGACAGTCCCAAATATGGGATTGTTTCCCTCCGCTCCAGTTTGATGTTCTTCTTCCCCAAAACTTTCATCCTCCTCAACAGCACAGAGACTATCAGACTGCTCTGCTGTGCCCATCTTCCCACCAACTGTTTCTTTATGTTCTTCCCTTCCTGTTCCTTAATTAGGAGCTGGTGGGGGAGTGTTTGATTTCTGGGTGGTTGTTTTTAAGACATATCTGTTATTTGTAAGGATGATTGTGTCCTGGTTTTATTTTCTGTGAAAGAAATACATCACAAGCTGGTCCTATTCTTTCAGCCTCTATTTCCTCCTTGTCAATGGTAAATTGGCATTCTCATTAAGTGTTTACTTTCAAAGTTCTGGATCAGGGAAACTTTTTTTCTGATTTTCATGGAACAGGAGGATGGATACTCTTCCTCAGTCTGTTGCAGGTCCCTTATTGCCAGAGGTTAAACTTTTGGTTTTTTTCCCCTCCTCATTGCAGTCATTCCCTTCTTAATTTGAGAAATGTCTGTATAATCGTTAAGGAGATCCAGATGAGTGACTTTCACACTGTGTGGACCTTGGCGAAACAATCTGCTTTTCCTCATCTACCTACTCCTTTTTAGTGTCTTTGATTTCTAACTGCCATTTTCTAATCCTGACATTTAAGTTATTAACATAATCCATTTTTTGCACTTTTGAACAGGTGTACTAATTTTTCCCTAATATGTAGCTGGTGTATGTATCTACATATTGTGTTAGGTAGAGAATTAAGTGATATATATGTTTACCTAATGTAGCTGGAGATAAACTTTTGCTATATTTTTGGCAATAAATCATTAATTTGACAGTGCTTTTTTCTCCTCACAGATACATAGTCACATTAATGATTTACCATGTTCTTCAACTCCTTACTTTCAGTAATCAGTTGTGGAGACCCAGGTGTACCAGCCAATGGCTTGAGATATGGTGATGATTATGTTGTTGGACAAAATGTTACCTACATGTGCCAACCCGGTTATACAATGGAATTGAACAGCTCCATAATTCGCACCTGTACCACCAACGGCACATGGAGTGGAACAATCCCAACTTGTAAAGGTATCACAATGATTTGGGGTATCAGAACATTCTTTTCGTGACATTTGTACCTATTTTGTACTGTAACATGTTAGTCAGACTAAGTAAACATTCATCATTATAACTGAAGACTAAACATGTCTGGACATGTTAATATTTACTTTGTCTATATGGTCAATTGAGTTGGGGGTTTTAAAAATTGTTGTCTTACCATTTGTGTCTTTTATTTTGTTCCATAAATTTAAAGTGTTAGCAGTGTTGTGTTGGAGATCTTACTGGGGCTCTCAGGAGCCTCTTACTAAGTTTCTGCTTAAGAGACAGTTCAGGTGACTTCCCTGCTTTAATGGAGTTTGCCTTTTTTTCTGCATAATGTTAATCTACCAGAGATGATACATTTCAGCAGTATCTTTTGTGAACCTACGTGGTATTGGACTTTCTAATTGTCTAGAATCCAGTAAATGATTTTTTCCATGGCTGGATAGCACTGGACTATCTTGTCCTTCCTACCAGGATCTTTGGCCAATTCTTTCCTTGCTTAGGGTGCAGAAATTCAACACTCTACAGTAGTATTAATATACTCAGCATGTTTTTCAGCAGCAAAGTCTAAATATTTCCAGCAGATGCCCTAATGTACATTTGTTTGGCATCTGATGTTGCCTCCTTCCTATGGGACTTGGAAAAACAAAAGAATAAATCCCGTGATCCTTCACACTTCCTCTCTGCTAGCACATGCATTCTTGATTTACAGGTATTACAGGGAAGTTCTTGGTGTAGCCTGTGGTTAAAAAAATTGGCAGCTTATAACTGAATTTTATTGTAATATACCATCAAAAAACTATTCTACTGATGTAATCAAAACTGCTATCGTCAAAGTAACCTACAACCTCTTCCTTGCTAAATTTAAGGGCATCTTCTCAGGCTCATTCTCTTTGATATTTCTGTTACCTTTGACATAGTGAGTCTCCCCCTCCATCTTAAGATCCTTTCGTCCATAGCCTTGTGGGACTCTTCCTTCTTCTCCTACCTAGCCAATTACGCCTGCAACCAGGTGTTGGCAAGTGGTTCTTTTTCCTTCCAACTTTTCTAGAGTTAACTCATAGGAATATTTGATAAATCTTCCCCTTTCTCTGTCTATGCTTCCCCCTGGATGGGCTCATTCTCTCTCATGTCTTCAAACTGAAAACTCTCAGATCTGTATCTCCATCCCTATTCTCTTCTTCTTCTTCCATGTATGCCTTACCGAGCCTTGACACCTGCTCCCAGCTATGCCAGTGTTTTAGGGTGGGTTTTTTTTTCAGTTCTGCTCCCAATGCTTTGAATGCAGTTCATTCTCAAGTGCTCCAAATTTTTTGCTGTTCAAGAAAATGCTCTTCTTCTGTTTACTTTTCATTACTAACCATCATCAAATACTACTGTTTTTGCATACAAAACTGATTACACAAGGATTTATATCTCTCTCCCCACATGTCTGCTGATAGGATTTCTGTACTGCCTATTACCATAGTTCCTAGCAGGGCCGGCTCCAGGGTTTTGGCCACCTCAAGCAGCCAAACAAAAAAAAAAACAACAACAACAAAAAGCTGCGATCGCGATCTTTGGCGGCAATTCGGCGGAAGGTCCTTTGCTCTGAGCAGGAGTGAGGGACCATCTGCCGAATTGCTGCTGAACAGCTGGACGTGCTGCCCCTCTCCGAAGTGGCCGCCCCAAGCACCTGCTTGGTAAGCTGGTGCCTGGAGCCGGCCCTGGTTCCCAGGCACTGTAATCAGAATTATTATGTATTAAATCTGAGGTGTATGTATCAATAATTCTGTTTCTTTAAATGAAAGTTGTCCTATCAATCTGCTAAGGAACACAATAGTCAGGCAATGCAAGATGGATTCTCTTACATATTCTGCTTTTTTGTTGCCTCTCTTCCCTTTTTCCATCAAATGTTATGTTTATTTTAGAGTAAGGTCCAGTCTTGGGCTCCCTTGGGCCTGCTGGAGAGGTCTGAGTTGGGGGGTTTCAATTTTGGCTGGAGCCCAAGGAGAAATTCTGTCTGGGGCAGAATCAGAGGCATCAGTCAGAACCTCACTTTTACTCTGTGTTTGGCCAGTTCTGTTACTGACCATCAGAGGGAAGCCAGGTCCCTGATCCTGTCTTTCACTTTGCTCTACCTTATTTGGGGTGCTGTTACCCAAAGGAGATTAACTGAGAGTAGGGGGTATACACCAGAGTATGAAGGGAAAAGTTCAACTTTCAGATGAGGGACAGAGATTGTAAGCTCTTTGGGGAAGGTACACTCTTCTTTTCTGTCAGTCAATCACTATACATATGTATTCACTGTACAAATATTAAATAATAATCATATGTGAAATCTCTGATGCTGTCAGAAATTTCCTATTTTATTCCATGCAAATTTCTTTGCAATGACAAAAGTAATATTCACTTTTAAACTAATATTATTGTTTATTTTGAATATGTAATCAAAAGGAATGTATCATATATAATAATGTATTTGGACTATATAATAGCTATTTGTTACTGTTAGGAGGATTTGGTACAATTTAGATACAATAAGTGGACAATGAACTGCTCAGAGTATGCAAACATTATTTTCCAGCTGCCACTGAAATACTAGATATATATGATTCTCCCTCATTTGTCTCCGCAAGAGAAGGATGTGTGTGTTCATTCACAAGTAAATGTCAGTCAGGCATTGTACTTTTCAGCAAAACTGTCTTAAATCCACTTTGTTTTTGTAATACCAATTTCAGCTGAAACTCCAAGCAGAATCCACTGCAGATATACATTATTAATGGTTCAATCTCAGCTGTTATTGTTGATAGAACCTTGACAAGGCAGTGTTCACTTTTATTCATTTATTCCTTCATTTTGAGGCTATGGTCATTTACTTATTCTTTCCTGACCCTGCTTCCCCTATATTGCCAACAGACATTCTGCAGCCCATTGTCTGCCTCAACTCCTCCTGTCCGCGGTTTCTGGAGGTAGTTCAAAGCTGAAGCACAGCCAGTGCTAACCGTACCCCCTTCTCCTGTTTGCTGTGAGATGTTCTGCCTCCGTGGCAGCAAATAAATGGTGGTTCACTCACTCCCATCCTTTTCTTTTAGAGTTGTTATTTTTAGCCATTTTGGGGGCAGTTAAAGCATTTTCATTTGCTTTCAAGTCTCCTCACCTCCTCCTGGTCTGGGATCTGAGCAGCACAGTGGTCACAGCCACCCAGAGCATCCACTGCAGCATCTCCCTGCTGACCTCCTCCGCCCCATTCCAGTCATAGCAGAACAGCTGTGCAAGCAATGGACAAAATCCAAACAGTGCTCTGAATATGAAGCACCTTTCTCAAGCCAAGCAGAAAGTAAAAAATGCCCAGTCTGCCCCCAACCACCCACCCCTATCTCTGTTAGGACATGGGGCTCTGAGCGGACAGGCATATTGGTGCCTTCCCACCAGTTATCCTTGATTCCACCAAAGAAAAACCCCACTAGGAGAGCGAGAGCAGAACCAGGAGGGAGGCTTGGAGGACAAAGAGACCTTCCTCCAGCTGACCCAGAAGGTAAGTCCTGAGGCATAAAGAAGCATAAAGATGAGACCGTTTCTGGGCTATTGGTTCCCTCTCCCCCTGCCCCCAGTGGAAAGAAGCAGGGCACCTACACAGCTCTTCTTCTGCACACAGTGAACCAGAGGATTCTTGTGATCATCTGGGTTAAGTTCTGCAAAACCCAAAGACTCTGGAACCCCAAAAAGCAAAAGCAAGTGTTTCCTTCTTAAGGCAGCAGTTACTAAAAAAGTAGGGTGAAAATCAGGGGCTAAATCCCTTCTCCTTTGCGTTCTCGCCCGAGGGTGTGTTTGCTGGGGTTTATCTCCTTCACAGGTTATGCACTATGAGCTAGGGGTGTGCTTCATACCAGTGGCAGATTAGCCACTGGGCCAACGGGAAACCTACCTATGGGCCCCAGCCAAATGGAGGGCTCAGGAAATGGATGCCCTTGCGTGCTGACCCACTCTGCCCGGCACTCCTGCCGGGGTCGGGGCATGGGGGCTTGCCCCACTCCGCTTGCCCACCTGGCACTCCTGCCAGGGATCGGGGTTGGGGCGCGGGGGCTTCTCCCACCTGCCCGACACTCCTGCCCCCATGCCCTGACTCTGCTCACCCTCAGCAGGAGCCCTGGATGAGCAGAGTGGGGCAAGCCCTCGTGCCCTGACCCTGCTCCCCCTAACATGAGCGCTGGGTGGGCGTGAGAAGCCCTTGCACCCCGATCCTGCTCCCCGGGAGGAGTGTCAGATGGGGACAGAGTGGACTGCAGGAGGAAGGGATGGGGAGAGCCCCCACTTGCTCTGACCCAGGGCCCCACAAAACTGTAATCCGCCTCTGACACATACCCAAGCTAGCATGAGTATAAGCTGCAATGTAGCTCAGTAGCACGGGTAGCAACAGCAGAGGCACAGCTGAGCCCTGTTGAGAACCAACCCACCTGAAATCAGAGGGTATGTACTCAGCATAGCTCAGCTGTGCCTCCACTGCTGCTACCCATCCTACTGAGCTACACTGCTGTTTATACTTGCATATGTTCAATGAGAGCTAACACGAATATATGTACACAAGCAGGGGAATCACACTCCTGGCTCACAGTGTAGATGGAGTGCTGTGTAACATTGCCCCTCCCCACCCTGCAGCATGTCCAGGCATGCAAAGAAGCCTGTGCCCCCTGTGCAGCCCTGTCTTAGGCTGCAGCCTAATGGAAATTGTGCCTGTCTGGCTTTCAGCCAAAGGCCCTCGCTGTGCCAGGGAACTGAGCTCAAATTTGAGGCAGCATCAGAATGGGAATTTTGCCTTCTGATCATCAAACATAAACCCTTGCTCTGCCTGTGAAAGGGGCTCTCTCTTCACCCCTCCCTGCTCCACAGGAGACTCCACATTAAAGCCTTGAGCTCTTCAGGAAGTCCGTGACCAGTACAGAGGCACTTGAGGATTCCACTACCCTTGGGGCTGCATTTTCATGGGATTACAGAGTGGTAAATGAGAAATCCCTTCCCATGTTCAAAGTGCTCTTGATTTCCTGTGTAAGGATCCAGGTGATATTAGGTTGCTCTTGCAGCACTTACTTGGGTGCTGTCTAGCTTGGGGAGCAGGCAAGCAGCCTTTCAGGTGCCAGGGGATAGCTAGCAACTTTTTTCACAATTGAGGCATGTTTACCACTACCCCTCGTCTATTGTGTGCTCCCTAGACCAGGATGAATAGTGTGCTACCTCCATCTTGTAAACAGCCAAGGGGAAATGTACCACACATGCAACAACAAAAAACAAACTAACAAACAAAAAAACTCTGCAAACTGTTCCATGATGGCCAGCAAGGAAGTTACAAATAAAATATCTTTCCTTTCAAGCATTATTGCGATACATGTTTTCTCTTTCCATTGAGGCAAATGAGGACACCTCATTAAACCAAATGTTAAACTAAAATGTTTAGATAGATAGATTTGGGGAGCCTAAGGTTGGTGCAGCAGACATATGTCACACCTGCAGAAGCGGATTTCATTCCAAGACCCTTATACCATAGGACATCACTGCTTATACCATAGGACACACTGCACAGCAATTTAAAAGCTTCATCTATAACTGTCCAGACCAAAGTTTTTTCATACATTTAGTAGGAAAACCTACTTCATGGTAAACAAGAGGCTCATTTTCTAGGGGCATGGTCCTTGCTTGGAGTAAGATGTCTCGGGTCCTGTGTTGGGCAAACAATTGATGTGGTTTGTGACCAGCAATGGATTCTAACTTGGTGGCTGCAAGGATGTCACGTTATACCCAGGAATAGTCATTACTCATTCTAAATGGTGCATCCAAACTTACAGGTAATGAGCTATTGGGGGAAACATTAGAGAAATTAGTAGCTGAGACTGAAAAGAAATGTCAATCCTCATTATCAAAGCCAGAACAGAAATCTACTGGTTGCTACCAACACCAAGGGTATCCAAGAAGGGAATGTTACCCTGGCAGGGGAAGCTTCTGCTCCAGATTTTTTCCAAGGAAATCTACATGAATTTTCCTCCAAGCCATCAAAATCCTACACATGAAAAAGACTCTCCCTTATGATCCACCCTCTGCACCCAGAGTCTTAAGTGGATGTAGTAGTCACAGCAAGGCAAAGCTCACAGGCCACAACATGCAGTGCCAGAGCCCAGACTCTTGATTGCCAAGCAATCACTTTGATCACTTGATGATTACCTGTTCTGTTCATTTCCTTTCCTCTGGTGCATCTGACATTGGCCACTGTCGGAAGACAGGATACTGGGCTAGATGGACCTTTGGTCTGACCCAGTATGGCTGTTCTTATGTTCTTAAGCCTATGGCTTTGCAGTAACACCAGGAAAAAACTCCCTGATTTCCTTGACAAACAGGATTTACCTGGGAATGGAGATAGACCCTTCAGTGGCAAAGATCTACCCATCACTAGACAGAAGATCCAGAAGATCCAGGGCCTGATATCCATGCTGGACAAATGCATGAGGCCAACCACAGCTCAGTGTCTCAAGTCACTGGGCCTTCTGATCATGCACATATGGGTCTCCCAGTGGTAAGGTCACATATCAGACCTTTCTTCTGAGAGTATGGGCCCATTCCCTCAAGCTAAGGCAAAACCAAGTCCAGGGATGCTGAATCCCCTAGGGTGATGGAAAGTCTCAGAGAACATCCACAGGAATTTTCCCATATCCTTTCTAGGGCTGCAGGTTGTTACAACAGACACCAGTTGAAAGGGATGGGGAACACTTCTGGGACCCAGAATAGTGTAGGGTAACTGAAGATCTGGGGAAAGGAACTCCCACATCAAGTTCTTGGAGCTCAGAGCTCTCAAACTAGTGAGATTGCAGAACTACCTAGCATGCAATCACTTTTTGGACCAACCAGACAACATGACCACAGTTGCGTACAGGAACAACAAAGGGAGAACAAGGAGTGTAGCTCTAAATGCAGAAGCAATGGAGACAATAGAATGGACAGACAAGACATCACCTTCCCTAAAGGCAATACCCATAAAAGGAAAGTTGAACCAAAAAGCAGATTGGCTCAGTAGACACAAAGTCAACTACTCTGAATGATGCCTGAACCAGGAAGTCTTCACTCTGATCTCGCATATGTTTGGTCTCCCCTAATTTGACCTGTTTGACAATTACAGCAATGCAAAATGGCAGAAATTCTTCACCTGAGAAGCAAACCCTAAGTCCATGGGACAGATGCTCTGTCGCAGAGATGGCCACAAGGCCTGCAAAATGCATTCCTACCCTTCTCTCTCCTAGGGAAGGTGTTCCAAAAGGTAAGGTGAGAAGGGTGACAGCCCTAACTCTTTACCAACCAAGGAGACCCTGGTTTTCTGATCTGATAGAACTGAGGCTGTAGCCACCATTCCAGCTTTAGACAAGACCAGACCTCTTTTTTCCAAGGCTCATTTCTCCATCCAGACCCAGGTCACCTTTAACTGACAGCCTGGCTATTGAAAGAGAAGTGTTAGCCACACTCGGCCTATCTTCCAAAGTAATCAGGACTCTGCTCTCATTCAGGAGAGTTTTTCCACACAGTAAACCTACTTGTCCATGTAGATCAAGTTCAGTTTGTTGTGCCAAGAGTGCAGCACATATCCAAGAGATCCTGGGATTCCAGCCTCTTACGACTTCCTTCAGAAAGGTGCAGATAAGGGCCTTTTGCCCAGCAGGGTAGTTCACCAGGTATCAGCCATAAGTCGTGTACTATTAGTAGGATCCTCAGGCTCCTTGGCAGAACCCTCAGGTATCCAGATTTTTTAGAGCAATCAGACTGCCCAGACCAGCGGTCGGACCAATCTTCCCTCAGTTGGACCTACCACTGGTGTTGAAAGCCCTAACCGTACATCCCTTTGAGCCTCTGATTTCCTTCACTCTGCCCATGGGCAGAGCACCTGACTGTGAAGCAGTGGCACACCCCAGATGGCAGAAGCACACTAAAGACATATATCAAGTGTAAAGAATCCACAAGGAGATGGGTCTCCCTGTTCATTTCCTTTCATCCCCAGGTGCCAAGGGCTTAGAGTATCCAAGCTATCCATTACTAGATGGATTGGACTATGCATCGCTGAGGCACACAAGCCATCCAACAGCCCTGGTCCTAAAGGAATCAAGGTGCATTCTTCAGAATCCTTGGCAACCTCATGGGCCAAAAGAGCATGTGCCCCCATGAGATCTGCAGAGCAGTCACATAGCTAGTGCCTCTGTCAGGCACTATAAGGTAGTCTTTCTGTCTCTGTCGAGGCCTTCTTTGGCAGGAAAGTGCTGCAGGCAGTGGTCCAGACCTAACCTTGCCATTCAAGCAGTTCAAAAAGATTTTTTTTTCCTATTTCTTATGTTCACTTTTCTGTCCCTCCCTAATCTTGTTCACTGTTTGCTACTTCCCATGCATATCAGAATTGCGGGGGATGCTGGGCTGCAGAATGAAAGATTTTCTTACCCAGTAATTTCCTTTCTGCTATTAGGTTCTCCCACAATTCTACCCACCCTGGACGGCTTCACAGCCCAGGCTCAGCATTCTGTTTGGATAGTTACCAAGAGGCAGTGGCCTACTGCACATAATTAATTAGTTGGCACTGAAGTTAGTGTTACAAATAATTTTCTAAGAGCTGTTTCACAGCTTAGAAATGCATCATCTGATAGCAAGCAGAAGGGGGTGCGGTTAGCACCACAGTTGCCAACTTTCACGTGGTAAATAAGCACCCCAACTTTCACAATAAGCCAAAAATCAAGCTAATCCCATTTCAAAACAAGGCCAAACAAGCCAATCCCTAAGAACCCCAACACTCTATGTGATTAGATCCTCCCGGCGTGCAGTCTGGGACTGTGGTGGGCCTGCTGTCCACCCCGACTCTCTTCCCCTCTTACCCCTGCATGCCCCTTGCCCCTGCTTGCTGGGAGTTGGTCAAAGAAAAGAAGCAACAAGCTACAACAAGCTACAAGCCAAACAAGCAACAAGTTACAAGCCAAAAACTATCCAACAGGCAACTCACAAGCCAATTAAGCCAAAAATAAGCCCAATTTCTGTGTTTTTTTCCATGGGTTTGGCATGTATGGCTAGCACAGGCTCTGCTGCAGCTTTGAACTGCCTCTGGAAATGGCAGACAGGAAGGGAATAAACCATACATATCAGAATTCTGGGAGACATTCCCAGCAGAAAGTAGATTATCAAGTAAGAAATTTTCTGTTTGTTCCCTAGCTTTCAGCCAGGAAGCTGAAACATAAAGTCCCTTTTATAGTGACTAGTAATAAAGCTGCTTGGTAAACAGACTATCTCCAATTGCTGCAGGATAAGAGTGCTGGTGATTATCCCAAACCCCAACTTCTTACTGATGCTGCTGCTTGAAGAAAGGAAGGAAGAGAATTTAAAAGGGTAAAAGCTACCCCTTTTAACCCGAGGGCCTAACCAAAAATTCAGGGCGGTTCCAGTTAGGAGGAGAAATTGGCGATAGAGATTTCTTTGATGCAGTTTTGTTTATTTGCAAAGAATGCACAAACTTCTGTGTCTTTGAACGCAGAAGGAATCAAATAGCAGGAAACAGTTAATTTTTCTCACAGCACTGAGAACACTTTTTCCATCCTGTACCCCAACCCATAAACCTCTCCTCAGATTTCTTCCAGGGTCAGCCACCGTGCTTTCAGCTGCTCCTTCAAGCTGTCTTTTTCATTTTGTTGTATATTTTGCCTTTCCATGAACACACACATACACACACCTCCACCTAAAACAATACTCTGCAAATACTCCTGGGCAGGGTCACACACTCCTTTTATCTTTGTGGGGGGGGAGGAAGGAGCGGGGCATATTCTTACAGTTATGTTAAATGAAGGGTGAGTTCACACCTACCAACCTCAATGAGGTTTTCACTCAACCCAAAACAATATTTCACTGAGCTCATAACCACTATGAAGAAGGTGGCAAATGCCATAATTTTTGAAGCCATGCACCCAGGCTCTAAAAAAAAAAAAATAGGCCAATGAAAAAGGTTATCCTAAAGTCACCCCCAAATCCTTGGTCTCCTGCTTAGCTAAAAGGTTATTAAAATAATGGTACTGTGCATTTCCACCCAGAGTTCTGGATGATTTAGTTGGTGTTGGTCCTGCTTTGAGGGTGTTGGACTAGATGACCTCCTGAGGTCTCTTCCAACCCTAATCTTCTATGAGTCTATGATTCTCAAAGCATTTAATAAGCATTAATGAATGAAGCCTCAAGCACCTGTATGATGTATAGAAAAGTGATAATCCTATTATATAGAATTATACTAATTGTGAAACTGATGCACAGAAAAGCCAGGTGGCTTCCACAGGTCACACAGCAAGAACCTCATGCTCCTGACCAGTGTTCCCTTTAATTTTTTTTCTGCCTGCAGAATGACAGGCTAACTAAGTGTAAGTTTAAAGCTTTTGAGTGCAGCCCCTTCATCTCCCCCATTCACATGGTCTCTCAACTCTGCTTTCCTCATTTGTCTTCATTCACTGCTTCCCACTCTCCCCACTTACTCCCTCTCTCTCCCTTAAACTCAATCCAACTACTCTCACTTATGTAATCCACAAAGCTTCCGGGTGTGGGGTTCTATCCCAGCTAGTGGAACTGAGACTTAGAGATTAATGAGTCTGCTCTACAGCCTTAACTAACAGCCAGTTGGCTTTTAGCTCATATGATAGAGGCTCATAGACTAAGCTCCAGAGGCCCAGGTTCAATCCCGACAAATGGGGTCTATTGGTGTTACACTTGCTCTCTTTCTCTTTACTCTGCTCTTTCCCACTGGTGCTCTCCTCATTCACTATTTCCCATTTATTTACTCCCTCTCACTCATTCACTCATCTCTTCTTTTGTCTGTCTCTCATTGTCTCTCTCTCCATCCAAGTTGCTTTCCCCATTCTCTCTCCCTTTTCATTCCCATCCTCCCTCATCTCACCCCCTTTCTCCTTCTCTCTTCCTTCCTCCCTTTCATCCTTCAAAGTCAGTAACTGCTGCAGCCATCCCTTGCCCCCCACACCACCCCAAAATCAAATAGCACCACTACCTCCCCATCACTTATTTGTGGAACTCTTTCTGCTGCTAATGTTTCTGCTACTCTCCTGGGCACCATCAGACCTGAGATATAGGGAAGGGACCTGAGTTCTTCACTCCTGCTCAAACCTAGAGTGAGTGTTGCCTTCAAAATCTCCCCTTGCCACCCTCAGGCCTGAGGAGGGGGAAGTCAAGTCTGAATTTTTAAGTCCCTCTCCTGCCTGTCAGGAGCAGCAGCACTAGCAGACTCAGAAGAGGGAATCCCAGAACCCCCTCCTCTCATCCAGAAGTTAGATGCCTCCTGGTAAAGAATTACCCCTGAAGAAGACACTTATCAATGTGTGGTGCCTACCAAGAGAGAGAGTGCAGCCACACGTGCACCTTTCAAGGAGTCTTGCTCCTGAATCTCATTCCTGTGTTTTAACAACCAGACTATCCCTAAATTGGCTAACAGAAAGAAAGAATTGGATTGTGACCATGTGTAAGTGAACATAATTATACTCCAGGATGCCTAACAGTCAACAAAAATCATTTTGTCACGAACACTGTTAGTATTTTATCCAATATTGTATATTATATAAACTATACAGTGATTTCCAAGTGTTATCTTCCCAATTAGCATGATGCAGCATTCAACTTTGCATTATAAATTCTGGTAACTGGCAACAATCGTGTGTCCCAGAAATAGAGGCAACCAGAAATATTAGCTACAGTGGTGTTGCAAGAATACAGTCAGGAAGATAACATGTCACCACTTGTATTGTCCTCCAAAAAGATTAAATGAGCACATATGGTTCTTCTAGTAACTGTGTACACCAGGGATATTGACAGCAGCTGTGCCTAATCACTTTGAATGTTATTGCAGCTGTTACCTGCCCAACTCCTCCCCAGATCTCTAATGGAAGGTTGGAAGGAACAAATTTTGACTGGGGATTTAGTATTAGCTATGTCTGCTCCCCAGGCTATGAACTATCCTTTCCTGCTGTTTTGACCTGTGTTGGGAATGGAACTTGGAGTGGCGAGGTACCTCAGTGCTTACGTAAGTATTTGTTTGAATCTTATATTTTATCCTAATTATTTTTCCTCGCTCACCTCTCGCTTCTCGGTCACTTTTCGGCCACTTGTCGCATGTTCTTCAGTTGCTCGTCAGGTTTCTTTGGAAAATAAAAACACTTGTACTTACACTAGTGAAAGGAGGAATCCCAGAACCTCCATTCTGCTACAAATTTAGGGTGTTTTATATGCACATTTTTCCATCCCAGAGAAATATAAGGCTCCTATGAATTACCATGTCTCATTTCCTTAGTTACCCATGTGAAAGTGGGCATCCAACAATAGCATGTTGCTGGGGAAAGGCTTGTGAAAAATTTCAAATGAATGACAGAGTTTCCACATGAACTTTTTCTGTACAAATTATCTAGCTCCCAATAATACCAGTTCCTTGTGAGAGAATTAAAGATTTTTTTCCCCTGAGAATTTGAGACTTTACTCATCAAATAACCACTCAGAAGAAACATTTAGACCTCAGTGTGCAAAAAGGCTAAAAAAATGTATGTAGATCTCAACAAACTATAATCCCAGCGTGGCATATGTTTACTAGAGAACATACAGTTTACACCAGAAAGTAGTCATATTGAAGCCAATCAGACTAATCACAGTAGTAAGTACTATGTTCAGTTATTGGTGTTTACAGGATCAGGCCCTTACAGAGTCTAAAGTTTTCTCTTAGTAACAATTTTGCAGCAGAATCTATGCTGCCAGTTCCATGATGTAGTATGAATTTCCAAATTGTCGTAGATTAAGACCCCTGTCTTGCAAACAGATCTCTGTATGTGGAGCCTCTCTGCAACCAGTGAGGTTATATCAGAGAATGTGGAGTTTGGGAGCATTGCTGATCAGATCACTGGTCCATGAAACTCAGTATCCTGCTTCTGATAATGGCCAATACCTAGTACTGCAGGGAGAGGCCAAAAAACTCACCCAGCATGCATCCAGCCAGTTATTCAATGCTATGCCATCGACAGAAGAAAATCCTTGCAGGTGATAAGCTAAAAGCCTTAAGACTCTGATTTAGAATATCTTATTATTGGCAGATATACATATTATATTTAATAAATGTCTATTAATGTTTGACTTTCAGATTCCTGCTTAAACTGCTTTCCATGTTTAATGTAGTTACTGTAATTTTATTGTAGTTCTAGTTAGCCACACTAACTTTCTAGTGATCTCACTCCATACCCAAGTTTTCAATTGTAGTTAAGTAAGATGAAGTAAGAAGCTGCCGCTCCTAAAATCTGTTTCTCTTTGGACAACTTCTTTTGCTCCCTCCAAGAGCATGGAAGACCCTATAAGTAACAGGCGTTATGAGGTTCTGTTGTGCGGGCAGAGGACTGTCATACTCTGCAGTTGTTTTCTGCGGGGCACCTTGTATGCTGATGTAATATAGGATTTGGGGATAGAGTAGAGCTGTGGATGTGGAAGGTTTTGTAGCTGGTGGAATCACCAGACACACAGTACATCTCCAAGCTGTTTCCTCTGCCTCTCTCAGAGGGATTCTAATCAGCCACCAAAGCTCGTTCAACCATTAGACTGCAGTCAGTACTAGCAAAGATTGGCTATGTGACCTCTCCATCATGTTGGGCAGATTCCATTCTTTCCTCGCTCCCACAAAACTCCCATTTATTTGGCTATGTATAAGAGCCAGACATGAGATTTGGAGTAACTGTTCAGCTAAGCTCAGGTACTTTAGTGTAAGTCTTATTTTAATACCTTTTAGCAAATGCTGAATCCTTTCTATATGTCACATCATTTTCCATAGCAAAGTTTTGTGGTGATCCTGGAGTACCTGCTCAAGGGAAAAGAGAAGGCAAGAGCTTCATCTACCAGTCAGAAGTCTCTTTTAGCTGCAATCCTCCATTTGTTTTGGTTGGGTCCAGTACTAGGATATGCCAAGCAGATGGAACTTGGAGTGGTTCTTCTCCTCGATGTATAGGTAAGATGAGATCCGTGTTACTGAGGTCTATTGGATTCTGCTCTTTGGTTCTCCCACTGCTAATCCTGTCAGTTTGCGTTTGAGAACTTTGATTTATTGTGTTGTATTATTCTACGCTGTCTGTGAAATATGAACATTTTAATCATGATGCTTCTTCTGATCCTGTTCTCCACATGGTTAAATTAAATATATTTGTTGACACACAGATTTTTTTCACTAAAAAAATACCTTATGTTGTGTTTATTTTAATTTTTTTAGAACCCACTCGCACATCATGTGAAAACCCTGGAATCCCACGGCATGGATCACAAAACAATACATTTGGCTACCAGGTAGGGTGTGTTAAGTTGTTTTTATAGTACACAATAGTTCAGAAGTTCTCAGACTATGATCCAGGAACCACTGGTGATTAAAGACCTTGCCTATGGTCTGTTAAGAATGAGATGCTCATATGGTGTTGGTTATCCTTATTTCCAGCTTCTGATTTGCATTAAAATCAGCCACAACCCCTTTAAATACCTTTCCAGTACTAAATTCTATGCAAACAATTGTTATAGTTGCCAAACAGATGTTATGTGATCATAAATGGGAGGGAAAGTGTTCCACATACTCTGGAATTGGAAGGCAGGTAGTCTATGGGTTAATCCCTGTATTAAAATGTGGTCTACGTGATGAAACATTTGGAAGCCCATATACTCCATTTGACACACTGTGATTTGGACCCTGCAGTGCTAGTGTGTACGTTGATTTTGGCAGGAGAGGTCATTTTCTTAATAAAAAAAATAAAAGCAATATCCAAGTTATTCATCTATCCAAGGTCTACACTGGCAAGTTTCTGTGCAGTAAAGCAGCTTTCTGCGGTGTAACTCCTGAGGTGTGCACACTGCCAAGCCACTTAGTGCGCAGAAACTGTGCAGTTGTAGCGCTGTAAAAAAAACACCCCGACAAGAGGCGTACAGCTTTCTGTGCCAGGGCTATAGCACCGTGGTACCAGTGTAGACACCCTGGTCGATTACAGCGCTACAATTGGCCTCCAGAAGGTGTCCTACAATGCCTGTTCTTGCCTCTCTGGTCATCACTTTGAACTCAACTGTGAGCCCCATCCCTTAAATTCCTTGGGAATTTTGAAAGTCCCTTTCCTGTTTTCTCGGTGACACGTGCAGTGGTTTCAGCGCAATCTTTCCAGGTGACCATGCCTGCTCCAAGCACCAGGCGATCCCTTGCTTGGAGCAATGCCTAGTTGCTGGACCTCATCAGCATTTGGGGAGAGGAAGCTGTCCAGTCCCAGCTGTGCTCCAGCCGTAGGCATTATGATACCTACGGACAGATTTCACGATGCATGACAGAAAGGGGCCATGCCTGGGACACAATGCACTGCAAGGTCAAAGTGAACGCCTGCAGAATGCCTACCACAAGGTGCGGGCAGCAAACCACCACTCCAGTGCTGCACCCACGAGCTGCTGGTTCTACAAAGAGCTGGACGCGATACTCGGTGGTGACCCCACCTCCACTGCGAAGGCCACTGTGGATACTTCAGTGGCTCACGTACCAATCGAGAGTGGACCGAGCCAGGAGGAGGAAATGTTGGACAAGAATGTGGAGAGAGAGGGTCACCCAGAGGCAGAGGATGACTTGGAGATCAGAGATGCATGCAGCTAGGAGCTCTTCTCTATCTCGGAGGAGGCTAGCCAGTCACAGCAGTCGGATCTTGGCGAAGTGTGAAAAGGAGAGGAGGCCCCTGGTAAGTGGCTTTGATTTTGAGAATCACTGAAGCGAGTTGTTGAGGGCAGGAGGGTTGCAGAAAGCAGGCTTGTGACTGTATGATGTGTATACTACCACATGCGGTGGAACAGGGTGTTTAATGGCCCTGCACACTTCCGTCAACACGAGTTCAACAGTCAACTTTCCCACTCTGAACTGGTTAGCGAACGATTGGTAGCAGTCTGAAGTAGCCAGCTTCCACCGTGCAATCGCCATGCGCTTCTCCAACAACAGGGCAGCTCTCATGCTCATGTTCTTGTGCCACAGGGCTAGGGGGAGCTCATCACACAGTCCCATGAATGTGGCTTTCCTCATCCGAAAGTTCTGCAGCCACTGCTCATCATCCCAGATGTGCATGACGATGTGATCCAACCACTCAGTGCTTGTTTCCTGAGCCCAAAAGTGGCGTTCCACTGTGGTCAACACCTCCATGAATGCCACAAGCAATCTTGTGTCATAGGTACTATGTGTGGCGAGATCAATGTCAAACTCCTCTTGCCTTTGTAGTTTAAGGAGTAACTCCACTGCCCCTTGTGATGTGTTAGTGAGAGCAAGGAGCATATTGGTCAACAGTGCAGGATCCATTCCTGCAGACCAAAGAGACAGAGTGCACAGTACACAAACCATTGAAAGATGGCGCCAAATGTGGCCGGAAGCACAGGGATTGCTGGGATGCGAACCAATGCATCACGAGGCATTGGGACAGGACCCAGGATGCCCCATGACCCCCTCCACCTTCCCACAACTCTTAGCAGCTGAAGAGGAAGAGATGATCTGTGGGATATCTGCCCAGAGTGCACCGCTCCAAATATCAATGCAAGTGCTGCAAATGTGAACACGCTATTGTGCAGGCAGCTGACAGTGTGAACACACAACAGTGGTTTCCCTTCAGTGCTCTCTGGATGGCGATGTAACTCTGTCAGTGTAAACATACCCTTAGTTTTGCTTATATTGAGGAAATACTAATATAACATCAAAACCTGCAATTGAAGATGTTACTCAGTTTTTAATCACGCAAAATTGTCATTGATTTCAGTGGGATATTTCCTAGGTAAAGATCGAGTAAACTGAGTAAGGATGTCAGGATTTGGCCCATGTTTTGCTAATAATACGATAAAACAGTTATAGTCAAGCCAATTTTCCTCTTGCTCGCACCAAAATATATCAGGAGAGATGCCAGTGTAAAATTAATGTAAGCGAACAGAGAATCAGTCTCATCATTCTTAAAAGAATACAGTACTCTCACAGATCTTGGGAGACAGACCAGTCCTCACTTACAGACAGCCCCCTAACCTGAAGCAAATACTCATCAGCAACCACACACCACGTAACAAAAACATTAACCCAGGAACCTATCTGTGCAACAAAGCCTGATGCCAACTCTGTCCACATATCTATTCAAGTGACACCATCACTGGACCTAATTACATCAGCCACGCCATCAGGGGCTCGTTCACCTGCACATCTACCAATGTGATATATGCCATCATGTGCCAGCAATGCCCCTCTGCCATGTACATTGGCCAAACCAGACAGTCTCTACGCAAAAGAATAAACGGACACAAATCTGACATCAGGAATCATAACACTCAAAAACCAGTAGGAGAACACTTCAACCTCTCTGGCTACTCAGTAACAGACCTGAAGGTGGCAATTTTGCAAGAGAAAGACTTCAAAAACAGACTCCAAGGAGAAACTGCTGAGCTTGAATTGATTTGCAAATTAAATATCATTAACTCTGTCTTGAACAGAGACTGGGAATGGCTGAGTCATTACACTACTTGAATCTATTTCCTTATGATAACTATCCTTACACCTCCTGTCAACTGTCTGTAATTGACCATCTTGATTATCACTACAAAAGTTTTTTTTTCCTGCTGATAATAGGTCATCTTAATTAATTAGCCTCTTAGAGCTGGTATGGCATCTGTATATATATACTCTTATTATATGTTCCATTCTATGCATCCGATGAAGTGGGCTGTAGCCCACGAAAGCTTATGCTCAAATAAATTTGTTAGTCTCTAAGGTGCCACAAGTACTCCTGTTCTTTTTACGGATACAGAGTAACACAGCTGCTACTCCGAAACAGTACATAGAGAATTCATACATGCTTTTGAGACAACAAAATGCTACATTAGAAAGTGCTTATTATATTGCATAGGCATTGAGTCATTGCAATTGCTATTTTCTGTAATTTTGTTGTCAAATTCCCTAGGGTCATTTGTCTGACATGTTAAACATTTGTCTTACATTCTGACAGGCCAGTCTGATCCCTCTAGTTTTTTTTTTTTTTTTTTTTTTTCCCCATGCTGAATGGAAGCATCATTAGTATCCAGCATACAACTCTTCAAATAAACAGGCAAAATGTCAACTGATATATAATTTCTAAAACAAATGTAGCTATTGGCAGGATTTACAACTTTGATCCCCAAAATTCTAAGGTTAGTGCCTTGCAGATTAATACAGCAATGCGGTAAATGCACTTTAGCAGCAATTATTTTGTATACTGTATGGCCTTCCATACTACTTCACTTAACCAGCAGCTTATCCTCAAGCTCCCATATAAAGGAGTTGGTACTGTTTAGAAACCAAATGTTTAAACATCAATTTCTGTCACACTCTAGGTGTGATTGCATAGTTAGCACAGTGCAATATACTGGTGTCATTGTCACAGCAGGTAGGGGAGCAGTGATTAGTACTCTCTCTCTTTCCCTATAGGAATTGCAGCAATCCTTCTTCTGCTTAAGGGGAAAGGTCAAGAGATAGCTCCTTTCTCTGATGCCTAGTGGGGAAGGAAAAACCAAGATAACACTTCCTTGGCCACTCTGGATAGACATAGGGGAAGGATAAAGAAGAAACCAAATCTAAATCCAAAACGCAACAGACCAGATCTTGGCAGAAAGACAATCAACACCTAGCACCCTATGTAGTAATATATAGGAAGACTTTATGGAGAATTTGAGAGACAAAGTGGGTGAAGTAATATATTTTATTGGACCAACTTCTGTTGGTGAAACAAGCTTTCAAGCTACACAGAGCACTTCTTCACATACCTTGTCTTTCTAATGTCCTGGGACCAAGACACTATAACAACACTGCACACATTTATGGAGGATTAGGCAGAACAGTTTGAAGTTTTAGCAAGTGAATAATGAAGAGTTTTTGTCAGATAAAGTTCTGCTTCTAAAATAGTAGATGTTCCTCATAATTTGTACATATACAGTGTCACCAGTTAACACTAGTAGAACCAAGTTGCATACTTCTTTGTGCAGCTTCTAATTAAGATCTCACAAACACAGAGAAGTTCAGGTCTGAGGCTGACAGTAAAACCCCAACCTAGATCACCCTCCACCCTCTGGGTGTTGGCTGTCAGATTACACAGGATGAACATGGCATGGCCTCTTGGCAATACTAATCCAAGGTATGGGTTGCCACAGTGCCAATTTCTTCCTAGCTATCCACTTCCCTACCTGGCCAGTCCTCTTCTGTCACTAGAACTCCAAGCTCAGGCTCTTTTGAGCTGGCTACATAGAGAATTATCCAGCCCTGACCTCCCCACTTTGCTGTTACCTGCCTGTTTTCCCAAGCCTCAAAGACAGCATCTTTGCACAGTGGGGTCTCTTCCAGATCACAGCACACATGCTACCACCACATCACAATGTAATGATGCTAGTTGGAGTTTTCCAGAGAAAAGATTAGGCAGAAACTGAGTAAGGGTGTCAGTATTTGGTCCTTGCATATTAAGTTAAGCAGATGTCCATCAAAAATGATAGCTCAGCCCTACTTCAGATACCAGCCACAGAATGTAAATAAATGGTATCATCTGGTATAATTGGGATGTGTCCCTAAATTTAGGATATTATCATTCATTCCAATATTTTGTTATGTAGCAAATCTATCCTGAACACAATATATTATATCAAGCAGATTTTACAAAGACAAAATACCTTTGTCTCAGTATATAGCAACTTCATCTGTAAGCTTGAAAAATAAATTGCTTCTTTGAAATGAACTGTGGGTTTGGAATATTTGTTCAGAGATATTGCTAGTAACATAGGAAATTGTTTATAGCACATTGACCATAAGCCATTACAGCACACCATACTGCTAAAATGAAACAAGGATTTATTTAGAACAATCTGTCTTGCATGCAAGGCTCTGTAGTTGTGTTTTTTTCCAATTTAGGTTTTTGTGGAAATTCAGCAAGTTTCCTGCACGTTAAAGCTTGAAGGAAGCCAAAGTGCAAACTGTATTTAGAAAGAAAAATAGCCACATTATACCCCTAGTATCCTTGTATTAGCTCTTGGGTCTGTTTTGTGATGCTTCATATGATATTCAATATGAAGATAAGGGAAAACCTTGTAAACTTTCTTCTTCTGTGAATTTAGTGCTTATAAAACTATAGTAGTGATAGCACAGTAGAATGGAAACCTGTTTATTTCAAGATAAATGCTATATAGTATGGACAACCATGTGCAAACCCCCAAGTCTGCCCCCACTACTATGCACCAATCTTAATCTGGAACAGTGAAATAATAGTTCATTCTCAATCTAATCATCCTTTAACTTCCAACAAGGATGCAAATTGTGTGAGATAATGTGATGTGCACACATATTCACAGGGAACTAAGACTACAAACTTATTTCACAGAGGCCAACAATTTTGTTTATTTAGTAGCAAACACTTTTATACCTATAGCACTGGACTGGATTAATATCAGTGATGTAGTGGTGAAAGTCTCCATGTCCCATTACCAATACCCTGAGCCACCCAGTTTTTCTGAAAGAGCCTTTATGATTACATAGGTTTTCAGTTGGATTCAGCGAGGGTATCAAGAGGTGCATTTTATTTCACTTCCAAAAGAATGGCCAAATGTTAGTTGAGCAAAAGAACTGATACAGCAGAGGCACTGGGGAATGCACACCAGCCATCCCTCATATGCAGGCATACTTGCCTTCCAAAAACATAACCTTTTATTGCTTTTGTTTGTTAAAAAAAACACAGAGTACTACAATAAATAGCAGCTGCTTAGTATGAAAAGACTGCTTTAAGTCCTTTTATGGTCAAAATAATGACTCGTGACACTAAAGATGCACCTTCTTACTCAGTAGATCTCCTTCCTGAATGTCATATCTAGTAGTTAGTGATGAAAATAAGATTTTCCCACATTTTAGTTCCATTCAACTAAGAGAGGATAGAGTGAGATGGCTTCTGCTCTAGTTTGCACATGATTGTGAAGAATAGTTAACTCTGTTCTAAGTGGCAAATCTTTATTTCTGGTGCAGACAAGCAAGCAAGAAAGAACAGAGCTTCACTCTAGTTTGCAGGGGTGGCTGGTAGAGAAAACATTTTTACTTGTAAAGTGAGCAACCATGAGTTTTGCACAGGTTATTATTAGATCCCATCGCCAGCCAATGAATGGATACTGGACATCTCATTAATGTCCCGTTCACCTGGTCTGATCACCAACAACTGCAAGCAAAACTTGCAGTGTGAGCTGAGACTGTGGTATGAACAAGACACACATTAGACTCTATGTCAGTGGTGGGCAACCTGCACCACACATACGGCCCATCAGGGTAATCTGATTGCAGGCCGCAAGACATTTTGCTGATGTTGACCGTCCGCAGGCACAGCCCCCCACAGCTTCGCCGTGGTTTGCAGTTCCCGGCCAGCATGTCCCTGCAGCCCAACAATTCCTGCAGCGTCCATTGGCCAGGAACGGCAATCTGCAGCCACTGGGAACTGCGGGGGGGCATGCCTGTGGATGGTCAACATCAGCAAAATGTCTCGCGGCCCACAATCAGATTACCCTGATGAACCGCATGTGGCCCGTGGGTCGCAGGTTGCCCACTACTGCCTCTATGTCCTTTAGCCAGTTTAGAGTGAATGATCTCCCACTGGAAGTTCCTTACATTATTAAGTCCTCTCTACAACATATTGTAACGTAAGGATCATTAGAAGGAGTGATGTGACATCAGATTGTCCAAAAAACCAACAAACTTTAACGCAGCCGTCGCCCATATGCAGCAGTACTTGCTTTAGCTACCTCCTCTACAGCTGGAAACCCACCACCCCACACTTTGTTTCAGTTCCTATTCCCCTGCATCTGACTCTAGCCACATCCACCTACAACCCATTTTTGCGGGGGAAGGGAAAACCCATTACAATATCCTGGTGTAATCTGGCAACTGAAGGACCAAGAACAAAGATGGGTAGAATCACACTTAAAAAAAATAGTTCTCCTTTCTTTTCCAGCACTCATAAAAATTCAGATAGAACTCTCAGCAAATGCTTTGGTCAGTTTTTACTTTATCTGAACTGGTTTTACCATGACTAACCAAAATGTCTGCTACTCTTAGTGAAGTGAATTTACTACAATCTCAGATAGAAGTGTGTGTTTTTCAGTAACAATTGTGCACATAGCTCATGCCTCCCATTTTGAAAATGTATTTTCAGTACACATGGCTATGGTTGGGAATGGTTAATATTTATACCCCTTCTTCTGAGATGAGCATTACCCCTCTGCTGAGTGGTAGCAGATATCCAGGGCTTTGCAGCTTGATTTCCCAGTGGAGAAGAAATCAGTGATGCAGAGTCTGGGTATAAAATTAGCCCCATAGTGCAGTTTAAAATAAAAACGGAGAACAATGCAGAAATATTTTCATGTGTTGCTACTGTATCAGGATACAAAAATGTGAATTGTTTTAGCATGTTTAGCGGAAAAAATGTTTATGGAAATTTTGTGAATGTTATAAACAGAATTTTTGCACAATATTTATGTTAGCAGTTTGAGCATTTTAATTTCATACTCTTGGATCAGGGATTTGTGGCATAGAAAGGCTGATGCTCCTAGATGGTGGGCAAGGTGCTGCTGCAGGATGAGGAGATTGTAGGATGGATTGGTGGGCTGGAGAATATGGGGGCTAGTACTTTTGAATGGGGGGCAGTGCTGTGGTGCACTGTCAACTTCAAAGGAGAGGAATTTCCACAGCCCCACACAATCTCCAATTCCTTTGCCTTTGAGCCAATCACTGCCCAGGAGGGGAGTTGATGTCTGAGGAACTGATCTGGAACTGAGTGGTAGGCAGGAGATGCAGAGTTGGGATAAAGTCTGCAGCCACAGTATGAGTGAGCTTCCTCTGTCAGGGTTCCTCTAGATCTTGGAGACCCAGGATTTTTGCTGCATTCAAACCCAATGGGAATGACTCTTCAGGCACTCCTTAAGGACCAACTTCCTGTTTGCACAACTCTGGTTTGAGCAGGACTACATTGTACAGAACTTGAAATCATAGAATCATGCAAATGTAGGACTGGAAGGGACGTCGATAGTTCAGCTACCCCAGTCCCCTGCACTGAGGCAGGTCTAAGGATCACCGTCCTAGACCATCCCTGACAGGCCTTTGTCTAAGCTGTTCTTAAAAACTGCACAGATGTTCCACAACCTCCCTAGGTAATTTGTTCCAGTGTAACTACCTTTACAGCTAAGACATTTTTCCTAATGGCTAACCACATCTCCCTTGCTGCAATTTGAACCCATTACTACTTGTCCTGTCCTTAGTGAATAAGGAAAACAATGTATCACCCTCCTCTTTTATGTACTTGAAAACTTTTATTGTGTTCCCCTCTTCAGTCTTCTTTTCTGAAGACTACACAAACCCAATTTTTTCAGCCTTTCCTCACAGGTCATGTTTTCTAGACTTTTAATCCTTTTTGTGGCTCTCCTCTGGATTTTCTCCAGATTGTCTACATCTTTCCTGAAGTATGGGTGCTAGCACTGGACACAGTACTCCAGCTGAGGCGTTATCAGTGCTGAGTAGAGTGGAAGTATTACTTCTCATGTCTTGCTTACAACACTCCTCCCAATACATCCAAGAATTATGTTCACTTTTTTTTTTACAATGGTATTACATTGTTGACTCATATTTAGTGTCTGATCCATTGTAACCTCAGATCATTTAATTCCTATTAATCATTTCCCATTTTGAATTTGTGCAGTTGATTATTCCTTCCTAAGTGGAGTACTTTGCATTTGTCCTTATTGAATTTCATCCTGTTTATTTCAGACCTTTTCTCCAGTTTGTCAAGATCACTTTGCATTCGAATCATACCCTCCAAAGCACTTGCAACCCCTCCCAGCTTGGTTTTGCCCACAAACTTTATAAGTATACTCTCTATGTCATTATCCAAATCATTTATGAAGATATTGAATAGGACTGGACCAAGGACCGATCCCTGCAGGGCCCCACTCGATATGCCCTTCCAGTTTGACTGTGAACCATTGATAACTACACTCTGACTATGGTTTTCCAATCAGTTGTGTACTCTCCTAATAGTAGGTTCATCTAGACTGTATTTCCCTAGTTTATTTTTGAAAATGTCATGTGAGACACTATCAAAGGCCTTACTAAAGTCAAGCTATATCTACTGCTTATCCGCATCCACAAGACTTATTACCATGTCAAAGGAGGATATTAAGTTGGTTTGACATGATTTGTTCTTGACAAATCCATACTGACTGTTACTTTTCACCTTATTATCTTCCAGGTGCTTACACATTTATTGTTTAATTATTTTCTCTGTTAGCTCTCCGGGAACTGAACTTAAGCTGACTGGTTTATAATTCCCAGGGTTGTCCTTATTCCTCTTTTTATAGATAGGTACTATATTTGCCTTTTTCTAGTCCTCTGAGATCTCTCCTGTCTTCCACAAGTTCTCAACAATAATTGCTAATGGCTCAGATCTCTTCAGCTAGTTCATTAAGTGTTCTAGGATGTATTTCACCAGGCCCTGGTGACTTGAAGACATCTAACTTGCCTAAGTAATTTTTAACTTGTTCTTGCCCTATTTTAGCCTAAGATCCTACCCCATTTATACTAATGTTCACTATATTAGTCATCGGATCCGTTTTTGGTAAAAACTGAAACAAAAAAGGCATTTAACACTTTAGTCATTGCTGTATTTTCTGTTATTGTCTTTCCCTCCTCATTGAGTAATGAGCTTACCCTGTTCTTGGTCTTCCTCTTGCTTCTAATGTATTTGCAAAATGTTTTATTGTTACCCTTTAATCTCATTTTGTGCCTTGGCCTTTCTAATTTTGTCCCTACATGCTTGTCTTGATTTTTTTTTTATATTTATCCTTTATCATTTGACCTATTTTTCACTTTTTGTATGACTCTTTTTGATTTTCTATATTATAATGTTGATTGAAGATTACTATGGGGGTTACAGTGGACAGAATTCCTGAGTGTTTACATGATGTGTCATTGATTCTTGATCTTGAACAAGTTACTTAGGCCAATATTTTCATATTGGATCCCTAAGTAGCCTGATATGTAACTCTCATTGATTTCTGTGGGAGCCAGTGGAATTTCCACTACTCAGCATCTCAAAAATTAGGCCACTTTGTTTAGGTGCAAAATATGGATGAAGGTAAAGGGGAAAAGGGATGTATCCAGCTCTTTCCTTCATTCAGAGAAAATTGTTGATTCCTCCTTGAAAGAATATTTCTGAAACAAAGCGGAAAATAAGTAGGTTCATGTGTCATTTGCATTCAAATGAAACAAATGTGTTTAACACAGTGGCATTGATTTGGTGGTTGGAGCAGGAGCAAAAGGATGTTTGCTTCAAAACCAGAATGCCAAAATATTGTTTGAGTGACAGATACCAAATAAATAAAACAGATGTAGAAGAAATCTTGGTTCAAAACTGTTCATTCAGAGAAATGGAGGGCTGATGTCCACTAAGAGTAACGTGTATTGCCAGACAATCTAGTATAGTTGATTGGATTCAATGCTACTTTATCAGATAAAAGAGCACTAGTATTGCAATTCAATGCAACTTCAATAACTGTCAATAGTGTTTTCCTAGTATGTATTTCATCATGAAAACCTGATTTGCTGCATGTCCTCCAAAACTGATCTCTTTAAAGTAATTATATAGTCCAGTGGATGTTGTAAAGAAAAATAATTTCAATTTTAATTCACATACAGGTACTATGCATAGCTCATGGGTTATTATTACATTTCACCATGATGAGAGTACTGAGCTGAAATGGAATTTTACTATAAAGTTTTAAATAATTATTTATAGCAGTGAAGCACAATGTTTAACGAGATTCAGCTGTTATGAAAGATGTGCATATTTTGGGGATCAAGAACTTTTATCAAGCCTTTTAAACTTAATCTAAATTTTAAAAAAAAATGTAAATGCATTGTGCTATGAAAAGTTAGTACAAACTCAACAACCTCTCCTTGAAACATGCATCAAAAGATACACAGCTCACTAGATGGCACATTTGACCTATGACTTCTATATCTAAAGATGTATAAACACTAGTGTAAATGAGTTAACAATTCTCAGTCTATAATAAATGGCCCCGTACTTACTGTATTCAAAAGCAATTATACGCCAAATCATTCAGACACTATTTTTAGTTCATTTGCAAATAATTCTTTCCTTTCTTTTCTTTTCTTTTTTTCAAATTATCCATTCCAAGCATAAAAAAATGATGTGCTCAAAGGAGTTAAGAGTGAGGATTTTCATGTACTCACGTTCTGTTATCTATTAAGCATACTGATTGATGTTCTCCTCTTGTAGTGAGAAAGTAAAGTTAAACACCATAGGGCTCAAAGTTAAAAGGAAATCCTAGAACCATACAGGCTTGAGTCGGAAGGAACTAGAGCTGGTCTGAGAAATTCCAGTAAAACATTTTTCATCAGAATTTGCTGATCCCTTACAACAGAAACATTTGACAAGATGGTTCAATTTCAAAGAAGTTCCAATGAAACTCACTGCCACAAAGGTTTCAAAACTTGCCTGATTTCCTGCCAGAACATCTGCGACTTGAAGTCTTTAAATCATGATTTGGGGACTTCAACAGCTGAGTCAAGGGAGAGAATTATTCCAGGAGTGGGTGGGTCAGCTTTTGTGGCCTGCATCATGCAGGAGGTCAGACTAGATGATCATAATGGTCCCTTCTGACCTTAAAGTCTATGAGTCTATGAGACCCAAGTCCATGGTAGCCCCTAACAATGTGACAAGGAGATGAGAGCCTGGAAGGCCTGGCTCCCAGGTTTGTGACTCCTTGGTAGTCTGGGGTCCCAGGCTCACAGCCCTTTGGCAGACAGAGCTTCCAGGGCTTCCAAGATTCTTGGCTCCAGGGCAGCCCATCTCGTAGACTGTCCCAGAGTTAGGGCTTCATTCCCTTTCACTGAGATTTCTGAAATTTTGGGGTTTTGTTCCAAAGTACCAAATCCTCCACAGAATGGAATTCCCTTTTTCTGCCCAGCTTTTGAAAGGACCTCATGGCTCAGCTTATCCATCCTGAATTCTGTGTAGGAGTTTTCCCTATTGATTGGGAACAATTGATATTTCTTTGTGATAACATCATTGTACTTTCACTGTTTCAATAGGTGGGAAATGTTGTTCAATTTCAATGTAAAAAAGGACACCTTCTCCAAGGATCTACAACCCGAACTTGCCTCCCTGATCTTACGTGGAGTGGGATTCAGCCAGAATGTATACGTAAGTAATGGGTGGAGGGGATAAATATTTTTCTGTTAGTCTTGGATGGAAATAGTTTCCCATGATAGGTTTCATTAATTAACTTACATGTACTATATTGTTGAAAAGTAGTGAACAATAATAAACTAAGTTTTGTTTTTTCTATTTCTATAACGGCTTGTAGAACTGTGAAAGATTAAAATCACATTTTACCCAATTTATCCATATTCATGTGATTTTAATCTTTCACAGTTCTACAAGCCGTTATAGAAATAGGAAAACCCAAGCTTCATTTATTATTGTTTATAGTTGATTGGATTCAATGCGACTTTATCAGATAAAAGAGTGGGGATAAGAGGGGGGCTGCAGGAAGGGTAGGGGGAAAGGAAAGGGGTCATGGTAAAACTCTGTGCAGCCCTAAATTGCACTGAGGATGGGCAGCCCTGAATCAGGGAGTAACCCCTTCTGCACTCCTTCCAAGTGGAATATAAAGGCCACCAGGTTTAGTCTGACGTTTCAAAGCATATGTTCCAGTATTAATAATAACAAGTTGTTTGAACTGCTTTCCTAGTACCCACTGCTGATACTTTGAAAAAGGGCAGTGTGGTAATTTGTTAAGGTAACAGTAATTAGTCATATCTGAAACAGAGAGGAAGTTCTTTCTAAAGCAGGGAAGCTGTTTCACTCCTAGGCGACTATCTATTTTAACAGGTTTCAGAGTAGCAGCCGTGTTAGTCTGTATCCGCAAAAAGAACAGGAGTACTTGTGGCACCTTAGAGACTAACATAAGCCCACGAAAGCTTATATCCATTTTAAGAGACTTATGCAAACTACTGTCTTGTAGTGCTGATTCATTGATACTGTAATGTCACAAGTAATGCCTTCCAGTTCTACAAACAGCCTGAAGACATGCCACCTGGGATGGTCATAAGATATGTCGTAACTCATGACATAAGATAAACAGGATGAGAACTGCTCATTACATGGATGGGAGCACACAAGGTTGCTCTGTGACGTTGTGTTAGTGATTCAGTAGGTGACACTCTTCCCTCTGAGTGATGACTCAGTGCTCAACTGTGATGAAATGTGACACTCTTCTTTTGAAGGTGCCATGTTTTGGATGTAGTGTAAAACTAATGTCTCAGACACCTGTACCAAGATGTTTTTCTCACAAGTAGGTTTATTAAGGGTCATTCTGGGTAATTTCTACCCTTGATAATTACAGTCTGTTATACCTAAAATCACTCCTTGTAACTTCAGAGTGACACATTATTTTTCTTTGAGTGATTGCACATGTCCATTCCACTGTGGGTGTTTGTGCACACCGTGTACTAGCAACAGGGATTTACCCCTTAGCATGCTCCCTGTCCTGTCTCAAGCTGCTGCGTGATGGTATGAAGGGCAGAGTCATCCCCAACCTCTTTCAATTCCTTCTTACTGCCTGTGACGGTTATCGGAGAGTTCTACCTACTGTGACAAAGTTCCTCCTCTATCTTGGTGGGTCCTGCGCTTATTGGCGGATTTTCTTGCCTCAGAGATTCACCATGTGGGTTGGCGAACAGTCCAGAGACCTTCCCCTCTGGAAGAACCCACAGTCCAGGTCAATTGGGAGGTTTGGGGGGAACCCGGGCCCGTCCTCTACTCCAGGTTCCAGCCCAGGGCCCTGTGGACTGCAGCTGTCTATAGTGCCTCCTGTAACAGCTGCATAACAGCTACAACTCCCTGGGCTACTTCCCCATGGCCTCCTCCAAACACCTTCCTTATTCTCACCACAGGACCTTCCTCCTGGTGTCTGATAACGCTTGTGCTCCTCAGTCCTCCAGCAGCACACCCTCTCACTCTCAGCTCCTTGTGCCTCTTGCTCCTTCACTCTCACAGACCTTGGGAGGCAGGCCAGTCCTCACTTACAGACAACCCCCCAACCTGAAGCAAATACTCACCAGCAACTACACACCACACCACAGAAACACCAACCCAGGAACCAATCCCTGTTGCAAAGCTCGTTGCCTACTCTGTCCCCATATCTACTCTGGCGACACCATCAGAGGACCCAACCACATCAGCCACACCATCAAGGGCTCATTCACCTGCACATCCACTAATGTTATATATGCCATCATGTGCCAGCAATGCCCCTCTGCCATGTACATTGGCCAAACCGGACAGTCCCTCCGCAAAAGAATAAATGGACACAAATCGGACATCAGGAATAGTAACATACATAAGCCAGTAAGTGAACACTTCAATGTCCCTGGTCATTCTATTACAGATTTAAAAGTCACTATCATTGAACAAAAAAACTTCAGAAACAGACTTCCAAGAGAAACAGCAGAACTAAAATTCATTTGCAAATTTAACACCATTAATCTGGGCTTGAATAGGGACTGGGAGTGGCTGGCTCATTACAGAAGCAGCTTTTCCTCTCCTGGAATTGACACCTCCTCATCCATTATTGGGAGTGGACTACAACCACCCTGATTGAATTGGCCCTGTCAACACTGGTTCTCCACTTGCAAAGTAACTCCCTGCTCTCCATGCGTCAGTATATAATGCCTGCATCTGTAACTTTCACTCTATGCATCCGAAGAAGTGAGGTTTTTACCCACGAAAGCTTATGCCCAAATAAATCTGTTAGTCTTTAAGGTGCCACCAGACTCCTTGTTGTTTTTGTAGATACAGACTAACACGGCTACCCCCTGATATTTGGGAGGTAGAATCTTTTCTCCTGTTGGGATCTATAGAGGAAGTTATTTTACACAGAGGGAAGAGATTATATTCTCGTTACTTCCTAATTCCAAAAGTAAAAGGAGGTCTCAGACCCATACTAGCTGAACAAATACATGCATCAAATAAAGTTTCACATGGGCACTCTGACTTCCATTATCCCCTCCCTGCATCCTGGCTACTGGCACACTACCCTAATAAAGGATGCATATTTCCCTGTGGCAATACATCAAAACAACAGGAAATTCCTCAGATTTATGGTCAACCAATCCCACTATCAGTTTGCAATCTTGCTATTTGGCCTGTCCACAGCTCCACATATTTTACAAAATGAATGGCAATGGTGGCTATGTTCTTGAGGAAATCAGGAATTCAAGTCTTTGAGTATATGGACCACTGGTTGGCGAGAGGACAATCCAAGAACCAGGTGATATCCAGTGTGGCGAAGATCCAATCCACCTTTGGCATATTGGGATTGCTTACCAACAAGGGAAAGTCAGTCCTCTCACTTCTTCAGAGAATAAAGTTCATAGGAGCAATATTGGATTCTAAAGAAGGCAGGGTGTTCCTTGCACAAACCAGGTTCCAGACAATGTTAGACATCTCATTAGACCAGGGATCGGCAACCTTTGGCACGCAGCCCATCAGGGAAATCTGCTGGCATGCCGGAACAATTTGTTTACCTGCAGCATCCTCAGGTTCGGCTGATCGCAGCTCCCACTGGCCGCAGTTCGCCGTTCCAGGCCAATGGGGGCTGCGGGAAGTGGCAGCCAGCACATCCCTCAGCCCACGCCGCTTCCCGCAGCCCCCATTGGCCTGGAACAGCGAACTGCGGCCAGTGGGAGCTGCTATCAGCCGAACCTGAGGATGCTGCAGGTAAACTAATCATCCGGGCATGCCAGTAGATTTCAGAAAGCTGCAGAACTTGCTGGGCTTGTTGTACTCCCTGATGCATCATCCCCTAGACATAGTGGTTTGGATGCCCACAGAAGTCTTAGCCTCTTTGAACTGGTGGATGGTCCCATCCAATGTATATGTGGGAGTTCCTCTCCCACAATCTTCTTCAACTCTGGTTACAGACATTTTTTCCCTGGGTTGGGGAGCCCACCTGGGAACTCTGCAAACTCAAGTCTGGCCAGTTTTTAGCTCTCCATATAAATGTAAGAGTTGAGCGCCGAGAGCCATTTGTCTGGCTTATTACACTTTCCTCACCCAAATCAAAGGAAGGAGTTTACTAGTTGTTATGGACAACAGGGTGGTGATGTCCTAGGTGAATAGACACGGAGAGGTCAGATTGTTGCTTCTATGCCAAGAAGCAATATTCCTTTGGGAGTTTTGCATCACCAACTCAAACTCTCTATCTTCCGGGTGTCCCGAACATTCTTGCAGATGGATTGAGCAGATCATTCACCAGTGACCACAAGTGATCTCTCCATCAGACACATTTTTCAAGTCTGGAGTGTTCCCCAGATAAACCTATTGGCAACCTGACCAAACAGGGAGTGTCATCAGTTTTGTTCACGGGCAAGTCACAGTTCAGGGTCTCTGATGGATGCTTTCCTGTTGTCCTGGAAAGACAATCTAATGTATTTGTACCTTCTGGTTCCACTCCTACCTAGGGTGTTGTTAAAAATTAAATATGACCATGCTCACATAATACTCCTTGCACTGGCGTGACCTTACCAGCATTGGTTTTCCATGCTACTGACCCTGTCTACCAGGGCTTCATTGACACTATCACCAACCTGGATCCAATCTCTCAGAATCACGGTTACCTCGTTCATCTCTACCCAGAGATCCTTCACCTGGTAGCCTGGATTCTCCATGGTTAACACTTCAGTAGGAGATCTGTTCAAGTGATGTGCAAAATGCCCTCTTGAACAGCAGAAAACTTTTTACTAGATACACTTCCACTTGAAGTGTAAAAGATTCTCTCTCTGGTATCAACTAAAAGGTAATTCTCCCCTCCAAGATCCAATACAACACATGCTATATCTGAAGTTTCCATCAGGGTGCACTTAGCAGCTATCTCTGCTTTCCACCCTCCGACTGGTAGTTGCTTCCTTTTCTCCAGTCCCATGTCACTCACTCCATTTTTTGAAGGCTCTGGACTGGTTATCTCCCCAAGTAGATGACCCCATTATTCCTTGGTACTTAAACCTGGATGGGTAAGGAATGGTGTCTATAGCCTCTGTTTGTCAGAGGGTGGAGATGGATGGCAGGAGAGAGATCACTTGATCATTACCTGTTAGGTTCACTCCCTCTGAGGCACCTGGCATTGGCCACTGTCGGTAGACAGGATACTTGGCTGGATGGACCTTTGGTCTGACCCAGTATGGCCGTTCTTATATTCTTATGGTGTTAGCAACACTAACGGGTCCACCCTTTGAACCACTGTCTACCAGTTTGTTACTTCATCTGTCAATTAAGTTAGCTTTTTTGGTAGCAATTACCTCTGCAAAGAGGGTAGGAGAATTGAGAGACCTGGTATTTGCCCCACTACATGGAAAAGATATATCTCCGTTTTCATCCAAATTTCTCACCAAAGTGATTTCTCATTTCCAAATCAATCAGGCAATATACTTACCAACTTTCTTCTCTAAGCCTCATGCTCATAAGGATGAGGAGAGACTCCATGCATTGGATGCTAGGAGAGCATTAGACTTTAACTTGGATAGGATTAAACTGTTTCAGTCTCCCTCCCAACTGTTAATGGAAATTGCAGACAGGATGAAGTGTCTCCCATTCTATGTAACTCCACCAAACAGGGTGCTAGCACATTCAGCAAGATCACACATAGCGTCTGCAGCCTTTCTAGCTCAAGAGCCTATTCTGGATATTTATAGAGCTGTAACTTGGGGTACGTCTATACTTACCCGCTGGTTCGGCGGCAAGCAATCGAACTTCTGGGTTCAATTTATCGCGTCTTGTCTGGACGCGATAAATCGAACCCAGAAGTGCTCGCCATCGACTCCGGTACTCCTGCTCGGCGAGAGGAGTACACAGAGTCGATGGGGGAGCCTGCCTGCCACGTCTGGACCACGGTAAGTTTGAACTAAGGTACGTCGACTTCAGCTACATTATTCACGTAGCTGAAGTTGCGTATCTTAGTTCGAATTGGGGGGTTAGTGTAGACCAGCCCTTGGTGTTCAGTACATACTTTTACTTTTCATTATGCCACCGCTCAACAGTCTGGAGGACAGGTAGTCCTTCAGTCATTATTCAGACTCTTCTACCATCTCCAGATTGAACTGTTTGTAAGTTTCCTGAAAAGGAATGACATGCAATCACGCAAAGTATTAAAAATGGTTACTAACCTGTTTTGTAACTGTTGTTCTGTGAGATGTGTTGCACAAGTCCATTTCACAACCCACCCTCCTATGCCTCTATATCAGAATCTATCTAGTAAAAAGAAGCAGAGGGGGTGTGTGAACGGCTCTGCCTTTCATACCATTGCACAGTAGCACTATGCAGCAGCGGGTGAATGTGTTACCCTGATTGGTACCACTGAGGGAAAATCTCAGAGGCTAGGGCATGCAAACAGCTGAAGTGGAAAGGACACGTGCAATATATTTCAAAGAACAATTGTTTCAGAACAGGTTAGTAACCATTTTTCTTCATTTCCTGTTCTAAACTCTTATTTAGTTGCTGCTTGGTATTAAGCAATTATTGCAATTCATACAATGGGTGGTTGCCTGTTACTGCTGTGTAAGGCAATCAATACATATATATGGTGTTTGGGCCTTCCAGAAAATCTGCAAAGGTGGACTCTCGAACTCAGTGGGCTGTCCCACAGAATTAAAGGTTTACCTCATAGATCTGCTTACAGGATTGGGCCCAGAGTTTATAAAACTGTGAAGTGCTTAGTGAGCTCTCAGATGAGAAAGAACATATACGTATAAGTAATTGTTGCTAATACATTTTGTTTAATTAACTACCTGTCAAAATGTTTGAGGTTGTTTTTTTCTGAAATATTTTTACTATTTCAACTAAAAAGTAACGTACAGTTTCTTTGTAGCACACAGCTGTAAACAACCAGAGACTCCAGTTCACGCTAATGTGGCTGGAATGGATCTTCCTTCACTTGGCTATACATTGATTTATACCTGTCAGTCAGGCTTCTTCCTAGCAGGAGGATCAGAACACAGAGTCTGTAGATCTGATGGCACATGGACTGGAAAAGTTCCAGTTTGTGAAGGTAACCCCTTCTGCTCCCCCACCCCGCCCTCTGACTTTCAAATATTAAACTTTAAATTTTCCCTTACTTGCTATTTAGTAACAATATATCATATAAATACATGTCTTTAAAATCTGTATATTACTTTGTCTTTTTCTATATTTCTTATAATAGCATTATATATTTGTGGGTAAAGTATTCAAAAGACCCACTTGACTTAGCACATACATCCTAGTGATTTTCATTAAGACTTAGGTCCCTAAGTCCTTTTTGAAAATGGGATTCAGACTCCTGAGTCACTTGGGCTGTTTTGAAAATTGTACCCTATATCCATATACAAGACATATGGATTGTACAATAGTCTTGTGTACATGTTATATCAATTAGAACTCCAGATGTGCAAGCCTAGAGGATCCACTCTCACTTCAGTCAATATTACCATAAGTATGTGCCTTCCAAAACTGCAGAACTCACTGATATGCAGAGCTGATGTTGGGTTTTCTGGGATTATAAAACTTACTGTACAGGACAATGTTTGGGAGCATGTGCTTTCCATATAAGAAGAAAAAGATGGCATGTTGAGAAATGAACATGAAAATTTAGCCTGCATTTAAATTCAGAATTTAAGTGAACAACATGAAGAACAATTGAAGCTGAAGACCTAACCCTTTAATTCTTTGATATTTACAAAGCATAATAAAGAAATTCTGTACGATAGTGAAATCTGACCATCCTATCTTGCTTCCTTATACCAAGGGGGATTAACGTAGGAACCAGCTCCATGGGCTGGCCAGTTGCAGCCAGATTACATCCCTTTTGTGTTGTTCAGGTGGCGTCTTCCCTCCAGTCGAGCAGTGTAGCACATCATGAAAGTGACATGGCTATGGACGCATCATGGAAGATGTAGTCTGGTCAGGGAGCCTGACCATAGGGGAGAATGGTGGCATTAGATACCCAAATTGCAGTTCCCACGAGACAATATGCCATCACAGGGAAAAGTAGTTTAATATTGAACAAACTCAAAACTAAATGATTTGGGTCAGTACCACACATTGAAATTAAACATTTCAAATTGAGACTATTTAAATGTTTTGTTTTGGTCAAAAATTCCAAAATGAAATATTTTGCCATGTCACAATTAAAAAATTCTGAACTTTTTGTTCCATGAACGTTTTTGATATTTCAACTTTTTGTCCTGATCTGTTGAAATATCACAGTTTCCCAAAGGATGGAAATTCCAATTTTCACTGAGCTCTATTACACAGCTTAATAGAAAATATTATCAAGGTATTCCAGATAAAAAGTGTGGCGTTAAACAAATATTATCTTTGTGTGAAAAAAACCTCCTTGTAACCTTGGTGTGTTCTTCTTTTCCAGTGTTTCTATTGTTTTACTTCAGGGTACTGCCTGTTTGAATTGAATACCTCTACCCATATTTGAAATGTGTTGATACTTTTCTTTGTAATTAAGGACCCTTCAGGGTAATTGGAAATTGTTCCAAGAAATTTCTTCTGCTGTTTTCAAAATAAACAACAGTAGTTGTTTTTACTTCCTGCTGGGGCTGGGTTAGGGTTAGAATTTTACTTCCTGCTGGGGCTGGGTTAGGGTTAGAATTAGGGTTCACTACAGAGACAAGCTCAATGCCATCTTTCTCTGTGGGAGTGCATGGTTGTCTCTAGTATTGGCAGGGGCATGGTCCTTGGGGATACACATTCTGTGGATCCACTGAGCCACAGCTCTGCATAAGGTGGCAGAAAGGAATACAGGTGATATTAAAGGCCATAATCTTTCTAGCAGCCATGCCCTCTCTCCAGTTTGGGGGGATAGGATTCTGTGTCCTCCCAGCTCCTTTTATCTACGCTTTATACAAAATAAGGTAATGGGGGTGGAGTACCTGAACTTAAAAAATCAGAACGGCACCCCCGTTTACACAGCAAACCAGAATCTGTGCCCCTAAGCAATAAGCCACTCCTCGTCAGAGGGTGTAAGAGAGGTCTACTAACAACTTCAATATCCTTTAAAAGGCAGGAGATGAAACATTGACAGTTTATCTTCTTGCTTCTTTGCTTTCACCTGGAACATTTGATTGATCTTTTTTTTCCAAATCTTGGCAATTGTAAAACAAATTAATGGGTCAAAAAGTGGTTAAAACTAAGCTTCTCACTTCTCGCTGTTCAGTATTACAGGAAGATGAGAAAAAGGAGCAATGTCTTCAAAATTATTAACTCTTATTAGAATGAAATATACCATACCCTGAGGGACCTTTCTGATTTTACCTATTACAGAGAGAAAGATGAAAAAGCCATGTTCCTCCCACCAGGGGAAGTAGTTAGAAGAAAAGCACTATGTTCTCTTGTTCCTCCTGATGGAAATGAAAATAGTTTTTTTCAAAAATGACTGAATCATTGACTTAAAAGGAACAAAGAATTGAGTCCTTTTCATCTGTCTAAGGGAGATCAAAGATATAAAAGGAATCTCAGTAATAAAGATCCATGTGTCCATTGTACAGAAGGTCTGTTTCCAATACAAGATTTTTGGATTCAACGCTTCATTCCAGAAAACCAGAACTTTTGGGCAGTGCCATCACGTAAAAGACAGTTAGCATGAATCAGGTTCAAGTTGGAAGGAGATAATTCCATTTGACTAATTCAAGGAATTTGATTAGTCCCTATATTGAATTTTAAATTGTATTGTGCAAATACATCCTGTTTGTCTACTGAAGATCTCTGAACATTCTCTGATGTATATGTGTTTTTTTTCCCTCTTTGGTGATATAAATGTACATCCCAGCCTCTTTAAGGTGGTACTGTGTGCTAAGGAATTAATAGAATTTTAAAAGCCTAAGTGATTTAAGAACACATGTCCCACTGAATGTCTTCAGATGGTTACTTGTTGTCCATCTTTTTGTTGTTCTTTCCAACAGCTGGATCAAAAATATTGGTGAAAGACCCTAGACCAGCTTTGGGAACACCGAGTCCTAAACTAAGTGGTGAGTACCTTGACTTTATTCCAAGGGCCCAATACTCCATTGCCTGGTACCTCATACCTCAGTGTAGTGGTTGAAAATGATACCAAACAAATAGCACAGTTTCAGACTCATTTAGCACTGGCATAAATGATTTCACAGGCGAAGGACTGTGGCTGAATCTAACTCTTGGCAGGGAAATATTGATCCTTAAATTGATTTATGCTAAACAAAGCTCTTCAGTAACCATACTCTAATCTCTCAATAGTGCACAGACATCAAAGTAGTTGGTAAGTGCAGTTATGAAACCATGTGTTTTCAAAAGTCTGTGGTGATAGCGTGCTACTTACTTCTCTGAATATAGTTTGATTGCTCTTAACCATCCTCTCTTGTATTTTACTCATGAACTTTTAGCATGTGGGTTTAGTTCATGGACATTTGGAGTCTATTTTTATGAAAGAGAGGAAGTTCCTATCTGTTTAGTTTATCAAAAAGAAGCTAGAGAGGTGACTTTATTGCAGTGTAGCTGTACCTTCACAAGTTGAAAATACCAGGTACTAAAGGGCTCTTTAATCAAGCCGAAAAAGGCATAACGAGAACCAATTACTGGAAACTGAAGTCACATAAATTCAAAGTAGAAGTGTCACAATTCTTTAACAAGTGAGGGTGATTACCCATTGGAACAAACTATCCCATGGGAAGTGGGGGATTCCCCATTTTTGATGTCTTCAAATAAAAGCTGCATGCCTTTCTGGAACATGCTTTAGCCAAACACAAATTCTGGGCTCAATGCAGGGGTAATTTGGTGAAATGTAATGTCCTGGAATATACAGGAGGTGAGACTAGGTGATCTAATGGTTCATTTTGGCCTTAAATTCTATGAATCTATGAATCTTAAGCACTGAGTCTGATTTAGAATTAGCTAACTCCAACCTATGTGCATCTGCAAAGTCCCACTGACTTCAGCAGTCGGATTGGTTGATGTACACTAGCTCATCCACAGAATCAGTAATGTAAACTTCAAAATATTTTGTTTTATTTGTGTCTCTGTATTTGAAATAAATCAGTAGAAATCTAATACAGAAATTTAAGTAGCCCTAGAAGTGTTCATTGCCTGCTTTTGTATTTTACCCTATTAAAATGTTATTTGTTTTTTACATTCAAAACAAACGAACAAAACATATGTGATTTCTCTTTCAGTGTAACGAGCCCCTCTGTCCTGATGTCTCACTCTGTACTGAAATACATATTTGTATTCTGTTTGCAGACTTTGGCAATGATAAAGGCGCTTATGTTAAAATAATAAATTTGTTCTTCTGTATCACACATATCCATATGTGCATGTCCATATTTTTTCAGTATTATGTAAGGCTGATAAGTATAGTAAGACCTAAGGACCTTTGTTAGAGAGGTGTAGAGTACAAGGGACATAACGACATTTTAAAGCTTAACAAAGCTCTCCTTTATCTGAAGTTTCTTTTGGGAAAATGTACTATTTTGTCCAGAAAATAGTAGTTTACTTTACTGGACTCTAATGAAGAGCTGAGCAATTCTTCAGGATTAGCTTCACGAAGGAGTTGACAGGAGATAGGAATGAACCAACTGGTGCTGGTTTGCTTAGAAGGTGGTGTTTGACAAAAATAAAACAAAACAAAAAAAGCTCCTACTTCCTGCTTGCTAAAGATGTCCTGGGGCTGGCTTGGTGGGAATATGTGAGCTGATGTACCTGGTGTGCAAACAACCTCAACCAGTACTGGCTGAAATTTAACTAACATGGATTGGGATTTGATAATGTAGATACAGTCAAACTGTGGTTGATCTGGAATACTTGGGTGGTTGGAGTCAAACATTCCTCACATTTTCCCCTTTATTGTAAAATATATACTGCAATATGGACTTTAAACATACCCACACTCACAAGCATAATACCTGAAGTTCTCCAAATTACAGTAGTTTGCTCTATCAGCCTCATCCTACAAACAAGTTGTTATGTGAAAATACTCAAGTTACTAATATTGGGCCCACTTTTCAAATTAAACCTTGGTGCTTTAACTTTAGAATCCAAGTCCCTGATCCTGTAAACATTTATTCACTTCAGTGTAACTACTCTTCTAAGTAAAGGATTTATGTCTAAATCTGTGTACCTGCATAAAGGTCCAATCCAGGAAACCACTCAATTCAAGTACCTAAAAAAGCAGGTATATGAACACCTGAATCATCACTCTTAAATGAATACTGAGGTACCTAAATACAGATTTATCTCTCTCTCTTTAGGCACCGAAATGTAAATGTTGGCTCCATTATTAGAACCTTAACTTTTGTATTTCTTTATTTTTGATTATTTTAGACCCAGATCTTGAGTCAGCATCTGCTAGCATGGACCCCTGAGCACATTTAGAGTTGCATTGCTTGCTCACTGGCATAGGAGTCCACACTAGCACATCTCACGGCAGGGTTGGAGCCTTAATTTGTAATCTTGATGTTAATGTAAGATTTAGTATTTAAATATATAGTTTCAAGTCCAACAGCATTATCAGTACTTTTCAGTTTCACATGTTATGTACATTTGTCATTTATCTGAAGCTCTGGTCTAAGCTTTGACATCTTTGAGCATTCCTACAAGGGATGTCAGCCAAGTGGCAGAAGTCTTGCCATATCTCTCAGGGTCTTTTCATATATTAAAACAAAAATTATTTACAGTTTATAATTTCTACTTATAGTATTTTGTTTACATACTAAGTCATTTGAGGAAAAAAATCCACCACCATGAATGGATACTTTTAGAAAGAAGGTTGGCAGGAACAGCTGCAATATTGTGTATCGCATTCTGCTTCTCCTGATGCTCACACATTAACCAATAGTTGGGTGACAATTTGTTATGGGGGATAAGCCCTACTAGAATTTCACTTGTGAAAAATACAATTACTACTTGTAGAGGGGAAAGGAGACAAAATTCATGCACTGCAGTGAATGCATTGCAATCTGACTAGATTTGCTGAGTGTTAATATCCTTATTAAAAATCTCAGGTTATATGGTAGGCAAATGCTTAAGCAAACTTTAAGGCAATGGAATAAGAATTAAATAAGTCTGTTTAATTGTATCTGAATGGTTGGAGGGTGGGGTTATATTTAAATTATATAGCTATATATATTTAATTGGATGATCAAATATGTTCAACTTGTCTTTAATTTTATTTGATTGCTTTGTTTCCAAGGAAAGTACAAAGATAAATGACAATTATAATGCAACGAACAAGCTTCTTAAGGTCTATATTACAATTTTAAGCATAGCCCTGAGCAATGGGTGGCACATTCACTATCCTAAGAGAAGCCACAGGAGCCTCTGTAATTCAGAGGGGTACCTCTGAGACACAGCTCCTTCTCTGCTTCCCCCTTGTTTCTGGGGGCGTGGGGAGAATAATTTGCAGCTGGGCTATATCAGCTTTAAATTTACTGTCTTTTCTTCCTCACGCCCCTCATCCCCGGCTCAGCTACTTGGGTTAGTCAGTTATGGGGTGGAGCCATGAGCTCTGCTCATTGTTTGCCCCTCTTTGCCCACTTGCTCTAGAGAGGGAGTAAGTGGACATGAGTTGGCCCACTTATTCTCTATCGCCAGATCCAAGATCCAGGTAATCCATCTAGGAGGAAAAAGTATTTTTATTCCCTTCTGTGGGCACATAGCTCTGAATTAATACCTCCGTTGTTATCCCAGCATCAGGAGAAAGGAATGTAATCATGTATGTATCTATTCTGTTTTTTGCTTTTATATATATATTTTTCTTTTACATTCCAACTCCCCTGATTTTCCCTCTACCCCCACTCCCATCCCAGGAAATGTCCAACTCAGGATCACAAGATCAGTTTACATGTTATTTACAACGGTATATAATACTGCTTTTTGTAGTAAGATTATAAAAAAACATTCTCTTTCACAACCCTATACAGTGTTATCACAGTTGCATACGGTGAATCCACAAGACTTCAATTGTGCAACCCTTACACCTTAGTGATTTAAGTAAAACTACTTGCATGACTAAGTGCCTATCAATGTGATTAAGAGATGAACAATTAATTCCTTAATGCATTTTTCCCTTTTTATTATGTATGTACATTGATTTTCTGTATTCCAGGTACACTTAGCAATTTTTTAAAGCATTGTGAATACATTAGAGATGTGTTGCCCCTTTGCCCAATAGGTTTCACCAAAGTTTCCAGGTTGTTTCCAGTAGAAGGAGAAAATAATTGTATGTGTCTATTATTTCTTTGGTGCAGTCCTGTTTATTTTACAAAGCATGTACACAAAGTCCTGTTTCCCTAAAGTTATTGCTCAGATGTTCCCATGAAGCCCAGTGCCTTGGCCAGTGGCTTCTGTTGTTTCACCTATCTTACTCCATAAAGGATCTTAATTGCTTTTTTCCATTTTGCATGCCTATCAGCTTTAGGGTGACCAGACAGCAAGTGTGAGAAATCGGGATGGGGGTGAGGGGTAATAGGAGCCTATATAAGAAAAAGATCTAAAAATCAGGACTGCCCCTATAAAATCAGGACATCTAGTCTCCCTAACTAACTTTAACGGTGTCTGTGATAGTCTAGATATCAAAAGCATGCTTGCTGGTACCATTAACACCTTTTGGTGTTACGTTTCCATTTGATAAATAAGGACATAACATGCTTGGCTACTGTTAGAGACATCAACATCCATTCTTTGATATTGCTAGAGGATTTAATTCATCTACTAATTCCAGCATATATATGTGAGTGTGTATTTGCAGAGGGCAGATCTTTGTAGTCAGTACTGTGAAAAGACCTTTGCATATAGTTCCAATATTTTTGTGTTTTGTGGCAAGAAAAATTACATGGGGCATGCTTGCTGCTGGTTAGTGGCGACTCCAGTATTCATGATGTTAGCTACAGATTTATGTAGAGTCTTTGGTTTCCCGTAAATTCTATTTATGTTGAATGACTCTCTGATATTCTGCCAAATTTCTTCCCTACCTTCTGACCATTAGATATGTAATTCAGCTTCCCATTTATCTTCTGTCTCCAGTATCAGAGGGTACTTAACTCAAATGGAACGTTGCTTATTTTTCCTTGTATAGCTTCTTATGTGTATTAAATATCCTGAAGTGTGAGACAGTGTTTCCTGCTGGACAGAGCACTGCACTGGGAATAAACAGACCCAGGTTCTCTTCCCAGCTCTGCCACTGGCCTGCTCGGTGACCTTGGCAAGTCACTGTACCTGTCTGTGCCTCCCTTTTCCCATATGTAAAGTGGAGATAATGATGCTGGCCTCCTTTGTAAGGCTCTTTGAGATCACTTTGACCAATCTGGGGCTGAATATTGAATCTGATATATCTGAGTTGGTGAGTGTCTTGAGCCATCATAAAGTACCCCAGGTTATAATGAATAAAGGATATCTCTACCATGGTAAGCTTTATGGGAATGTCTGCAGAGAACCAAATGAAGCTGCTAAATCATTTTCTGTGTTTGAGTGTTATGTTGGTATGTAAATATCTTTACTGAAAGTGAGCCATTTTACAGTTGGGTGCATATGAAAGGCTCATTAGTATGGATATAAATCAGAGAGATTCATTCCCTCTTTCCTCCAGGATCTCTTCAGTATTTTGTGCATAGGATGTGACTTCTTTTTTGCTCTTGATAA
>NW_020664409.1:86312298-86332390 GCF_002925995.2 Terrapene triunguis | reverse complement strand
CCATAACTTTCTTTATTTTCCCAGATCTCCATTTCTCTCTGTCCATTGTCCCTCCACACCACATGATGTTAGTACACATTTTCCCCTCCCAGAGCTGAAGCATCTCACTACCTCTCTGCTGGGGCTACCCTAGATACTATCTAAGGAGTTAGAGAAGAACCTAAGGAGCAGGTTCAGCTGGGTAAAATTGCCACAATTGAATTAATTATTATACTGGCCCATTTCAAGCACTGTCTTGTCCCTCAGGGAATCAGTTGCCAGATGCCAATGGAGCTCATCAGCCTTTGAGCAAGGAGTGCCTGTCAATCTACCAGTGTAAATTAGCAGAGAACAGCAGTGGCTGTCTCTATGGAGCATTTTCCACCACCTCCCCATACATTTTCCCATTCCTTGGTGGAGCCTGTATGTGCTCCCTACACCTAATTAGAGTTTTCCAGAAAAATAGTCCAAGGAATTTATTAGGGAAGATAATTTATTCATACTGTTCAAATCTGTCAGTTTAATTTCAGCTTTTAATATATTCCTGATTGCAGTCATTATTTGGCAGTGAGAGGAGAGATCTGGCAACATTTGAGCTTGTGCTACCTTCATATTAATTATAATTCTATGCTGATAATATTTTGTGTTAATTATCAAAGTGAAATGCTGACCCAGTGAAAATTAATTAGCAGTAACCCTCTGAATGTGATCTGAAACTCTCTATCAACTTCCAGTAAACTTTATTTAATACTTTGCCAGTTTGAACATATGTGCATATATTACACGCATAGTGCACCTTAAACCTCTCTGTTTCTCCTAGTGGGTTTGGGATTGCCATGCACATCTGGGCTGTCCTTAGCAGAGCCTTTGTGGTCTGTCTCTCTCTAAGGGTGCCAATCATACAGGCCTGTCATCTCTGCACCTCTCACCCTCCTTCTCCAGGCAGATGTTTTCTCTCCTACCTTTCCTCACACATATAGTGGCAGCTGGCTGCTTTTGGGAATGTCATTGCAGTTAAACACCCCATCAGGCACATTTTTGTGCTAACAATTGAAAGGGAGGCAGAAGTCTCTGACACAGGGTGTGTGTATGTGTGTGTGCAGGGAGGTCCTGTAGGCCCAGCATGGAGCCCAGGTGCTCCTCTTTCTTAACATCCTACTCTCACCCCTTGCAGTCTCAGTAGCACCCCAAACCCTATACCGCTCAGGGATAGCCACCTCCCTCCTCCCTCTTACCATGCACCACAGAACTCCCCATGCAGCCCACGTGGCACCTTCATGTTTCCCATCCTTTTCTCCTCTGGCACTCTAGCCTTCTCCTCACTCCACACAGCACCAGTAGCCCTAGCCCATCATACTTCCCATCTCCTTCCCAACACATACAATGGAGCATCAGGCGCCCTTCTCAGAAAATACAGCAGACACCTCCCTACTCAGTTTAATCATCTGAAAATCCCAGTAGTTCTCCCTAGAGAGCCAGCCCCTTCCCCACTAACCCAGTGCCACACACACATACACACACACATACACACACATATTGTACCCACTTGAGCAGCAGAGGGAATATAGTAGCTTCACAGAGGTTGCTCTCCTCCTTACGTTCCTGCCTGCAGTCTGGGTAGCCAGCACAAGGGAATAAAGCCACACAGTTGCATATGCCAAGCCACAATGTGGTCCACAGCTAAGAATTTAAAGAAGGAAATTAAGGATTCCAACACTGAAAAAGACGGGGAGATTAGTATCAACAGAGTATGTGGCCTGCTAAGCACACAAGTTCCAAAGTCCACAGGAGATCTTATTGCCAACCCTGCATATCTTGAGACATCCAAATGGAGCTTCTGTTGCTCTACATGACTTACAGCTGGACACACACATCTGATACTGGCAACACTACTGGCTCAAGAATGGGGTGATACATAGAAGCCATGGAGCAGAAGTGAACTTTGCTTTGAGCAGTATGATTTTCCTTTGTGTTTTCATTTTTAAAATGCTCAAGTTTTCTCAGGGAACATACTGTCTAGAGTGGGTGCTCCTTTGCTGTGCTTACGAAACTCCAGGAGAGGCCCAAATATACATTGTTAACTCAGAGGAGCTTGTGTTGGAGAGAAAATCCAGTGTAGGTGTCCCTTCTTTCCATACATACTACTTAGCCCGTTTACACATGTTTGATGCACCTTTGCATCACAGTGCAGGGGAAAGAGGAGCATGAGTCCTACAGTGATCAGGTTACTTAGAGTTAAACTTCTGAACAATAATTTAAATATGGCTTCTGTTCACTGACTACCTTGTCAATGTTTTGCTTTGTTTTCCATACCTAACACTTATTTCCTCCTTTTTAGAACATTGAAAATAGATTTGTAACAATCAGTGTCTGAACGTCATTAATATAGGTGGTTTGAATGCATATTATATCACTACTGTAACCTGATATAAGATGTAAAGTGTATGCCTATTGTGTCCTCAGGATTTTGAATATCTTGGGGAAATTTCTCCTTTGAATTTTCTATTTTCTAAAGAAAGCAGAAGAATTCAAAGCAAGAGCCATATATGGGTCTAATTTTCAGAGGTGCTGAGCACCAACATCTCCTATTGGCTTCAGTTGGAGTTGTGGGTGCTCAGCACCTCTGAAAATCAGGCTGTATTAGTGTATAAGGTATAGTAGTCTTAATGTTGCTGGTATTTTTCAGACATCCTTGAATAGCTACTTATTTAACATAGGTTATGAAGGATAACGAAAAAGTCACATGCAGAATGACAAATGGGAACATTATCAGCCAAATATTTAGTTTGACACCAGTAGTCAATGTACATAATCATGTTTTGCACACTATTTCTGTGGTGTCTGTGCTTCATTGTCAGGTTTGTAAAGGTAGATTGGACCAGTGAGTATATTGTTAGATTTTATTTTCATCCAAGCTCTTTACTATGCATAAAATATAATCAGGGTTCTGAACATTTCTTCTACAGGTATGAAAATGATCAATTCTGCCTCCAATGTAAAACAGATCATACCCAAGTCTTTCCATTAGATGAAGTCGCTGTTTTGTAGAGCTGACCAAAGAACAACAGTTCCATTTCACAGCAACTGTCGAGGTTTCAAAATTAGTTTTTGTTTCATTTTGGAACAAAAACAAAACCTTTAACATAGAATTTGTGGAAACAGATGTGTGGATGTGTCTCTGTGATTCTGTAACCTGCGATGTAGGAGACAACCCATGTTAAAGGGCCTGCTCTGGCTGATTCAGAGCATGTTTTTTTCATTCTAGATTCCCTCAAATCAGGCAGAGCAGGGGAGTCTCCTACATCCCAGGCTGGTACACTAACCACATAGCTATGGAGTTTCACCCTTCCTTGGACACAAAAAACTTTTTGCAAAAGTTTTGTGAAACTGGTACTTCTCTGCCAAACATTTCAGGTTCAACAAAACAGCATATTACTCCGAAACAAAATTTTGTTGAAAAAATTTTCTGACCAGTTCCAGTTTTGCCCTCTTTAAGGAGTCTTAGACTATTTTAAAAAATTGCAATTATCTGCCACCTTAACTAACAAAAAGCACCTATATTTTATATTTTACAGGGGTGTATAAAAGTCAGGAAGCTCGATTGATGCTCCATATATATCTTATTAAAGCACCATCTCATACTTCTGTGAGCAAGATGAAAGAGGAAAAATGGGCTATGGATGGTTTTGTGAGTATTTTTCTGCAAAAGAGAGCGAGAGTGTGTTTTTAATACAAAATAATGTCTGTGCATTAGGTCTGAAGAATATAGAAACTTATCAAATGAAAGTTGGTTGGTAATTCCAATTTATTTATTTAAATGAAAAATACCATTGTACGATTGCAGATGGGGCGGGACTATTTAGGAAAAATGTGGTTATCACTAAACAGTGATTTTCAACCTCTTCTTTGTGGGCATGACTATTTGATGAAGTGGTAAACACTGAAAAGGAAGTGCTACTCGCATTTCTATGTTGATGTTATTGCAGTACATTGAGAGGTTTTCTCATTCTTAGAGTGTAATATCATAGCGAGATGCTTTTATCAAGCTAAGATCAATGTATCCACTTTAATGTCTACTTCTGTGTAATCTCTCTCTGCAGTGGGCACAATTATGTTGCTTGGTTTATTTCTAGAAGCAAAATATCACATCTGAGAGTAATAATTCTTGGCAGTGATGTGGGAGAAGTTGAGGAGCTGATTAGCTAGCGCTTTGGTGACATTTCTAGAAGTATTGACTTTCAAATGGCTAGGATTTTCCAAAGACCCTAAGGGCTTGTCTAAACACAGAGATTGAACTGCTTTAACTATACTGGTATATTAAAAGTACATTCCCACTGGTATGGATGCAGATAGACTGGTATAAGAAGACAGTATCTCTTGAAATCTGAAATATATTATTAAATTGTTCACTTGTCCTGTGAACACTCTTTAAGACTACTTGATGCATAAGAACAAAATGACTGACAAAAATATATCTTATTGTATTTCTGAAGCTTGCAAATTCCTTGTGTTCATACTATAGATATGCTCCGCTATGGATATTTAATGATGCAGTCCAATGAGTACTGATTACTGACCAAAAGAGGGTTATTGGCAGTTGAATGTCAGGCATTTTTTATCCCTCCCTGTCTACCTTTGAAACAGTGGCTTTCATTATCTTAACTTTTGCATTCATGGTAGCATCTGCCTTTTAGGTGTTGCAGTGCTTTTTCCAAAAAAATATCAAAACACTAATAGTCTTTAAGAGGCATTTAGAGATGGCAATTTCAGGAGTTATCAAGAATCAACTTGAAATCTAGTCAATCAAAAAATAGTATCAGGTATTAACATATCTGGCCCTGAGTCCTCCTGCAAGTTTCAGAGTTTTACAATTATATTTGACTAATTTTGAAAAGGGATTTCTCTCCCATTTTGCTGTCAAACAATCCATTACAAACAGGAGGAGCAGACCGACTATACACAAAATCCTGTCAAATATACAAAGTAAGCAAACTAAAAAAGAGAACTTTTTTTCTTTAATCTCTTTCAGTAACAGTAGCCTTAGCTGTTACAAGTACCAAAGGTAGGTCAAAAAGAATTCCAAAGGTAGTGCAGCTTTTAAGCTTGACAGTGTCCCTTTAGTACCCCTGCCTGACCCCCATGCTCAGCGCATCCATATCCCTCCACAACAGAGGTATCTGTGGGGGAATACTGACTGGTTTAGGCATTTCACTTCCAACCTGATTATAATCGCCTCACATTTCTAACCAAGTTTTCCCAATTTAATTCTGAGATTCTGTGTGTTTTCTGTTTGCAGGTTTCTGCTGAACCTGATGGAGCTACATATGTTTTTCAAGGATTTATCCAGGGTAAAGATTATGGACAATTTGGACTTCAAAGATTAGGTATTCAGTTAATTTTAATGTCAAACTAGTTCAGTTTTGTTTCATACTGAGTTTTATTATGCATTGTTTTTATTAAATGATTACATGTAAAGGGCTATCCTGAACCTATATTTCAGTACTGGTGTGTGTGTAGAGTATAGTGAGGTTCGTATCCTAGAATCATTTTTAAAGCTGTGCTATAAAAGAGGTGTTTTGTTCACCGGGAAAGTTAAATTGGGAGGTATAGTTACTCTGTTGTGGCAAGTGGTTCATTTTGGTTGTTTTCTAATATCTTTCTCTAAGAATGCTTACATAATAGGTATTATGTTCTATATAGTGATCATCATATAAAGAGTAAGTACTTCAGAATATGTGTATATGTATGTCAGTGCTTTATATTAATACAACTTTTATAGTGAATACTTGCTAGAACAGTCAACCTATTAAATACTATTGGCCAAATACTGAAGTCCTTGTGCCATTTTTACACAGGCAAAACTTCTATTGAAGTCGATGGGAGTTTTTTCCCCCCCAAAGAGGAAATTGGATGGACTTCTTTATTTGTCCTGTAGATTAAATTGTACGTCAAACTACCTGATCACTATTTGCTTTTTCCAGTATAGAATATTGCTGAAAAGATCTTAGTCTTTTTGCATGCTTAAGCAAATAAAACAAGAAAAAATATTAGTTAACAAGAAATGTTAAACTGTAAATTATCTGATCCTGTCTCTTGAAGACTAATATTTCTGCTCACACAAAAGCTTGAATATTCTTAAGGTTTCTCAAGCAGTGGGGTTCCACTTAGACCAATCTGACAGATTTACAAGAGGAATTTGTTTCTTCAAGGATTATAACCCCTAATTAAATAGCCTTGTGCTCTTCAGATATGATAATTTTATCTGGAGCCAAAAACACATTCTTCTGGTTTTTGGGGACAATGTATTTCTCACTCTTATTGTCCAAATAAAAACAAGAACATTCTTTAACATCTCAGTTGTGGTGGAAGGATTTATTAATGTGTATATCACACATTAGACAGTCTTGTTTTCTCTTTTCACTGCCCTAAGTCATTCTAAAGAGCAATGCTTGGAGACTGAATTTGGGTCTCATTGCATTTGGTAATTTGGATACTTTAAATGGAATATTTATAGAATATTTTTATGAGAAGACGATTCCTGGAGGGATATGCAAATAATTTGATTTCCCTAAATCATCTTCTTCAAAATATTTGGGGGTAATCAATCAAAGAGTAAAATCAACAATGTCTTGACAAGATGTTTTTGGTGGTTTCTTATAAAAATTGTGTGTTGTCTCTCTTCCTTTGGTTTTCAGAGGTTTGTATTCCCGCAATATATTCTTTGTTGGAACTCTTTGAAGGGTTTTTTTTTTTTAAATTGATTCCATTAAAAAATTTATTCTATTGCCTAAAAACAATAACAAGATTATTCATTTAGGAATATAACTCGTATGATTAATAAACAGAATCATTATGGGGGCTTGACATTCTTCAAAAATAGCTTTATCGTGACTAATAAGAAAATAGTTTTAAATTATACCTCTTTATTTAATATAAAACATTCTTGTAAAAATTTCACCCAAAGAGATGTGAAATTTGTATAAGATTTTTTGAGCCCTCTAGTCTTTCAAGAAAACTTCCTATCCCAAACCAGATTTCCTATCTATTTCACTATTGTTCATAAACAATTTTCTTTCAGATGTTGAATTCAGTGCTTATTCTCTTTCCAACCAACAATTTCATAAAAGTCACATTTTCCTGTAATTAATCTATTAGTTGAGGTATCTAATCATATTTAGCATCTCTATGTTGCTTAACAACTTCAAAGCACTGAATAAACCTTAACTAATTAATCTGATTCTTAACATCTCTAGTTTGAAGCCTATAAATCACTTACTAAACTGAATTAGTAATCCCTTCTTTATTCATGGGAAAGGGGATATGAACATGGCACCATAGGGAATCTAACAGTTGCCTTATTTCTATTCTGTGCAGGAGAGCCATGTTCTTACTTTCTATCAGTATTTACTCTCTACTCTTTGCCTCTCACCTACCGCTTTCATTTTTATATATAAATAAATGTGTATAATTAAGTCAACAGGATGAATTTCCATGTTGCCTCTTGAGGTGATTTAGCCTTCCTCCAAGTTACTGCTATTCCTTTGGTAAACTTTGCTGTTATCTTTTTTTCTTCTATTGTGCTTTCTTTGTATCTGCTCAAGTACCAGATTTTCCAGAACCTAATAAATAAATTGTATTTGAATAATGATATTGAAGTAACCTAGTCTAAGCCATTTTTGGCTTCATAGGTTAACACTAACACCTTGAATTGCATCTGTAAATTTACGAGAAGCAAGTGCAGGTCCCAGAGCACTGGTGTCGTTTGCTCCTGACATAAAACTTCACCTATTAAGCAGGGTGCCACATTCTGCGCTAAATTTAGTCTCCAAGTGTCTCAGTAACAACAAGGAGTCTGGTGGCACCTTAAAGACTAACGATTTCACAGAATCATAGAATATCAGGGTTGGAAGGGACCTCAGGAGGTCATCTAGTCCAACCCCCTGCTCAAAGCAGGACCAATCCCCAGATCGATTTTTGCCCCAGATCCCTAAGTGGCCCCCTCAAGGATTGAACTCTCAACCCTGGGTTTAGCAGGCCAATGCTCAACTTTCGTAGGTAAAAACCGCACTTCTTCAGATGCATAGAGTGAAAGTTACAGATGCTCGCACCATAAAGAGTGCATAACAGCAATCTAAGTTCAAGGTGAGAAAGGCATGAATCATTGTGGGGAGATCCTTCCATCATAAGGAAAAAAAATTAGTTTTGCTCACCAGATGCAGATGGAAAATAGTACCGTCCAGGAGCTATTTAGGTACTATTTCGTACTGTAGGTCCCCATGCAAAACAAAACATGATGATTTTAATTTCTCCACAAGTAGACACTTTCAGTAATATTGTGAGGATCTGGGAGTGATAATTGTGAGATGTGAGATAATAGAGAGATGTTATGTTTTTGTCTTTTTAGGTCTGAACATGTCTGAAGGTTCGAATTCTTCTAATCAACCACATGGTACAAATAGTAGTTCTGTGGCCATTGCTATCCTTGTGCCTTTCTTTGCCCTTATATTTGCAGGTTTTGGGTTTTACCTTTATAAACAAAGGTAAGTGTAAATTGCATATATAGAGTCTTTGTATTGTCATGTATTTGAAGCTATTCAGTGGCCTTAAACTTTAATATGTTAGAAAAAGTAAATTAAGAACTGCCCTGGGAACTCCTTTGCAAAAGATCTGCATAGAAAATACACTCTACCCTCATTTTAGGTCTGCCATACTGTTTGACAGGTAAGGTTATTTTAAAGTGCCGCACTTTCACTCCCACCTATTTAAAATGTTGTTATAAGTTATTCTCTTTATGAGAGGAGCAAGGGTAGTTTAAATTTTTGGCATCTGGGGAATAATGCCATAAACAGGGTTGGTGTGTACTTATTGCAGACTGCCTATATTTTGTTTTGACATGTACAATATTGTGAATCATATTTCTTATGTAATTTATCTTAAGCCCCACACAGTTTATTAGCTTACAAGTATATGTAATACTCCTATGTCAGTGAGAGGTTTTATTATGGAAATTGGTTCCACATTAGAAATTAGTAATTCATCTACAATTATCTAACAATAGTACCACATCTGCTCAGAGATTCACTCTTATCCTAGGTTCACTGATAGTGTTGTTTATGTCTCTGAGAATCATTCCTTAATTTTATTTGTAAATCTTGTTTTCTCAAAGTCTAAATAATCTTGCACTATGGTAGTGAGGGGCAAATGGAGCCACTAAGTGGTGGAACACCATACCAGCACTTGTCTGCTGGCTTGCTATTGTAACACAGTCCTACAGGACATGACTAAAAATTGTAGTATACACAGGACCTAAACATGCCTTAAAAGCTGGACTTTAAGGTCTTGAACTGCCTGGTTTAACTTGGTTACAGGCACACTGCAACTTTTAATGATGTTAGTTTCCCTGACTCCTTTACACTTGTGATATAGATGAGCCATACATTTCTGAATAATTTAAGCTTTCATTTACATTTCTAATCCATCTAGTCATAAAGAAATTCTTCCAGATAGAAAGAGTTTATATTTTTACTGAGTTTGCAAACAGCCAGAGAGAAACAATAACCCTAAGAGAATACTCTCATTCATTTGCATGTGGTGTTATTTCTGAGACAATACTGTCAACTCTGTCAGCTGCAAATTTTAGTAGAAATACCCAGTTTTTCTGGGATTGTGGTCCAAGTTTTAGAGTATTACTACCATTTTTTTCCTGGCATTATTACATATTTGCTACTTTAAAATTAACATTTCTCATAAGCATGTTTTAATATTACTTTAATACATATGGCAATCCTTGACAGCAAAAGAATGGTTCCAACATTTAATATTTATCTTCTACATTTGTAATTGAAATTTGTTCATTCTATTAAGGTTCTTATATTACACCCATCACCACAGAAAATTGCAGTTGTGAATACACTGTGCTTTTTCTTCTTCAACAGGACTGCACCTAAAACACAGTATACAGGATGCTCTGTTCATGAAAATAACAATGGACAAGCTGCTTTTGAAAACCCCATGTATGACACAAATGCAAAGTCTGTAGAAGGAAAAGCTGTACGATTTGACCCCAACTTGAACACTGTCTGCACAATGGTATAATGTGGTAATGCTTTGTCTTCAGAAGTCTGGAAATTGAAACACAACACAGTGCACATATAGTTCACTGATACAAAATTAAAGCACACTTTTCAGGACTTACTGGGTCACCTTTTCCTGAGGATGATAGACAAGAGTGTTTTTTTTTTCATAAACTGGAACAGAATTGTCCTTCATGTTTACCATGGAGAGTTTTACAGAAAATCTGCTGCACTCCATGAGTGCTTACTCACAGTTTATTTGCTTTTTTAAAAAAGGAGATTATTCTAAAACATAAAACGTATTTGCATATATTGGAGGAGCATCCACTATCAGTACTTCTGTGCTTTATAAACTATAATAGAGGGATTGGGTTTAAAAAAAGATATAGGGTAGAAAATAAGAGCTATACTTACAGGAGACAATAGGTCACTGACTTCTCTTTAACAGTCATGAGCTACATCATTTTCATAAATTTCAACTCTACCCTCCTTTCAGTCATACATCCCTGTTTAGCAAATCTTTATTTTTCTCATACCTGTGAATTTTCTAACATAATGACATAGTGTTTAATATGCTTAAACCTTCATGTGCAATTTATTAATTTTATACCACACAAGAAAGAATAAGTGTCAAATTTTCAGTTCTCATTTCATTATTTAATTCCCTGATTCATGTCTTGCTTCCTTTTTCACATTCCGTGTTTCTTTCCTCTGTTCCCATTAGCAACACATGCAGCTGGTAACAGGGATAATTCTGCTTCTATGTATTTCCTTGCTGTGGGCCTTTGCCACTAGACATCAGTTTTACAATGAATGATGTGAGGGTGCACCATATGAATTGAGTTTTGTCATGCAGCAATGTTCCTTACTGTTGAAGATCACTTGGAAGAGTGACCTTTTTACACTGTTTTTACAGAAATTTAACCTTTTTGAAGTTTTCAGTTTAGAAAATTACGGTTTACAGTAACACTAGAAATCAAGTTGGTATATGAAGAACATAAAGCTCCACACTTCAGTCCATACCACTGTTGTCTACACTGTATCACATTATCAGTATTATTTTACTACTTCTACATTGTGTTAAAATGCTTACACTGAGCATGATTCAAAAACCATTGAAGTTAATAGAAGGACTCCCATTGACTTCAAATGAGCTTTGGATCTGGCCCACAGGTGTTGCCTAATCAGAATTTGAAAATGCTTTGTTTTGGTATACAAGTTAATATTGTGAGGAAAGCAACCCCTAAAAATAATTGTTCAAAACTGAATATATTGCAGCAATTCAATAGAAAGATGTGGTTTTTAAAATAAAGCCATGGTTTTATTAGGAGTAATCCATCAGATGATTCAAATACCACCACCCTAAAAAGGCGGGTTTCAAAAATTGCAGAACCATTTCATTCTCAAACAATGGAATGTGATCTTTAGTTTTCCAGTTATTTCATAACAGAATTATCCAGAGGTAACCCCAGTAATTTATTTGTTGTAGGTCATTGTCTTCCTTTTATAGCATGAAATAATTTTAGACTCATAAATGCTGTATGTTAGCCAGTGTGAATTATCTCTTACTGTCCCTTTCAGGCATTAATAATTCTGTGAAAAATCTGAACTTTTTATTACCGTAATAGAGAGTGCCTACCAAAAATCATTGTACCCAGGATTGCTGCTTGGATTTCTATAATGTTTGATGAATATCTTATAAACCATTTTACAACACTTTGTTTTGAAAATTCATACAATTCTGTCAAAAACTGTATTCTACTGAAAGGATGCTGTTTTCTATTTTCTACCATCAGTTGTTATTTATTCTTGTTTATTCAAATGACTGCAATAACTATGATTCATTCATTAATGTTAAAGTTAGTACATTTGAGATCTCGTTTAAAAATGTTTCTTCTGCAACTGGCTACTCCTCTTATATTAATGCATACACTTTTGTAAAGAAGTATATTTTTATGAAAAAAAAAAGGATTTGTAAAAGTATGATGTAAATTTTCAGTGCAATGTAAACAAAATAAAAATGGATAATTGCTTTTTTAAGAATGTGTGCTCTTTAGAAATTGAGATTAAAAGTCCATGCCAGTTGCCAGGCCCGCTCCAGCTTTTCTGCCCCACAAAGCTTCAAAAAAAAAAAAAAAAAAACCGAAACAAACACACCAGCGCCAACGCCAACACGCCGCTCCCCCCTCCGGCGGCGGGTCCTTCACTCCCTCTCTTCCTCTTCGGCGGCAGCTCAAAGAGGGAGAGAGGGACTGAGGGACCCGCCGCCGAATTCACCCCGAATACCCAGAGGTGCCGCCCCGATACCGGACGGAGTGCCGCCTCTTTGTATTGGCCGCCCCAATCACCTGCTTCCTTCGCTGGTGCCTGGAGCCGGCCCTGCCAGTTGCAGAGTCTAGAAAATAACCAAATCAGTCAAACAAATTCAGTATTTTTGTGGGGTCTCCAAATACATCATATTTTCTCAATCTTCTCATGCACTTGCAAATACATTGGAAAGATTTAGATTACTTTCACAAATAGAAAATAACAGGACATGCAACATTCTTTTTATTTACTAAAATTATTTTTTTCATTTCAGTCCAAGGAACAGATCATAAAAATTCTTGTCTGTAAAACATATAGAAACATGCACTTTTACCATCTCTCTTTTTTCTTAACACAAACAAAGATGATTAAACTTAGTGCTTATGAAAACTGTTGGATAAATTAACCCGTTACCTGGATATTGAAATCTGTACTTTTCTCCAGAACAGTCACCAGACTTGCATAGCACAGGTCATGCAAATGCATACTGTACTTCCTCACATTTTAAAAGTGAATAGAATTTTTTTGGTGGGAAAATGGGATCTCGTTCATCTTTTAATTAAATTGAACTTGGAGGGTTCTTTGGGGGAGAGACTGGGGAAAAAACTATAAATATTTTGCTGTAGAATGACATCTGCCCCTTTCGAAAATATGGAATATAGATAAATCTTAATCTGAAATGGTGTTCATGAAATGCAAAGAATATCCATCTACTATACCTTTTGGAGAATCAGGCAGTATAAATAAGCTTAAAGGGCCTGCTCTCCACCCACACTGAAATCAAAGAGGATTTTGTCATTGAATGCACTAGAAGCAGGAGCAAAAAGTGACTATAAAAATGGCATTCTGAGGTTCACTCTTTAATGTCTCTCAAGGGACTTCTAAAGTAAATTGGCTCATCTTGAAAGGTAAAAATGTTACCAGACGGCAAACCCTTCAGACTCAACCTGGAATTTGAAGTCAAGCCGCTCCTTTTCTGCCGTGTGTATCATCAGTAATAAAATAAAGACATTCTGAAATTGGAACTTTCTTAAAAATGTTGTTAATGATGCAGGAACCAAACTAGAACTTTCCAAGTGCTTTACTGACTCCATTGTAGCTCTGGGTAAAATATCCATAATGGATATAGTGTTGTAACTTGCCTATTTTCCAGTTTGTAGTAAGTTTGTGGAATGTACTTTACATTTTAGGAAGTCTTCCTTTTTGTTTAATGAAATATTGTTTGAAATTATTTTGGTACTAGGGTGTCTCAAATGTGTGATAATTTTCACATTAGTTTTTGGAATTTTCAATTGGGTTGGTTGCTTGTGATTGGCTAAACAAATCACATTCTACTCACCGTGCTTTCCTTTGAACCATAGGGGATGAGGAACTCAAGTGGCAGGACCAGTCGTAGAGCCTAAAGAGAAGCCTGTTAGGGGAGATGCTCATGTCAATTCCCTCCACCCTTGCAGGGCACCCAGGCAACTTCCTTGCATTGCCAGGTGCAAGACATATCCCCACCACACTGCTGTAAAGCCAGTGGTCAATGTCTTCTACAGAACAAATGGGTCTCCTGCGGATGTAAGGCCCATTTGCATTCCTTCAAGCCCCAGTCACACTGAGAGAGGGTAGCCAAAAGGTGATGGAAGCTTATGCCTCTATTTGATCCCATTCAGTGGAAAGTGCTACCTGGTGCTTCTTCTGCTTGCAGGTGCTGTTGCCTTAGCTCAGCCCTCGACTATGAGTGGACCTCAGGGTGGAGAATCTTGGATACTTCTGCATCACATGTCAATCCCAAAGTGGATCTTGCAAACTGACTCACAAAATGAATTGACCAAAAATGTAATGAAATATATGCCCAGCCCTGGGCTGCAATATAAGGGTAGGGGAATGGAAGTAACATTTTAGATTCATGCCTGCAACTAGATTGGCACAGGTAGAACCCTATGCCAGCCTGGATTCAGTTGCTGAACTCAGGCCGTATCTTGTAAAAACAGCAAGCAGAGAAGTCTAGGAATATACCAAAGGCACAGATCTGTTGAGCAGATAATGCCATTTTTTTAGTCACTTTCTGCCCATGACACCTGTTCAACAGCTCTGAAAAGCACAACAAAAATAGCAGTGGATATTGTACTTTACTATCTGATGGACCATATAGTAGCAGAAGAAATTTTGTCCCAAAGTTTCTTACCTGGATTAGTAAATATGCACAGTCTTCATTAGATCGATCACCAGAAACATTTCCCACCTGTTTCAAGAGAATTTATGCTATTGCTATGGCTTCAAGAAATAACATCATGCAAAAATAAGCCTAGCAAACAAGTAGCCATGTAGCCCTCTTGTGTATACATTTACTGCACTATTATAGGTTTTACATTATTTTGAGCTTCTAAATTATGTTGGGAACCTTTGAAAAACAGACAGACACCATCCCTGATCCGAAGTGTATGCAACTAGACATTGACATGATGCAGTATGACACAACCAAAAATGAGGGGATGGTCCAAGATATAAGACAGTTAATAAGGTATATGTCTTGATGGTTAAGAACTAACCAATTTCATATTTTTTTCTTTTGCACCTTTTCCAGTCCCTCTCTAAATAAATTAATATTTAAGAGGAGGACCCAAAAGAGTAACTAGAGCACAGATTAGGATTGAACACCTTCTGGGTTCTATACCCATGCTACAGAGTTGTTCTGTGAACCCAGTGGCATTGTTTAAACAAATGATGATGTATTTCTGCTAAGCTTTATTTTATCATTAGCTCATCCTCTCAACCAAGCCCTCACCTGTTTGTCTGTTTTGTCCGACTACTCTACTGCCTCCTGTTTGTCATATAGACTATGAGCTTTCTTGGACAGAGACTATGTTCTCTTCACGTGTCTGTGCAGTGTTAGCACAATAGGGACCAGACTCTTGTTATCATAATACAGCTGATCAATAGTAATAACTTGGATAAGGCACTTGGGGTTGATTGTCAGAGGTGCTGCCTGCTGAGCAGTTGGAGTAGTGTGTGCTCCGTACCTCTAACAAATAAGACCTTACTCTCTATCTGAGTCTCCATATCTGTACAAAAATAACTAACTCACAGGGTGTTGTGAAATTGAATTACATAATATTAGCAAAGCCTTTTAAGCGCATTGGATGAAAAGCTACATATAAGGGTAAATTATTAATCTTACGTTTATTTAGTTTTTCACCTCCCAAACGTGTAAATGATTGGGCATTGTAAAAATATCTGAGTGTCCTGGATTAATGTTCAAGTCTTGTGATTCCACAGAGCCCTCTTGCGCCATGAATCAACACATACAGTAACAACAGTTTAATAAATGAACCACCAAGACACGAAATAAAAACCAGAATGCCCAGAATAGGCTCTCTTCTCTTCCCAGTCAGTCTCCTAATGGCCTAAGCAATATGGCCTCATTCATACAGTGGCTCTCTGAGTAGCAATGAAAAGTTGAAAAAAATGTAACAATCATATTGTGTCTGCAGTACTGGCTAGCTAGGAAGTAGAGTGGCCACATTGGAAGATTCTGCAGGCCTGCACGCAGCAAAGAGATGAGCTTCAGATCAAACAAATGAATCCACTGAAGCACAGCCCCATGTGGATAGGGCCCAGCAAGTCATGGTGGTTATTGTAGATCTGCAATGTGCCACCCCCACATTATATAGGAGTCTGCCCCCTGCAAGTGCCACAGAGTGCCTGAGTGGACAGCCTTTATAATGACAGGTTTCAGAGTAGCAGCCGTGTTAGTCTGTATCCGCAAAAAGAACAGGAGTACTTGTGGCACCTTAGAGACTAACAAATTTATTAGAGCATAAGCTTTCGTGGGCTACAACCCACTTCTTCGGATGCATATTGAGTGAAACATATCGAGGAGATATATATACACACATACAGAGAGCATGAACAGGTGGGAGTTGTCTTACCAACTCTGAGAGGCCAATTAAGTAAGAGAAAAAAAACTTTTGAAGTGATAATCAAGGTAGCCAAGTACAGACACTTTGATAGCCTTTATAATGTGCATCCAGAATTTGGCTCTGTGCCAGGAAAGGTCTGCCTTGGTGACTGAATAAACTAAGGTCTTATCCTGGGAAAGAAGTCGGGGAGAGCATAAAGACAGTGGGGAAATTGATGACCTGTCAGCCCGTGTTGAGAAAAAATTACATTAACTATGTTGTGTAGGAAGTTTGTACTCCACCTCTCTCCCCCCTCCCCCCCCCCCCAATGCATTCAGGAACAATTATTTAATTGTTATGGCAAAAAAAAAAGAGCTTTAACTGGCAAATTGAAAGAACTAGCAAGTGTCGCATTCAATGACACTATACGTGATTTTCATATCAGCATCAATATGGAGTGGTCAGTGCATACAAATGCACTGCATTCACCACATTGCCGGTGGCTCTTCTGGTCAGCTGACCATGGGCAAATGTGGCAGGGTCCATTGCTGCGTTTGCTAAGTGCACCTGTGGTGGCTGGTTTATTATGATGGCCAAGGGACAAGGGTGCTGCGTTGCTGGACATGGCAAGATGTTGGATATGATGGAATCTTCTCTTTATATGTGAGCTTGTTTAGTGAGGGAGCCATAGTTACCACTATTACAATACAAGATATTCCCACTAGAAGCAAACATTTACATAGAAAGACAGGCTAATAGTGCAAAATGTTTGGGGTACATTCATACCCCACATACTTGTCTGATGCTTTTCCTGCTAATTTTTTCCCCACTGAATTGTGTATATGTGCTTAGGTGAAAATGTCCTAAAACAGCATAGTTGAAGGGTCACTGGTTCATGAGTTATTGCAACATGTGCTCACAGAGTACACCATTAGCCCACAAATGTGGATGAGGTTGTGTGTCATTGTCCTTGGCCAAACACTCATAAAAAAGCATACTGTCTCCAGACAGATGTGGTGATTTGCTGCTAAAACTTTCAGAGCACCTCAGCCTTCCCCCTACATCCCTTTCCTGGCCAGAGTCTTCATTAGGCCATTTGTAACTAAGCCACTTAGGTCTCGTTTGCATTACAGAGTTGCCTGATCCAGAGAGAGTTTTGAAGATTAGGGCTTAGGGGGAAGAAGTCAGGTAGCATGGGTGTATCAACCTGTGAGAACAGGCTACAACTTCTTTTAATGGAGTGCCGTAAAGTATGATTTCCACACTATTTTACAGCTTCCCTTGGGGTTGAGCTTCTTTATTAGCAGACCTGAACTAATAATTTGTACATGACAGAAACCAATAATGAATTGTAATACAAGTGTTTTGAGTATTGTAAATCCTTACTTTTAATTTCATAAACAAAAAAAATTGTGATAACTGAATTTTCAGTCAATGCACTAGACATGCCATGTAAAACTGTTTAATTAATTTTTACATGAAAATGGTATACTGTACAATATGTCAATGAAATTGTATTCAATGGCTCAATTACTGTGAAACTTTCTGATGAAAGGACATACAAATTAGTTCTAAACTGAATGGCAGCGGGAAATGGAAGGGACAACAGCTTCAAAGTAACATATTATCATTACATGTTATTTGTATTACAAATATCCTAATGCTATTCTAGGTGCCTTGGAGCCCTAGTCATGAACTAGGACCCTATTTTATATATCAGAGGGGTTGCCGTGTTAGTCTGTATCCACAAAAACACAACGAGGAGTCCGGTGGCACCTTAAAGCCTAACATATTTATTAGGGTATAAGCTTTTGTGGGTACAAAACCCACTTCTTCAGATGCATGGAGTGAAAATTACAGATACAGGAATAAATATATATTGGCACATGAAGAGAAGGGAGTTATCTTACAAGTAGAGAACCAATGTTGAAGGCCAATTTAGTCAGGGTGGTTGTAGTCCACTCCCAATAATTGATGAGGAGGTGTCACTACCAAGGACCCTATTGTGTTAGATAGATTTCAGCTTAATTAATGGTGATGGTTAGAGCTGGGCGAGACTTTCTGAATGAAACTTTTTTTTCGAATCAACTAAAACATTTCACAAATTTGTGTTCAATTCACTGAATGGTTTCGTTTGGAAATAAAAAAAAGAAACCCTAAAAATGAACACAAAACATTTAATTTTGATATTTTTAAAATTAAATGTTTCAATTTTTGATTCAAAAATGACTTTTCATTTTGAAATTTCATTCAATTTTATTATTTTTTTAATTTCAAATAATAGCTGGAAATGAAAAAATGTCTTTTCTTTTATTTGTCAGTTTGCTGCCTGTGATGCTTACTGAAAGTAGGAAAGCAGTTAGCTGGCTTCAAGCATTGAGCTTGCCTGTCAATGAGGGAATGAAGATGTCAGTGCTGGCCCTTAGCATAAGCATCAGATTCCTGACTTATGCAAATCTTGCAGAGGTCAGTAGGGAACAGAGAACAAGGGGTAAAAATCTATGGGCAGGAGAAAATTGGGATTGTAAGGGATTAGGCAGTGGTGAGTGATGTAAATTGGGAGGGAGCTGGCCTGTAGAAACAACCAACTGCTCAGATCCTCCTGACTATTATCGGTGCATGCGGTCTAATGCAGCCCAATCTCAGGATGTGTGAGGCTGAGTAAAGGGTCCCAGAAGACCCTCCTCACTACCAAAAAGCTAGGAAGGACCAGAAGAAGGAAAGTGAGATGGTAGAAGAAGAAAAGAGATGGAGGGAGGAACACTGGAGGGAGAAATCCCAGGGACAAGCAATGCGTATTCACTAAGGAAACACCTGCTGCAATGACAGCTGGAGGGAGAGGCAAAGAGAGATGGAGGAATCCAGTGAAACTGAGAATGAGGGATGGAGGGTCCCAGTAGGAGGATAAAATGAAAGAAAGAAAGAAATACAGAGGAGGGGAGAAGGAGTCACTGAACCTCCGAGGCCTCTTGTGAGTGTGATGGCTAGCTGGTCCAAAGCCATGTCCTACCAACCGCTCGACAGGATGATCTGAATGGATTTTTTCCCATTCATAGTATCCCCTTTCCTGACCCACTCTTCTAAGGCCACATCTCTTTTAGCTGCTGTAGCAGATGTAAAATTGCCTGTGGGTCTCAGCTCAGATCAGCCTCAATGGCAAACTGGTTTTGCACATTGAATACCATTTTGTTTTGATTCTCCCTTGATTTACATAAAACATGTTTCCAATTTGTCAAGTCTCAGCTGCTAGACACAGTTGCTCTATGATCCTCTGCACTGTCTGTTCCTTTTGCATAAAGAGGCCGTTATTTCATCAGACTTATTGTTATTGCAACAGTTTTTGAGCCTTTCCCTGATGCACTTGAGAATATTTTCATGTCTGTTCCAGGTTATATGGTTTTTTGTTTATTTAAAGACAATCAGGAGTAAATTTCACAGCCATTGGCTTGGATAAAAAAAAATCCTTTGGAAAGTGGTTAAGTCATTTCTTCAAGAAATGGGTCCTTAGTACTACATGTATTGTTTCAAATTGCAGTGCAGTTACCACACATTGATCCATAATTGCAGCAAGACCTTTTGCAGAACTGCAAAGTGTAAATGTTTTTGGAAATGAAGGTATCTACGATGTGTAAGAACACACTGTGCTCAGTGTTAAAAGATTACAAAGCTGAAGGATGAATTTTAAGTGTTGTTATATTCACAGAGATGAGAGACAGTTGTCCATAAAAGCATGTTTTTATTACACATGGAAGAATAAATCAGGCTTCAGATATATGGATTGTAAAGGTCATCATTACTAAATGGCACCCAAAACTCGTTAAGCAGAATTAGAAAATACAGTCATAA
>NW_020664409.1:86202821-86312288 GCF_002925995.2 Terrapene triunguis | reverse complement strand
AGACCCAGAGGAATAATACATATTGCAGGAGAGAGAGATGCTATCAAATATTGATTAAAGGTGCATAGCGTAAGTAAAAATATAGTACAGTGAAACCTGTACCCAAGAACTTTCTTATTTGCCTGCTTCCTGACTTAAAAGACTACTCCAAGTATCCCCAAATCTGTTGGATACAATTTTTTGCTCCATCTTTGATAAAACAATCTCTGTTAAGCAACCAGTTTCTGGTGGCCTCTTCAGTGGTAGTTTAAGACAATTGAAAACTAATTGAGAATAAATAGGTATGGAAAGATTAGATTTATATTGGTAACTGTAGAAAAATGTCACTTTCACTGTACACACACATCTATAATATTCAAAATGTGTAGTGAGGCAAAGTAAGAAAAGTGCTACTTGAGAACTTATTAGAGTTTAAAGGATATTTACTTTGTATGTGTTGAAATTTTATGCTTTAAGTTTTCGTATCTCAACATCTACTGTCATTAAATAATTATTGTCTGACTCCCACAATTTCTCATTACTGTGAAAATTTATATCAATATAAAAAAAATGCTTAACACCAATAATTTTGCACTACTGTGAACATTTAAATTGACAAATATCTAAAAAAAAATGCTTAAAAGTAAACCATTCTATTATCCAAAAAAGTTATCAAAGAATAAAAATCGAATTCTGCCAAGCCTCAATACAAAGCACACAACATCTCTCTGCAAAATATATCTAAGCCAACAAACATAACCAGGAACATGGGGCTCAGTTCTCTGCACTGGTCCCGGCTGCTTGGTCAGGCTGGCCTTAGGGAAAATGATGCCCTGGGAGAACTTGTATTTTGGCGCCCCTGGTCCCCACTGCCACGCCATCCATTTCCCCATTGCCCCTGACCCCGGCTGCCTCCCCAAGCTCCCCACCCATGTCCCCTGGCCCCTGCTGCCTCCCCTTGCCCTCCCCCCATTGCCCGCGGAGCCCTGCTGCTTCCTCCCTTGCCCCAAGATCCCTTCTGCGGCCTTGCACCCCAGGCCTGCCCCGCTCCTTGCCTCTTACCCATGGCCCCTATGCAGGGGATGGGAGTAGAAGACTTCTCAAGGTCCCTTCCAATCCTATGATTCTATTAAAATCTCCATTGAGTGATCAGTCCCTGAATGACAAGGATGGGTATAATCCCTTCTCTAATGATACCTTGATGATGGATGGGAGTGCCTATTTAAAACCAGTCTACTACGCTTTTATAATCAGTTATAATAACGACTCTTAATTCATTAGCTTTAAATTCACCTTTTTATCATAATTAAATATTTTCTACTTTCTCATTGATTGTTTAATATTAAGCCTCATCTTAATTAACATCTGCATCAATGCCCTATCAATATAGATAGCATTTTTCAAAGCATTAATATTTTATATAAAGCACTATATCTGGGGGTGTGGTCTCCCTCCCTGATGGACGGAGAGAGAACCGCAACTGCCCCCTGGTGGGCAGAACTGGGACACCCACAGCCGCCCCACCAGAAGCAGAGGGGTGGGACAGGAATTGGAAATATAAAAGGCCGGCCTTCCAGCTCAGTTGGGAGAGAGCTGCCAAAGGAGCAGGATGTCTCCCCCACCCCCACTGCTAAAGCCCAGATCTGACAGACACCGCTACAGTGCCAGAGGCAGAGACCCAGAGGGACTGCCAGAGCTGCCAGTCAACCGAGGAGCTATTGGGGCTGCCACTCACCGTTTACCCCAGTGAGGCAAACGATAACCCAGGTACACCCTGACTGGGTGTGTAGGAAGGATCCTAGGGAAGCCACATAGGATTTGGCTGTGTTACTAACTGCAAGCCGGCCAGCGTGTTGCAGCCAGATTTCCCCGCTGACCCAGTGGTAGACCACTCCGCCACTGTTAGAGCCCTGGGCTGGGACGCAGTGGAGTGGGTGGGCCTGCGTCCCCCTACCCTCTGCCACCCCACCGTAAGGGGTGGCAGACTCCTCACCTTTTGGCCAGGAGGCCTGCATTGGTCTGGCGCTCGTCCAAGCTAGGACCCCAGATGGTTTGACTGGGTCTCTCGCCAGAGTGCTAATCCCCCCTAGACTGGTGTATTGCTCTACCTGACTGAAGGCCAGAGCCAGTACCTGATTGCTGCCCCATCCTGAGTGAGGGCCCCAGGCAGATAGATTCACTACTGCTCTGCCTGACTGCAGGCCATAGCCCGTAGCTGATTGCTGCCCTGCCCTGACTGAGGGCCCTGGGCAAACAGACTCACTACTGCTCTGCCTGACCACAAGCCAGAGCCATGTACTGATTACGGTGCCACCCTGATTGAGGGTGCCAGGCCTATAGATTTACTGCTGCCTGGCCTGGACTGCAGGCTTGGACCTATTAACTGTTGGCTAATATCCCCAGAATGGAGCATTGCAGTGAGAGAGTGTGGTCTCCCTCCCTGATGGATGGGGAGAGAACCACAACCGCCTTACAGCACTCATAAAAACCAGTTCAGACCAAAACATATTTACAATATGATCTAGGGTTATGCCCTAACTTATCTCCAATTTGCCTCTGAATTGTTTCACTTCACTCATATTTTACCAGGTCTCACTTGACTATTGTCAAGCCTATTTTTAAGAAATACATTTCTTATCCTACTTACATTTCAGCATATTTCTATATCGACATCAGCAAACATCATCTCTACAGGCTACAGCAGACGTTGGCTGTGTCCATACACTAGGGGTAGAGGCATTTCTTGAAAAACATTCAGAGCAGTTCAGGGAGGGTCTCAGTACTTTGAAATACATCACTGGTAGAAATTACATGGATCCAGATGCTAAATCATGTTTCTTTAAGCCAAGACAAGTACCATACACCATAAGGTTGACCAAGAACCGGGATGATTACAGGCAGCTAGTATTACTGAGCCTATCCAGTTCTCAGACTGGACTGCTCCTCTTCTTCCACTGTTGAAATCAGATGGTAGAGTGAGGGACTACAAGGTTCACAGTCAACTGTGTGGTCAAGTTAGAGACATATCTGCGTCCCAGGATTGAAGACCTGTACACTATATTATGTAGGGGGGGAAACTGTCACAAAAATCAATTTAAAAATCATTAACTTAATGCCAGCCTCCAAATCCCTCTGGATAATAGCTCTAAACCCTATTTAATGATCAACACTCCCAAAGGGTTGATTTGTTACAACCACCTCCCATTTGTAGTATCAGCAGCTACTGATATTTTTCAAAGGGCAATGGGCAATTTATTCAAAGGCATGCCACATATCTGTGTATACCTTGCTGATATCCTGATTACAGGGGGATCTGAGTCAGAACACTTACAATACTTGGGTCAGGTACTTCAAAAATTAGCTGATGCAGGTGTGCATCTAAAGACGGAGCCATGTATTTTTCATGCTGCTGAAGTCGTTTACCTGGGGCACAAAAATTGATGCAACTAGCTTATATCTAATAAAGGAGAAGGTACGGGCTATTACTGAAGCACCACCACTAAAGTCAGGGTCTGAAATGAAATCATTCCTAGGCCTGCTAAATTATTGTGGTGAAATTTACCCATCTTGGCGTCCATATTGACTCCATACACAAACTGTTACAGTAAGGGGTAAAATGCCAGCCAGTAAGTAGACCAGTGATGCTAAAGTTGTTACATGAAGTACATCCTGGCATTATACTCATGAAGAGGCTCTCACACAGTTCTGTGTGGTGGACAGGAATGGAGCAGAAGATTGAGACTTTTGTGCAACAGTGTGTGGTTTTCCAATCCAGCCCTCATACTCCACTGAAAGTTCCTTTATATCAATGGGCGTGGCCTTGCAACCCAGGGTGAGGTTTCATATAGACTATGCTGGTCCATGTATGGGGAAAGTCTTTTAATAATAATTGATGCTCATTCAAAAGAGATTGAGGCACACACAGTGTCCTCTTTTACACTCAAATCTACACTTTGACTTACATTTTCCATTTTTGGATTGCCTCAGACAGCAGTGAGTGACCATGGTACCCAGTTCACTGGTGCTGTAGTTCAGGAATTTATGTAGAAAAACCCACCATCAAACACATTATAACTGTGCCATGCCATTTTTCTTCAAATGGTCTAGTGGAGCAGGCTGTGCAAACCATGAAAGAGGGAATGAAGAAGGTGGCATAAGCGCTAAGCTGGCCAGATGGCCTAGTAGAATGGGCTGGGCAAATTATAAAAGAGGGAATGAAGTAGATGGCATATGGTAGCATAGAAGCTAAGCTAGCCAGTCTTCTTTTCCAGTCTCGTGTGACACCACAAGCAACAAAAGGAAAGGCACCTGCAGAACTCTTAATGGGAAGGAAACTAAGAACTCATCTGGACTCTCTACACCTTGATGAAGCTGCAAAGGTGAGAAAAAAATCAGACATCTCAAAATTTATACTATGATATATGAGCATAACCAAGAACGTTAAGTGTAGGTAATGCAGTATATGCTCTTAAATTTTGCAATGACCCTTGCTGGTTATCAGCATTGTAGCTGTAGGTGGGACCATATTCTTGGGTCATGGAGTTATCAGATGGGATGCACATTTGTAGACATCATAATCAGGTTCATCTTCAATACCATCTTCAGTGCCTGTAGAGAGTTCTCATTTGGATGTTGAGGTACCAGATGTTATTGAGTCATTGGACTAATCCATTGCTACATCCAGAAATAGTGTGATTGTAGTGGTACCAACCACTACAGCAGACTTGGAAGTTAAGCTTGCAGAGACAGTTGTATGCAGAATCTCCCAAATCTAGAGACAAACTCGACTTGTAGTAAGGCAACTATGCTAGAGAGGGCAGAATAATCCCTTGTAATTGTTTGAGGATTAGAGCAATCCACCCCAACCTCTTATTTAGAATCTTTTGGTTTGTTGTCATAATGTTAATGTTTTAAATTTACTCTTACTAATACTTTAAAGAGGGAAGAGTATAATGTTGTAGGTATTTTTATTATGCTTATTACCACCTGGTGGCCAATGTGAGCATAGTTATTAACTGTTAGCTGTCCTAAGCATGCTGTACTGAGCACGCTCCAGCAAGGGCTGGGTAGGAGTGTATGTGTCTGTGGCTGTGTGTCTGTGAAAGTTTACAAGATGGAGGCTGATTAGTTGTCTATGTGAACCTGCACCAGAATAGAATATGTCCTTTTCCATGGGGTTATTTTTTGTCTCCATATACTACAATAACAACCCAGGAATGATACCAGCAGCCACCCGTAGTGAGACTTACCATAGTAACAAAAGCTGAGAGAACAGTAATTCCATTTCATGAAGGCTTTTGAGTCTTAGACTTTTTGTTTCATTCCAGTTTGAAACAAAATTTCAAAATTCTTCACAAAACAGAATTAATGCACTCCACCCAGCTCTACTGGCAGCACTGGGTCTGGGACAGTCCACCTAGCTGGTTGCCCTGAAGCCAGGGAGCCAGGGGCACCTGGGATTCCAGGTTGCCAAGGAGCTGCACACTTGGGAGGAAGGAATCACAGGGCTGCCAGGCTCCAGCTCCCTATCAGCTCCCCATAGAGCTGCTGAAGAAATTCCATAGACCAACTGGCAGCATGCCATGCCTTCAGCTAGATCCAGATCATCAGGGGACTTGGTTTGCAGCTCATCCTGGCCTCCACCAGGGCTCACTGTGGCACCTCTTCAGGGAGCAGGCTCTCTACTCCTATCCTCCCCAGTCATGGAGCCCAGTGAAGAGAAGGTTGTGCCCAAGGGCGGTGGTAAGGGGCTACTGGTGGGGGGTGGGGAGGCAGAAGGAAAAAACAGGAGCTACTGGGAGTGGGAAAGCAGGTGACAGGAAGTACAGGAGGAGAAGGGGGAAGAGGCAGAGGAACTTAAGAGGAAAGGGTTAATAGGAACTATAGGGGGAAAGGTGAAATTAGAGGTTACTTGGGGAAAGCTGGGAGCTAATGCAGGAGCAGGAGTTAATGTGAAAACAGAATGGGGTCAACCCAGGAGACAGACATTAATGGGAGACAGGATGGAGACATGAGCTAATGCAGCTGAAGCCAACAAGTAGCAAACCTCTCCCATCCCAGAATCCTTCCTACCCTCCTCTCAGGGTCCCCTAGATACCTCTACTTCCCCACAATCTGCTTCTAGCTCCCCACCAGCTCCCCTTCCCCATCTGAAGGGTGCAAGGAATAGTTGCCTGCTCCCTGTTGCCTGCTCCCTGTAATCCAGTCTCTGCCCGCTGCCTTAACTCACAATATTTGCAAAACTGATGTTTATTGTCATATGTAAGTAAAATGTTTTACCATAATTGATCTGTTTATAAGGCTATTTTCTCAGTTTGTTAATCAAATAAAGCACTTTTTCCTCACTTTCTCTGATTTAGTGGCACTTACTGCCACCAACTTCCAAACCCTGCTAATCCGAACTGTCAGGAAAAAAATACGTCTGAAAAGAGAAATACCTTGTAAATTATTTCCACTGCCTGGAAAAACAATCACCTTCATATACATGTGATGTAGGACATGCAGCTATTTTGTTTATCTGAGAGCATGAAACAATAAGTTTTATGGGACTTGAGAAATAGCAAGAGAAAGAAAGAAGGAAAACAAAGAAAACCTTAGAACCCCTCCCCTAGCCCATGAATAAACATTGATTTCCCCCTCTATTTTAACTTCATGACCATAGTGTATCTACTCATCTATCCAGATAGTTACACTGTATTCAACACTGTGGTATAAATATGCCTTATAATTATGTATGAATCCAAACACATAATCTATACATAATCTTAGCTAGCTGATTTTTCACCCAAAACTGTATGTGGCATTTGTGACGGGTTCCCCCTGGGGTGCCACTTGGAACTAGGGTACCACTGAGCCCTCTGATCCACCAGCCTGGGCTCCCTCATCCACTGTGCTGCTGTGACAAGCTGCAAAGCCCTCCAAGCTTGCATTTTCACCAGCATTCACAAAGGTAGCACCCCCAACTGCAGTTACATGCAGGCTTTCTAACCACCAGCCTAGGACCCCAGAGCAGTACTCTCCTGCCCTGGTCAAATCTGGCCACTATATGGGTTTCATACCCAGTCTGCCTCTCTCTCAATGTGAAGAGGACCATGCACCCTTGTGGTAACCAAACTGAGATTTTCCCCAGACATCTTAGTAGAATGCACACTGGTTTGGATTAAAAACATAAATAAGTTTATTAACTACAAAAGGATAGATTTTAAGTGATTATAAGTGGTAGCAAGCAGATAAAGGCAGATTAACTAGTAAATAAAACAAAAATGCAAACTGACCTTAACATACTAGATAGGTAGGATATGAATTAGTAAATTCTCACCCTGAGTGATAAACAGGCTGGCAGATTCTTAAGGCATAAGCTGTCTTTTCTTTGCAGCTTGGGTTTCCCAGGTTTTCATACACAGGCTAGAAATCCCTTTAGCCTGGGACCAGCACGTCCCCCAGTTCAGTCTTTGTTCCTCAGGTGTTTCCTGGTGTGTTGTTGTAGGGAGAGCACAGTGTCATCATGATGTCATTTCCCCCTTTTATATCTTCTTCCCACTTGCTGGAAAGCTCTTCTTCTGTGACCTGGGTCAAACAGTTCCCATTGTGTAGTGCTATCTCTGAGCGGTTTCTATTGTACACAGTTCCTGGGGTAATCCTTGTGCTTGTGTGCATTTCCTCAATAAGCCATTAACAGTGTTTGGCCTTTTTAATGTTGTACCTGAAACATCCATGTTTTCAACCTCACAACATGTTTCAGTAACACACTGTGATGCTCTGTACCTTGAGGAAACACCCTACACCCCCATGTTCATCTTTATAAAATGATTGTGTGGTATCCAATGCAAAGTTTGTCATGTTGGGTGTCTTCAGAAGGCTCATAATGCACTGAGCATGGTTGTTATAGCGATATTATAGTCATTGTTATAGTAATGTTATAGTATGGTTATAGGTTATAATTTCATGTATATAGTTATGGGGCTGAAAATGTATATTCATGGTTTAAGCAAGCCCATGCAAAAACTCTCCAAGAACAGAGAGGCAGTTCACACCTCGTCAGGGCATCGATGGGACAAACCCAGCCCAACCTCACAGAAGAATAGAGAGAACACAAAGGAAAAGAGAAAGAGAGAAGAAGGCACCAAAGGAAGGAGTGCTATGGAGATGGAAAAGCTGTTAGAGTGGCTGGCTGACATCCAGCAACAACAGGTAGTGTAGCAGCAGTTACAGCAGATGCAGTTGTTTCAGCAGATGGCCACCCGTCAGCAACAGCAGGCCACACAACAGCAGCAGCAACAGCTTATCCGAGAGTTGGCTTCTCAGCAACAAGCACAGCAAAAATACCTGATTCAACAAGTAGTGGCCCTCTTCCAACAGCAGGGGTCCAGTGCCAGCCCTGGGGCATAGGTCCCAAATCCTGTGGTTATATGTAACACCCCCTCCAGTGAAGCTCACGAAGATGGGCCCCAGGGACAACCCAGTGGCATTCCTCATTATCTTTCAGAAAGTTGTGGCAGTGGCATGTTGGCCCCTAGAGCATTGATCTAGCCTACTAGTCCTTTACCTCACGGGGCTAGGCCCAGGCCATCTATTGAGGCCTTCACACAATGGAGACACAGGTCCACACTAAAGTTAAAGCAGCCACTCTAGACACCTTTGACATCACCCTTGAGACCCACCGTCAACACTTTTGCAAAGAAAGGTTTCCACAGGGTGCTGAACATCAGCAGTTGCCCAGTGCCTTGAAGAACAGACAGGGGAACAAGTGGCCAAGCAGGTAACTTTGGAGCAGGTCATCTAGATTCTCCCGACAGTTAGTTGAGAGTGGGTGCTACGACACTGGCCCAAGACATTGGCTGAGGTGATCAGCATGGCCGAAAACTTCCTGGCCATGGAAGGTGTCATGGGAGTGGCCACCTATTCTGCAGTGCCTAGGGCCATAGGTGCCAGGTCTGAGGACTTCAAATGCTACCAGGAACAACATTCCCTGGGAACCCCGGTCTTTAACCCCAACCTGTGACCCAGCAATGGCATGGGAATGATCTCAGATGTTGGGGCCCCAAAGCCTTGTCCAGCCTGAAGGAGGACATCCCCTGTTCCTGCTGCTGGGAAGGGAAAGAAGGAACTTCCCAGCTGGCCCCTATATTTCATGCAGTCAGCCTAGCCATTTCTAGTGAGACTGCTCCTTCATGGAGTGTTCTTGTGGACACACCTGTACAGTGGACACCCAGGCCAAGAAGAAAAGGGCTGCCAAACTGACCATCCTGGTGAGAGTTGACGGAGTAGCTGTGATGGCGTTTACCCCCAGTGTGTCCACAGGGATGTGCAACCATATCCCATGAGTGAAGTACAACTTGAAGTAAGGGGGCACAGTAGGATAGTATGGGTTGGAGTCTCCCCTACACTAATGTACTCGGTGATTCTACGGTGTGAATTGGAGTATGTCAAGGAAGTCTTAAAAACCGAGGATGACCGCCTCTTCAGGGAAGAAGGAGATCCCCAGGGCAAGGAACCAAAGGCCTTGGAGATGGGGAACCTGACTCAACTAAGGACAACAAGGACTCCAGAGAGGGCCTCTTCCTTAGAAGAGCCACTAGTGGGGGAACAGAGGACCCCTAACCTCTGAGAGTGGGATGCACTGACATCAGATGAGGACTTCATCTGTGCGCAAAAGGAAGACCCAATATTGAACTGGGCCTATGAACACTTTGTCAATGCAAATGGGGAAGTAGTTAACCCTCTCTTGAGGAAACTATGGCTCCATTTCAAGCTAAGGGAGAAGAGGTTATATTGGGTAACCCAGATAGTCAAGACCTGTGCCCAGCTCCTTATCCCCAAGCAGTTCCAGTAGCAAGTATTACAGCTGACCCATGCAATACCCCATGCGGCATATCTAAGGTGTAAGAAGACTCTAGAGTGGGCGACCCTCAGGTTTTACTGTCTGGGGATGCATGTCATGGTCAAAGACTATTGCACCTCCTGCCCTGAGTATCAACTGAGCATGACCCAGAAACCTCCAAATTCTCAGCTTTTCCCCTTACCATTGGTCAAGACCCCTTTGGAGAGGATCAGGATGGATCTGGTGGGACCCCTGGAGAAGACAACAACTAGCTACCACTGCATCCTGGTAATAGAGGACTATGTCACCAGGTATGCTGAAGCCATACCCAATTGATCAACCACAGCTGCCCATATTGCGCCTGAGCTGTTGAAGGTGTTTGCACAGGTAGGAGCATCTAAAGAAATCCAAACGGCCCAGGGGACGAATATGACGTCAGCTACAACAGCTGATAGAATCCTTCCGCGTGGTCCTATTGGGGTGACTGGGGTATACCCACCTAGCATAGTACTATATAACCCTGAACCAGGGAAGATGATTTGCAAAAACCTCTGACCTCTACCATGAAAGATTCAAGAGAAAGTCCAGCAGTAGCTGCAGAAGATGTTGGAGTTTGGGGTAATCAAAGAGAGCTGGAGTGAATGATGCAGTCCCATCATGTTGGTGCTGAAAGGTGATATATCGACCATTTTTGTATTGAATTTTGGAAGGTAAACACTATTTCCAAATTCGATGCTGCTGGATGCCCTGGGTTGATGAGCTGCTCGATAGACTGGGGGCCAACATTTATATTTCAACCGTGGACCAAGCCAAATCAGTCTCCCAGGGTCCTGGGTCGGAACTCAAATGAGTGGGAGGACCAGAGTCTTGTCTGATTTGACTTTGCTGCTTATTATGTGTCGGAGGCTCTGTAGACAACAGAACACAATACTGTACAGATGTATGATATAAATGTAAGATACACAAAGATTTGTTTATCTCCAACACCCTCAGAGGAATCTTAATGGGACTTTAGCTGTAGCCTGTGCTACCACTGGAGATGATCACCTGAGGAATGATAGCTGATGAAACATTTAACTCAAATGATATAATTCATCAGAATCAATGATTACAAATTGAATTTGAACCAAAACAGACACTACTAAATTACCCCATGCAGGAGGCAGTGGTGGATTAATAATTTTGCCACCCCTAGGCCGGGAAATAATTGCCGCCCTGGCTCCGCCCGGACTCCGCCTTTTTCCCACCCCCATTCCAACCCCCTCCCAAAGTCCCCGCCCCAACTCTGCCCCTCCCTTCCCCTATTGGATCCCTTCCCCAAATCCCCGGCCCCGCCTCTTCCCCCAGCGCGCGGCATTCCCCCTCCTCCCCCCTCCCTCCCTGCCCCACGAATCAGCTGTTTCGCGGCGCAAGCGCTGGGAGGGGAGAGAAACAGGACGCGGCGGCGTGCTTGCAGAGGAGGTGGAGGTGAGCTGGAGCAGGGGGGCGGGGCGCGGAGGGGAGCTTCCGCCCCTGCAAATTTGCCGCCCTAGGCCTAGGCCTTGTCAGCCTAGGCAATAATACGGCGCTGGCAGGAGGTAAGATTGTAAACTGCCTAAAGAGTTCAGAAAAGGCAAAATGTTTGGCAGGGATGTCCCTGTTTCCTGATTCTTGTTTGAGTTAGATTGTAGCTGTATGAGAGTGCACCTGACAGTGCATTCTCATACACTGAAAAGATGTTCTCGTTTAAAAATTGGGAATTGTGTCAGTCATGCATTGTCCTGGTCTACCTCTAATCATCTTTCTCTCTAATAACATGAGCAGATCATATACAACTGCTGAAAAGCAGACACATAGAGAATTGTAACAGTTAGGATCCACTTTGTATAAATACTTAAATCTTCTTTGGGCCAGCGAGAGAGAAAAGGAACAACTCTGTAACCTGTGCTTAGGGCATCCGCCTGAGAGGTGGGAGACCGTGGATTCTAACTGGGTATGTGTTCTGAGCATGCCTATTGGATCAGGCCCCACAGGTGAGTTAGGTAGATGAATGCTTATCTTCCCCCAGTTCATGGATTGCTCTGTGGTTAAGGTAGGATATAGGTATCTGAATGCCTAGAGTGAGACAGCCGTTCACATGCCCAGATGCAGAAACTTAGGTATCTACAGGCAGCAACTGAGTGCAGGATTTGTGAATTGGAGTGGAGCCTAAAACTGGGATTTAGGGGCCTAAGTCCCTTTATGGATCTGGGCCCTAGCTTCTCTCAGAGTCAGTGAGAGTTGAGAATGCTGACCACCCTCAGCACCATACAGGACTGGGTCTCCCTCTGCTGACTCAACCTGCTTTTCCTGCCCATCTCAGTTCAGAGCTGTATGCCGTAGATCATGATTATGATATAAAGAAGGAGAAAAAGTAGCTTGTATTAATGAAGTGTGTGTGTAGGGGGGGGGGGTGCCAAAACAATGGCATCACGGCACTAGGCTGGGAAGCAGTATTTCATCTTCATTTGGCTCTTATTGCACTCAGTTCTGGCTACTGCATTGCCTGAAAGGTATTGACATACTGGAGGGAATTCGGAGAAAAGCAACAAAAGTGATTAAGTGGCTGGAGGGATGGGTTTAGGAGGAAAGATTAAAAGAGATTAAGTGACTGTGAAGGTAGAACATGAGACGGTCTATGTTTGTGGAGTTTGAACAGCAAAGAGAAAGAGGAATTGTTCAGTGTGATGCATGGGTTATACATGAACTCAAATAAAGAACTGTGAATATGTAGACTGTAAACTGAAGAAAACTTCCTGATAGTGAGCTGCATTCACTGGTGGTGAAATGCTATTTCTTGGGATCTTTAAAACTAGATTGCACTCAAAATTACCATACGGAAAAAGACTTCATTGTCAGAGAGATGGACTAGGTGATCTAATAAATCTTCTCCATCTCTACTGCTGAGGTACTGTGTAAATGAATTCATACAGTCTTATCAAAAGAGTTACTTTACAAAATACAGAATAAAACACACTTTTAGCTTCCCTTTGTATTTGAGATATTTTGACAAATAAAAGTGATTTCTCAATTTAGGTACATTGAAAGCTGACAACTCAGCATCTTTCTAGTGATTTATCGAGGGGGAATAAATGACTTGTAAACAGCTGGTGGCTTTGCTGGTCAAATGGTTTGACCCACATGCAGAGATGTAGCTAAACAATTTCAGAATTTAAAGATACCATCAAGAGAATATTTGCTAGCTCAGAAAATGCTTTAAAGAAACTTACTATTGAAGCCTAACTGTATGTTCTTCTCTGGGAAGGTTTACAAAGGATAAGATAATTAAAGTCTTTTATTGTAAAGGTTTTTGAACGTTTGGGAAACAAGTAAAAATATTCAGTAGAGGCTCACAAAATAAGGCATTTAAGGTTCACATTGAAAGAGATATATAATATTTCTCCCCTAGTATTATATCAATTATGTAAATCAGAGAATTGCATGTTTCTAAGCATTTTTCTTTTGTATCATAAAAGGCTACTTATTACCAGTAGAAAGAGTTTCCCAAGGGACATTTGAGATTTTATTGTGTGCTGTTCCTTACATATCAGAAAGTTAATGATATCACGTAACAAAAAGTAGTTTACATCAAAGGAGCCTTTGCAAGTTCTTTTTCCAAACAGCCAAACTGGTGAACTGAGTAAAAAAGAACTGCAATGTTGGTCACAGTAGGAGATTTTTAAACTCATTGGATAAAATTCTGATTTTGCTTACATCCCTGTAAATTTGGAGTAACTCTACTGTAGTCAATATAGTGGCTCCAGATTTACACTAGAATAACTCAGAACAGGGTTTGGTTCATTACTTTTCAATGATAGTTTTAAAGTTTTAATTTAGGTTTTAATTTTTGTATCTCCTTTTTAATGTTAAAATGATTACATGTTTTGGGACTAAATCTGTGTGCTGGCGGCACAAGAAAGGGAAAAGGGAATTTTGAATGTTTCTTTTTTTCTCTATGCTCTTCATCTCACAAGCTCTGCACTATGCTGCAGCTTGTGTAGTATCTAAAGAGGACAGTTGTAGTGGTAAGAACTCCTTCAGAAAATCACTGCGTATACTTAGAGAGCTATGGACTGAACTAGATAAGCGGAAATGATAGATTCCCAATGCATACCTAATTGCTTAGTACTTATCAAAAATCAGAAAGGTGTTGGGTAATGTCAGAAAGTTTGGGACACCAAATCTGATGTTAAAATTTTAGGGTTCAGGGAATTCTAAAATTCAAGGGAAGAACTTGAACTTTGACTGCCTCCATTTCTGCATTCTACAATAGTTTCTACTAGCAGTCACTTGATACACATCTGTAGCTCCTTCTTTCCCTAACCCCACCATATTCATTGAGGTTATGTCTATCCAGCAGCTGGGAGCATGCTTCCCAATGCGGGTAGACAGATATACTAGCTCTGCCTGCGTTAGCATGCTAAAAATAGCAGTGAGGGTGTGGCAGTGTGGGCTAGCCATCAGAGTACATATCCAACAGAGTTGAGCATGCTATGAGGTGGCTAGCCCGAACTGCTGCCCATGGCGGTATAGCCACACTGCTATTTTTAGCACACTAGCTTGAGCAGAACTAGCACATCTGTCTATCTGTGCTGGCAAGCACTCTCCCAGTTGCTGTGTAGTCAGACCCTTATGTGACCAACTTAAATAGATCAGGTTCTCTCTCATTTCATGATTGTACTGAAAACTGTACCTTCTTGGTTGATTTTTGCCAGGTTCACCAGTTACCACTGGGCTCATGGATGGGATAATCAGGATCACAAAGAGCTCAGTGATTAATTTTTACTGGGACTTGCCAGGGCTGAGCCCCGGCAGCTTTAGGCTTGGCAGTTCATAATCCCTTGCTGCATCAGTTATGAATGTAAAAAAAATTGCTTGAGTCCCAGCACCTCTTTCATTTCATTACAAATTAAGCACTGAAAGAGCTATTAGGAATGGAGGAGCCTACTGAGAGGGACTAAAGAAGGAAATGGATGAGAGCTGAAGAAGGATTGGATGGATGAAACCTGATAAGTTTAGATATATTTTTGAGCAAACATATATCTATATCAATAGATCAATAGATATAGATATATAAACACATACACATACACACTAACTTACTTTCTCACCAATACACCAACATCTGACAAAGGCTCAGATCCTCAAAGGTATTTAGGCATCTAACACCCATTGATTTCAGTGAGCATTTGATGCCTAAATACCTTTGAGGACCTGGGCCAAACTTCTTAATGAAGGAACGCAGGGCTAGATCCATAAAAGGATTTATACACTTAATTGACACTTTAGTACCGAAATCCAACATTTAGGCACCAACGAGATCTTCAAAACCAGTGCTCAGTTGCTACGTAACTCTGTAGGTGCATGAAGTACTTAAGCACCTAAATTCCCACCATTAAAATCCCCAAGGTGCCTAAGTTTCTGCCAGTGAGCAAAGGGACAGCCACCTAAGTGAAGGCACTTGGTGCCTAAACCCAAATTGGATCCTCAAAGTAGGTGTTCCCCAACCCATCTCCCCTGAAGGGCCTAATCTGTTAAGTGTTCTCAGTGAGAACACTTAACAACACAAAACAGGAGGAAGTAGGGGTGCCTCCTTATCACTTCTAGCCCAGTGGTTAGAGTAATTAAGGGGGCATTATCTCTTCCTCCTTCAGCATTTCTTGAAAATAAAAAAAAAAAAGCTTAGGTACCTAACTCCAGGAGAGAATTCATGGCTGTCAACCCCAAGTGGAGATAGGCAATTCCCTCTTGCCCAGACTTAGGTGCCTCGCTTCCTTTTAGGGTCAGGGTTTAGGCCACATTTATTTCCTCAGCATTTCTTACTGGCTAGCTCAGGCAGCTCCTCCCTTAGCATTCTAGTTTTTGTGGATCCCAGTCTTAGGCACCTAACCTTCACCGAGCATTGTATTAGGAGCCTAAGTGCCTAACTCAGGCCTGTGGATTCCACTGAGTGACAAGGTACCTAAAGTTAGGTGCTGCAATGCTGAGCATTACAATGCCTAAGTCCCTTTTGGGATCGAGCCCACAGTGTTGTTCATTGTTGTTAAAGATCTGTTGCTAGGAAGTGAAAACCTTTGAAGCTGGGAAGGAAATCCTCACAGGCATCAAGAGATATGTTGCTTCAAAGGATGACTCTTCCTTGCTCTTTTCCCTTCCCATTTACTCTTTCCCCATCTCCCTCTGACACCATGGATCTTTTAAAGCAGGATGTTTGCACTAAGAAGCTTTGTTAGTTTTGAGAGGAGGGGACATTTCTGTGCTGGTTCAATCCCCATCCCATCCCATGGAATTTTAGTAGAAGGAGAAGTTTTCTGCCTGTTTCATCCTATCTACAGTGAAAACTTGAGGGGATGGAAAGGCTCTTGGTCATTAGTATTGTCTAAATGTTAAACATGAGGGAATAATGGCTTCCGGTCAAATCCATCAGTCTTTACTCAGGTAACATTTCTCCTGACATCAATGGGAGTTAAAGATTTGGCTGCAGGATTTGGCACCTCAGTGAGATAAATGAGGCAGGTGAAGGAGATACCTTAGCTAAACTAATCATAATAGATGAAAATAGAAGGAGAAAGAATGATTTTTTTTAAATGGTGTAGAGTGCTGGCACACATTAAGGGCCAAATCCCTGTTCCATTGACATGAATGAAAACTTTAAAATTGATTTTAGTGGTATCAGGATTTGGCCCTACAGGCAAAATTCTACTTTTAGGGCTTGGCTATATGACAATGTAGTCTGGACTATGGGGGTGAGTGAATTCCAGAGTGTTCTAATGTGGTGCAGTTTAACTACCCCATGAAGACCCTGCTGGCATGAATTAAAAGATACCTAATTTGAATTTCAAACAGGACTCCATTAACTTGCACTAGGTACCTTTTAGTACATGCCAGCAGGATCTACACAATGCAATTAGAGTGCAGAACATTAGAACATTCTGCAGTTCACACCCCTATAGCCATGCAGACAAGCCCTTAGTTACTTTAGTGTAAAGTTACAGTAACTGTATTGTCTTTACTAGGCGTATCTGTGACTAGAATGAGACCCAATACAACGTTTAAGCTTTAAGAAACATCTGAGCCAACAATGTTATAACATGTCTCGACCCTGTCTGTGTGGATAGGATCAAATTTTGTTAGAAACATCTTAAGGACCTGTGCTCTAGCCCTGGTAAAAGTCAGGCTATAAGACAGTATAGGCAAGACAAAATAATGCTTTAATGCAGTTTGGTCACCACCATGTTTAAACAAAAGTTTTAAACACTGTAGAGCTGCAGTGTAGATAAGGTCTTGAAAGCTCATAAAAAAACAGTAGTATAATTTAAGGGCCAGATTTCTGCCAGTCTTATTCCTTTTGGGTAGCACTGCATTCCACAAATAATCTCAAAAATTACAGTATTAAGTAATAATCAGTGTGAGTAAGGGTATACAAATTATAGACAATTCCCATGTAGTAGTTAGAGCTTTACATTGCAAAGCTAATGCAATTAAAATTAAAATTCTCTCTAAGAAAAAAGTAATGTCCTATTTGCTTTACATAGAGGCAGGTCTATTAAGTTTACCAGCTTGTACATGTTCTGTAAAAATATTCCAAGATCAGCGTCAAAGTAAATCAGTTAAAATTGCAGCAAAATAGCCAGCAATTAGCCTCCTGGTACTCTGTGTATTAATGTCACCTACTCTCTGGTCCTTATTATCCTCTACTTACATGTAATGAATAAATCAATGAATACCAGTTAAATTACTTATTAAGCCCCTAAAACCACTCATAAATCCCCACTTAAGAATCAAACTCTTAGTATACTAACAAATAAGTAAATGACTCTTAAAAGATCATAATAAAGGCATAATTAGTTAATTAAGCTTAACATAAAATGATCCAAATATAATATTATAAAGTGGGGAGAAAGATAAATTTAAAGACAAGTCAAAATTAAGCTGTTAAACTGGCAAAATGAAATACAACATTTTGAACTAAAGTTTCTGTCATAACTATAAAGGGAAGGGTAACAGCTCTCCTGTGTACAGAGACTCCAAATCCTTTTACCTGTAAAGGGTTAAGAAGCTCGGGTAACCTGGCTGACACCTGACCCTAAGGACCAATAAAGGGACAAGATACTTTTAAATCTTGGGGGGAGGGGGAAAGGCTTTTGTTTTGTGTCCTTTGTTTAAGGGGTTGTTCACTCTTGGGACTGAGAGGGACCAGACATCAATCCAGGTTCTCCCCATCTTTCTAAACAAGTCTCTCTTATTTCAAAATTGTAAGTAAAAGCCAGGCAAGGCGTCTTAGATTTACTTTGTTTTCTCAACTTGTAAATGTACCTTTTACCAGAGTGTTTATCTTTGTTTGCTGTACTTTGAACCTAAGACAGAGGGGGGGGTCCTCTGAGCTCTTTAAGTTTGATTACCCTGTAAAGTTATTTTCCATACTGATTTTACAGAGATGATTTTTACCTTTTTCTTTAATTAAAAGCCTTCTTTTTTAAGAACCAGATTGATTTCTCCTTGTTTTAAGATCCAAGGGGGTTTGGATCTGTATTCACCAGGAGTTGGTGAAAGGAAGGAGGGGGGAAGAGTCAATTTCTCCTTGTTTTAAGATCCAAGGGGGTTTGGATCTGTATTCACCAGGGAATTGGTGAGAGGTTTCTCAAGGCTTCCCAGGGAGGGAATCCAGTGAGAATGGTGGCAGCGGGACCAGAGCAAAGCTGGTAGTTAAGCTTAGAAGTTTTCATGCAGGCCCCTACATTTGTACCCTAAAGTTCAAAGTGGGGATACAGCCTTGACAGTTTCGTTGTCATAAACTATTGGAGATGGAATTAAATGAGAAATAGAATGGTTTATAGCCTCAAATAATATATGGCTTACAGCAGAACAATAAAATATATCAACCACAAGATCCTCAGCCCAGCTGGACAAAGTTTGGGGCCAATCCTGTAATCTTGCCACATTCACAACCCCCATTAACTTCTAACAGGATTCCTCTGTGGAGTATTTATGGGATTGGGCCCTATAACCCATCCTACAAATGCTGAACATACTTGACACAGGCTTCTACAATAGCATACAAATTTAAGTCAACATCCTATGTAAGATCAGTCTGACAAATATTTGTTTATAATGGCTTTGTTATTATTAATTATTGAATTCAAATCAGACAAATTTACAACATTAATCATTTATGGGCTCCTTGGGCTGGGCTCCTGCTAGCTAGCGTGTGGATGTCCTTTGGATTCTGCAAAACTGGCTCTTCCTTGGTGAAGCTTTATTTTACACCACTGTAATTCAATTGAACTTGATTCTGATGTCACACTTAGTTGACACTGGTGTAAGTACTTTGAATTCAGTGGAGTTATTTCTGATTTACACTGGTGTGAGAGGAGAACCTGCCCTTAAAATCAGGAGGTAGTTTAAGGCATTATGCACGTACACAGAAAAGAGCAGTGTGTTAGATATTTCCATTAGCAATATAACTGTGATCACTGATTTACTGTTTATGTCATTTTTAATAACTGCTGTAAAATTCCATTACAAAAAGCAAGAGCTACAATTCTCTCTCTGTGAAGATAAGAGATAGAAAACCTCAGATGCTTTCACAATGTCAATATTCTGTTCAGACTCCTACTGCAGAATGTAGCCGTAAATAGCAGATGGTATTCCAAGGTCTGAGCATATATGCAGTAAAACCTTTTCTAATACAGTACATCACTGGGAAATTTCACTAACGTATCACTCAGCACAAGTCAAGGTCTTCAAGAATGTTCAGTATAATTGCAAACTTACAAGAGCAAAGCAAAACCAAAGCACACAGCTTGTCATGAATATTGTAAACCAGTAAACCCATATTTCTGTCAATTTGAAAAATGATCATTATGAAGAGGAGAGATTTCTTACATGGAATTCCTGTTGGGTGGCTGAAATATTTAGTGGTTTCTGTGCAGAGGCATACAGGGCTTGAACCTGTGCCTGTTAAAATAACTGGAAATCTTGTTAATGACTTTGATGAGTGTTGGATCAGGCCCACTGTTTTTAGGTGCTTTAAAAAAGGTGGCCCCTGTCAGAAAATTTTGAAGCAGAAGTTCCTCTTTAATTATGAAATAGAAATTAAATTCCACTCCAAACAAGTTAAATATTTTAAGAAGACTACTATGATTGCATATGCAATTATCAAATGACAAAATAACTCTTTTAATATAGAATTTGTTCCCTTCCCAACACATTTATAAATACTTGAACGTACTTTGCTTCAGCAAGACATATTGCAGTCAAAGCAAAACTTGTCTTCACCAAATTTGCAAGTCCTGGCATACAGTTTGACTAGAATAATTGAAAAACTGAACTGAAGGACGTTAAAAGCATGGCAAGCAAAGGAGCTAATGTGAGATGTTCCCAAAACTTTAAAACATTTTATTTACAATGTAAAGAAGTTCCCAGGATTTCAGTGGAAAAATAATACCCCTATCTCTATATGACAAGCCTAGAAGCAAAGCCACAATAATTACATTGCAAATCTGAGAATTGTAATGGTTCTGAAAGTAGGTGAAAAGATGTAACTTTTAGGCATGCTACAAAAAAGCATGGCAGGGAAGGGTGTGGGGATGTAAAGTTCCATGAGAGGGTAAGGGTCACGATGGGACACTTGCAAGGTAATAAATCATGGCCTTATGTAAGGCCCCCTGGTGGTTATATAAGATGAGGCCTTATGTAAGGCCCCCTGGTGGTTATATAAGATGAGGCCTTATGTAAGGCCCCCTGGTGGTTATATAAGATGAGGCCTTATGTAAGGAACATCTGAACCAATCGGTGTGGGGCTGTACATGTGATAAACACATGATTCTCCTTCTTGTCCAATCGGTAGATGTGTGATTATAGCCTAATTGTGTTATGTAATGTTGAGAGACTATAAAAGAAAGCTTGTAATAAACAGAGTTTGAGTTCAGCTTGCAACCACATTGGTCGTGTGCTTTATCCGCTCCCCACAGAAGGGGATAAATAGGAGTGTATGTGAGAACAAGTGTGTTTATTTTTATCTTGACAGCAGAAGGGCCCCAGGAATCTGTTACCACACCCTGAGCACATACTCACTAGAGCTGAGTGAATAATTAATTGATTTTTGGTTTGGTGGTCAGTTTTGAACAGAAAGTGATTTTTTTCTGTTTTCCTTGCCAAAATGAAAACACAAACAAAATTCATTTGGAGTGATTCAAATAGACGTTTTAAAAACAAAACTATTCATTTCAAAATGAAATGTCAAAATGATTTATTTCAAATATGTTGAAACAAAGTGGTTCAACTTTAAAAAAAAATTGCATTTTTTATTTGGCTGAAATTATTTGCCAAATTAGACCTGGATTCACAAATTGTTATGGTCAGCTCAAAACTACATTTTCCCCAGCTCTACTCCTCACTTATTGCTCTGGGTACTCAAGCTACTTGATGCAGAATAGGTGTTATCAGCATTTTTAATTTGGCTCACCTTTTCCCACTTATATTAGTCAATATTTCTTTTATGATATTGAGGACAACTAACTTTCCTTGACACTGAAAATCCAGTTTTGAGTGCTGGGGGAAGGGAAATGTGGCACTTTCCCCCTGGGAGATTGAGGGTATGTCTACACTACGAAATTAGGTCGAATTTATAGAAGTTGGTTGTTTAGAAATTGTTTTTATAAGGTTGATTGTGTGTGTCCCCACACAAAATGCTCTAAGTGCATTAAGTCGGCGGACTGCAGCCACAGTACCGAGGCTAGCGTCGACTTTCTGAGCGTTGCACTGTGGGTAGCTGTGGGTAGCTACCCCACAGTTCCCACAATCTCTGCTGCCCATTGGAATTCTAGGTTGAGATCCCAATGCCTGATGGGGCAAAAACAGTGTCGCGGGTGATTCTGGGTACATGTCGTCAGGCACCCACTCCCTCCCTCCCTGCCGTGAAAGCAATGGCAGACAATCGTTTCGTGCCTTTTTTCAGCCCAGACGCCATAGCACTGGGATCAAGGAGCCCGCTCAGACCACCGCAGCAATTATGAGCACTTTAAACACCACGCGCATTATCCTGGAGTATATGCAGAGCCAGAACCTGCCAAAGCAAAACCAGGCGAGTAGGTGACAGCAGCGCAGTGACGAGAGCGATGAGGAAATAGACATGGACATAGACTTCTCACAAAGTACGGGCCCCAGCAATGTGCAAATCATGGTGTTAATGGGGCAGGTTCATGCCGTGGAACACCGATTCTGGGCCCGGGAAACAAGCACAGACTGGTGGGACCGCATAGTGTTGCAGGTGTGGGACGATTCCCAGTGGCTGCAAAACTTTCACATGCATAAGGGCACTTTCATGGAACTTTGTGACTTGCTTTCCCCTGCCCTGAAGTGCCAGAATAACAAGATGAGAGCAGCCCTCACAGTTGAGAAGCGAGTGGCGATAGCCCTGTGGAAGCTTGCAATGCCAGACAGCTACCGGACAGTCGGGAATCAATTTGGAGTGGGCAAATGTACTGTGGGGGCTGCTGTGATCCAAGTAGCCAACGCAATCAAAGAGCTGCTGATATCAAGGGTAGTGACTCTGGGAAATGTGCAGGTTATAGTGGATGGCTTTGCTGAAATGGGATTCCCTAACTGTGGTGGGGCGATAGACGGAACCCATATCCCTATCTTGGCACCGGAGCACCAAGCCAGCGAGTACATAAACCGCAAGGGGTACTTTTCAATGCTGTTGCAAGCACTGGTGGATCACAAGGGACATTTCACTAACATCAACGTGGGATGGCCGGGAAAGGTACATGATGTTCACGTCTTCAGGAACTCTGGTCTGTTTCAAAAGCTGCAGGAAGGGACTTTCTTCCCAGACCAGAAAATAACCGTTGGGGATGTTGAAATGCCTATAGTTATCCTTGGGGACCCAGCCTACCCCTTAATGCCATGGCTCATGAAGCCATACACAGGCAGCCTGGACAGTAGTCAGGACCTGTTCAACTACAGGCTGAGCAAGTGCTGAATGGTGGTGGAATGTGCATTTGGATGTTTAAAAGCACGCTGGCGCAACTTACTGACTCTCTCAGACCTCAGCGAAAAGAATATCCCCATTGTTATTGCTGCTTGCTGTGCGCTCCACAATATCTGTGAGAGTAAGGGGGAGACATTTATGGCGGGGTGGGAGGTTGAGGCAAATCACCTGGCCACTGATTACGCGCAGCCAGACACCAGGGCAGTTAGAGGAGCACAGCAGGGCGCGGTGCGCATCAGAGAAGCTTTGAAAACGAGTTTTGTGACTGGCCAGGCTACGGTGTGAAACTTCTGTTTGTTTCTCCTTGATGAACCCTCCACCCGCCCCCCCACCCGGTTCACTCTATTTCCCTGTAAATCAACCACACCACCCTCCCCTCCCCACTTTGAGCACCGCTTGCAGAGGCAATAAAGTCATTGTTACTTCACATTCATGCATTCTATATTAATTCATCACACAACTAGGGGGATAATTGCCAAGGTAGCCCGGGATGGGTGGAGGAGGAGGGAAGGAAAAGGACACACTGCAGTTTAAAACTTTAACTCTTATTGAAGGCCAGCCTTCTGATGCTCGGGCAATCATCTGGGATGGAGTGACTGGGTGGCCGGAGGCCCCCCCACCGTGTTCTTGGGCGTCTGGGTGAGGAGGCTATGGAACTTGGGGAGGAGGCCTGTTGGTTACACAGGGGCTGTAGCGGCGGTCTCTGCTCCTGCTGCCTTTCCTGCAGCTCAACCATACGCTGGAGCATATCAGTTTGATGCTCCAGCAGTCGGAGCATCGACTCTTGCCTTCTGTGTGCAAGCTGACGCCACCTATCATCTTCAGCCCGCAACTTGCTCTGTTCATCCCACGATTCAGCCCGCCACCTCTCCTCTCGTTCATATTGTGCTTTTCTGTAGTCTGACATTGACTGCCTCCATGCATTCTGCTGTGCTCTGTCAGCGTGGGAGGACATCTGGAGCTCTGTGAACATATCGTCCCGCGTCCTCCGTTTTCTCTTTCTAATCTTCACTAGCCTCTGTGAAGGAGAAACATTTGCAGCTGGTGGAGGAAAAGGGAGAGGTGGTAGTTAAAAAGACACATTTTAGAGAACAATGGGTATACTCTTTCACGTTAAACCTTGCTGTTCACATTACACAGCACGTGTGCTTTCGTTACAAGGTTACTCTGTCCTTCATGCCCTTTGAGACTTTTTCTGATGTTTTGGCATTTCGTTTACTACAACGGAGTTCAGCTAGTACTGATTCATCTCCCCATAGGGCGAGCAGATCCTGTACCTCCCGTTCGGTCCATGCTGGAGCTCTTTTGCGATCCTGGGACTCCATCATGGTTACCTGTGCTGATGAGCTCTGCGTGGTCACCTGTGCTCTCCACGCTGGGCAAACAGGAAATGAAATTCAAAATTTCGTGGGCCTTTTCCTGTCTACCTGGCCAGTGCATCTGAGTTGAGAGTGCTGTCCAGAGCGGTCACAATGGAGCACCCTGGGATAGCTCCTGGAGGCCAATACCGTCGAATTGCGTTCACACTACCCCAAATTCGACCTGGAAAGGCCGATTTCAGCGCTAATCCCCTCGTCAGAGGTGGAGTAAAGAAATCGATTTAAAGAGCCCTTTAAGTCGAAAAAAAGGGCTTCGTCGTGTAGACGGGTCCAGGCTTAAATCGAGGTAACGCTGCTAAATTCGACCTAAAATCATAGTGTAGACCAGGCCTGAGCATAACGTCCAGTGACCTGAGGAGAAGGAGTACCAAGATTGCACCAAGACATCCAAGCCAAGTCACTGGGGTGGTTGGAAAGAGGTAAAAGGGAGGGTGAGGGAGAGAGAGAGAGATTTGTTTATCTGGAGAAATAGTTCTGAATGTTTTGGGTTGCTGGCCTTAGAAGACACAGACTACTTTGCCACAAACCGCCAACCTAGTAAAACAGCTGGGATAGAACTCATAGTAATTAGCTAGGATGTGTGTTGTATATATCCTTCAAAATGACAGGCTGTTGTAGAAAATTAAAACATTTCATATGCAATATATCTTGTTCCTCCAGATATTCCAAATCATTAAAACTATATATTGCTGTATTTCAGTATTTAAAATCCATGAACTTGAAGAGACAGATGGCTAAGTGCTGGGCAGATGGATAAAAATGATGAATAGCTATAGACAAGGTTACTAATAGTACATTTGTCCACTGCATTAGTGCAATCTGCTTCTGCCTAGAATACACCCTGAACTGTTGAGCAAACTTACAAAGAGGGACATGTTTTTATAACTCATATTTTATCTAATAGAATAGTTGTCAGCATAACTCATATTTACTCATAATATGGAATATTTTTTCATATGCTGCATATATTTTTGAATATATTAATATGTCTCATGCAACATCTATAATTTAAAAATACATCTCTATATATCTTATTGGAATGTTTCATATTTTTCAGCCACATTTTTAGCCATTCCAATGCCCTTGAGTGTATAGCATGCATCTAATAAGGAAAGAAAATCCATATGGCCTCATCTAGGCCTATTGAACATATCCTGCAAAACCAAAACAACTAACTGTTTAAATTTGGTTTCACTTTGTTTTCCTGAATTAACATGTCAGATGCAATCATTGGGAAGGGCAAAAACTACAGCAAAAGTCTTGTTACATAATTATTCTTTCACGTATTTATCTGTTGGTTGTTTTCCTCTGCACTGCAGTCTTAACTAACAAGGGGAAAGGGTGGAGAAGATAGAAAATGACATGTTAGATGACAAAGAATCATTAGTGAAGCAGATCCTTTGAGCAAAACAGGTGAGAAGATTAACATAGGAATATAGGGACACATGGCTTGCCAGTGGTCCATCTGTTTTAGTTTTCCTTTCTCTGACACAAGCCAGTGTCTGGTGCTTCACAGGAAGGTGAAAGAAAACCTAGTATTGCAATTGAGAGAATATCAATGATTTAAACGGTGTCATTACAATATTTTTAGTATTATTGTCCATTCTAGTTCTTAGGCATCTTAATATTTTGTTTGCTTTTTTTACTGCTCCTGCATATTGAGCAGAGAAATTTTTACTGTGCTTTCCACTGTCACCCCTTTTTTTTTTTTTCCGGATTTGTTGCCATTGAGTTAGTTCAGATTATAATTTCTAATGCACATTACCTTCCAACATTGATTTTCATCTGCCATTGTGCTTCCCATTCAACTAGCTTTGTTAGGTCCCTTTGAAGTGTCTCACAGTTTTTTCTAGTTTTGACTAATCTAAACTGTTTTATTTGCAGATCATTGATAACTATATTGAACATTGGTTCTGTTATGGAATCTGGGGACACACCATTCTAAACATATAGCACTGTTGAAAATTAACCATTTATTCCTACTGTTTTACTTTCTGTTACCCAGTTTCTGATCCATTACTGTACTTTGTTGCTCATGCCATGATTTTTTTTATCCTTGATAGCTTCTTGTGGAGGAATTTGTCAAAGGCTGTTTGACAATTCAGCTAAATTGTGCCACTACTTCTCCTTTGTCCACAGTTTTGTTGACATGCTGAACAAAATTCTAATAGATTAGAGAGGCACAATTTTCTTCAAACACTATACAGGTTTCTCTTAATCGTATGTTCATGTAGGTTTTCTATTGTTAATAATAATTTTAGCCAACTGACCTGGTAGCACACTGCTACTTACAATAGCAGATCTTAATGAGGTGGAGACAGCCCTACTCGGGCCTGGCTGCCAGGGAGTGGGGCTAAGTGAACTGGAAATGTGCTGAGGAGGTGGGGGCCTCCAGCTCACTCAGCCCTTTTCCCCAGCAGCCTGGCCTGGGTGGAGAGCAGAGAGGGCGGGCCACCACCGCTTCCCCAGCTGGGCTCTCTCTTAGGTAGCCGCCATGCTGCACCGTTGGCATGAGAAGTGGCTTCATCCCACCCTCTCCCTCCCCACCCAGACCTGGCTGCCAGGGAGAGGGGCTGAGCAAGCTGTAAATGTGCCAGGGGGGAGGCACAGTGGGAGAAGGATAGAGCCCCCCACCCAGGTGTCTCTGGTCGGGAGATTGTGGTGGCCCGGGGCCAGGTGTAAAGTGCTGGGTCATTGGGGAAGATGCCGGGAGCAGGTTCCCTGTGTTCATCCCGAGTTAGGGGCATTACCCGTGCCCCTCCCCCTGGTGAGGTATCTGTGAGGGTGCAAGAGCTCCAGGGAGAGAATGTGGAGCTGTGAGTCTCCCTGGACCGGGGCCAAGGCCAGGGGCGGCCTGTGTCAGAGGCATATGCTTCCTGCTCCTGTAGCCCCAGCTCCCCAGGAGCCAGTGGGATTGGCTGCCCTAGCCCAGGGAGATGGGGCTGGAAGTTTCCTTCCAGAGGCAACATATGGGGCAGTCACATGCCCCCCCCTTTACGTTGTGCCCCCCTCCCCAGTATGGGCAGATATGAGTCATCTCTGGTTTCAGCACACAGGTTAGTTTCCCCCCACCCCGTCAACAGTCAGTTGCTGGTCATTTAGGTAATGACTAATTACAGGTAATTGGGGCAGAGTGCCTCTGCAGGTAGGTCACCTTTTGGTTTGTGATTGTTCTACAAAGGGTGTCTAGCCAGTTTAATTGCACTTATTGTCCTTTCATTTTCCATTAACGTTCACAACTATTAACCAGACCACAGTTTAGGGGGGATAACTCAGAGTATATCTATGCTGCAGTGTAAGCGCAGGATTAGTGGGACTTGAGTCAGCTGACCCATATTAGAAAACTCTGGGCTTGAGCACCTGCATTGATTCTTATCCCTACATGAAGAATTTTCTAACCCGGGCTCAAACCACATTGCAGCATGCAGACCCGAGTCAAACCCACCGTATCCCAGACTACTTAGTACCCTCCTGAACTGTGGCCACTCTAGTCTTTTGTCAGTGGTGCACTACAGTGCATGCCCACCCTGCATGTCACAGGAAGTTTGAATAGCCTACCAATCCAGCCTGCCAAGCAACATGGAGGAGACATCTTTTCAAGATGTTTTCTTGCTTGTGCTTTCACTCCTGTGTCAAGAAATGGGCAGAGATTCCATGAGGCACTGGTAGACATTTCAGCAGCGTTTTCTGACCCGCCAAAGGCACCTGACAGAGCTTAGGATGGAGCAGGAGGAGGCACAGAAGGAAGAATACCCTGTTATGGCAGACTTGCACTGGCTGATACTGCTTAATACACTCAGTATAGCATAGACCACAGCACAGGACCACAAGCACAGTCTGGTGGGATCACATCATCATGCAGACCTGGGATGACCAGCAGTGGGTCCAGAACTTCATGAAGAAAGCTACATTTCTGGAGCTTTGCAAACTGTTTCCCCTGACCCGCCAGCATAAAGACACATGCATGAGCCATCCTTGCCAGTCCAGAAGCAGATTGCTATAGCTTTCTGGAGGCTGACTACCCCAGACTTCTACAGGTCCGTTGACTACCTGTTTAGTGTTGGAAAGTTGATGGTGGTGGCAGAGGTTTCTTAAGTAATCAGGCATGTGGTTTACCCCAAGGTGGCAGTCATAAAAGATAATCCTGAGGAAAGCGGAGGCTTTTAGAGAATGGGGTTTCCAAACTGTGACAGGCCTACTGATGGCTCCTGTGTCTATAGTTTGCTATCCTTAAGGAGCACATGAATACATACATTGCAAAATGTAGTACTCTATTGTTATGCAGTCCCTTGTGGACCACAGAGGTCAATTTATGAATGTCAAAGTCTGCTGCATTGGAAAAGTTCATGATGCCAGGGTTTTTCACCGATCAGGAGTTTACATTCATGAACAGATGACATTGTCATAAATGAAGTTACTGTCCCCACTATTATCTTGAGGGACCCTGCATACCCTCTTTTGCCTTGGCTCATGAAAACCCTGACTTTTGGGGCCCTGGCAAAAGAAGATCTAATTACACTCTCAATAGGTGTGGAATGGGGAATGGTTATTGCATGTGTTTTTGGCAGACTGAAATCCCATTGGAGATGTTTACAGACCCATTTGGATGTCAGTGTCATTAATGCTGTCCACATCACTGTGGCTTGCTGTGCTCTTCATGATCTTTGTGAAGCCAGAGGTGAGCCATTTTCCCTTGAATAGACTTATGACAGTGAGCAGGCTGCTGAATCTGTACCCTCGGCCAGAATGTGCAGCTGCCACAGCTGGAGCTGGATGTATCCAGGAAACAGAAGTCAGGGACGCCTTGTGCTCTCACATTATGAATTTGCACAGCCCAATGGAAGAGGAGGAATAGTACCTCTAAAATGTGCTTGTGTTGGGAGGAATGGGTCTAATTAATTTTTGGGAGGAGTGGGAACTTGAGAGTCATGTCATATATTTATTAATGCATGATGAGTTATGAACTTTTTTTTGGGGGGGGGGGACAATTCACAATATGGATTCATATAAGAAGTGATTGAAGTGTGAATTCTGTACCTAACTGTACACAGGAATAGGATTCGCTTAGTGATGTCTAATTGCTCCTGATCATGTGTTTAGATTTATTATTTCAAATCGTAATTGCACTAAATTTTCTTGACAACCTAAAAGGCTTTATTTGTAAACATATGTTAAAACAGGACAGCAGTCATCCATTGCCGGGCAGGTCAGCTGTGAGTATAACACCCAAAACCCAATTATAACAAAACATTAAAAAAAAAGTTCATGAACCACTACCACTACATGTCCCCTTGCCCTCTATTCTACTTTCCTTTCCTTCCTCATGTTCTGCGTACTTGGCTCTAGGGGGTGGAAGTGGAGGTGTACACAGGAGATTGGTTCAAAAAGGAAGGCTGCAAAGGGTTTATTTGCCCTGCCCAGCTGCTTCTGGGGCTTGATTGCATGGGATGCCCTAACATGGAATTGTCCAAGCAGTTTCTGGACTGAGGGTACATTACAGGGGGATCAGGCTGTGGTTTGGGAGAGGCAGCAAGAGCTGGTAATCTTGCAGTCCATGATGGAGATGAGCCACTCAAACAGTTCTCTCTTCTGAGCTCTGCCTTCCTCCCTTAACCACCATTCCTGTTTCAAGTGCATTGCAAGTGCCTGCTCCCACACTGAAACCCCGTCTTCCAGATGTGCAGTAAGTTTCAGCCTTTCCTCCTGCATCTCAGTATGCTTTTTCTCCAGTCTGAAATCCCTCTGCTTCTAGTATTGGACGTGCTTGTTGGCCTTCTCAAGAACTTTGACCATAAGCTCATCAAGGAAACACAAGGAAATCAAGTCCTTTTGGAATGGTCCATGAAGGTACATTGGGCCAGCGGTCAATTTGTGATGGTATAGCAGCCCACAGAGGTTAGGGAGCCTACAACAGGACAAGACACAGAGGGTTATTATCTGAAATAGCTCAGTGGAGGAGCACAGAATAAATTCTTGTGGAATTTGAAGGACATAAAATGTTTCATTTCAAAACTGAACTGCAATATATTGTGAAAGGGATGCTTCAGTCCAAAGAATCTTTCTGGACACAGTCTGGTTAATTGCAGTTATAGAAGTTCACGCAATGGTAAGTTTAAAATTATAAGCTGTTTGTGTTTTAGAAGACTTGCATAACTACTGGGTTGGGTGGACGCAGCTGTTCTTGTGGTGCCTTATTGGCAAAGGGAGATGTTACTCCAAACTTCTGCTGGGAAACCTGTAGTGTATGAAGCTGAAGTATTCAAATGTATAGTGACTGAACAGCACATATATGAATGCTCCTGGAAAATATGTCCTTCCCCACAATGTAACTATGTGTCTGGAGTTCTGCTTCAGGAAAAGTTTGCAGCTATCAGTACCCATTCAAACACGTCATAAAATGGGTATGAGGTTGACAAGTTGCCTGAGGTGTAGTTCTGGTCCCTAGTCTTCCGGAACTTGCTCTTCAGATTCTTAATCTGCTCCCTGTGGATCCCAGTCAGGGAGCGGGGCGATTTGGGTAGGGGGTTGGGTCCTGGGGCGCAGTTAGGGTGGGGGGTCTCGGGAGGGGGTAGTCAGGGGACAAGGAGCGGGGGAATTGATAGGTTGCGGGTTCTGAGGGGGGCAGTCGGGGGCAGGATGTGGGTTGGGGTAGGATGGGTGGGTGTGGAGGGAGACAGGCACGTGGAGCTTGTATCACCGCGCGGTTCCCTACTGGGTCTTGGGCGGCACTTCGGCGGCGGGGTGGGGTGGTCTTCACTCACTCCGGATGAAGTACCTGCCACCGAAATGCCGCCGAAAACCCAGAGCGAGTGAAGACACCCCCCTCCCACCGCCAAAGTGCCGCCGAGGACCCGGTAGGGAGCTGGTTCTTAGGATTTTCGGAGCTCATCACTGCCAGGGACCAGGAATGCCTGGACACATTTGTACTGTTTGAGGATTGCAAAGGTTCCCTTTCTTCTTCCCACACTTAACTGGCCCTGATGCTGGTCCCTTTTGTAAGGTGAGGTAGGTTACTACAGTGAAAGTTTGTGATCTTGGAAGGAGCAGAAAACAGCTGTAACTCTGCAGAACCATTAATTTTGTACAAATGTCCTATCCCCAACCAGACCTTTCCAGCCTCTCTTTTGGCCAACAAAGGCACAGACACTCCCTTGCTCTCAGCCTCTTGGCTGACAAACTTGCAGACCCAGGGGCAATATTATAGTTTGCTGACAATCTGTTCTATAGCTTCTGCCAAAGCTTTATAGCGGTTTGTGATAATTCAATAAAGTGTTGAATTTGCAGTTGTTTCTTTGGTTGGGGACCATTTGTGGGGAGAAACGGAGATGAGAGGAGGTTCCAATTCTGCATCCAGCCCTGTGAGAAAGAGGGAGGGGATGTTGGTGGAGGGGGTTAACTTATACGCCTCAGATTCTGGTTCCTGCTGAATTTTGGGGTCCTCCTCTGGCTTGTCAAGGAGGGACTTGCAGAGCTAGCTCTTCTGCGTAGAGGCACAGGATAACTTGCACCTCTTTCTCAAGCCTTTCGAGGCCTCCTTCTCCACAGTCACTGCTGCCTCCTCACCCTGGCCCTCGTTGACATCCTGTTGGATGATGAGGCTGATGGGGTGGAGGAGAGGATTGTGAGTCGTCTCAGGCTTAGTACTGGGAGCTCTGAAGAGCACCCGGTCCAGACTCTTGAAGCAGGAGCATGTTACAGGACCCCCTTCTGGAGACTTTTGCCTTCCATTACTGGAGCCCAAGGTGCTTTACCATCCCAGCACTAGGTCAGGGTCTGGTGAATGCCCATCTTCACCAGCCTCTCTGAAACTTCCCAGTAAAGATGGATGTTCCTGGTCCTGTGGGAGAAGAAGTGGATGACAGTGAACTCCAACCAGAAACTGGTGAATACCGGTGTATTTGGCTGACCTGGTGGCATCTCTCGGAGCAGGTTCCATGTTCGTGTGTATTGGTGAGAAGAGTGTAGTGGCAAACAGTTCTGAAGTGGTCAGTACAGTTCGCTACTACCAGAAAGGGGAGACAGAGAACTTTATAGATTTTGGAAAGGGTCAGTGCCTTGTGAGAATCAGGTGAGAGAACTACTGAACTCGGGACCCAGTACATGCCCCTTAGTCCCGTCCATATGACAAATTGGCATGGATACAGGGACATGCCACGGTCGAGGCAAATTCATATGCACACCCCAGTCGTACTAGTGTTCTTCCCCATACATGCCTTGAAACCCATGTTTAGATCTGGATGGTAGGGGGTTCTGACACAATCACATCTATGGTCCCATTTCCAGTTGCCTGTGTCGAAGTAGCTCAAGTCTGTGTACTCAGGGCCCCAAAGTCTTTTTCAAAGCACCAGTCATGTGAGCTTTGTCATCTTATATTTAAACTGGCTACTTGATTTTTTTTTGCCAATCTGACACAATATATGTTGATATGCATTCTTAAAATGCTTTCCGTCTTGTGCAGTATACGTCCTTCTAAAAACATGAGTAGCTATTAATGTATTTATAAATTCTAATGCACAAGATAATGTCAGAATGTTCTTGATGTAAAATGATGTATAGGAAAACATCAAGTATCTGGTTTGGCACTTGCCATAAATAATAGTTTTTAAATCCTATATTCTAAAAACAGTGCATATTATATTTCAAATTCTTTATATTTTTATTCATTGTTCTATACATAAATGACTTAATTTAGTCTACGAAGCTCACCATCTCCTGATTATTTATAGCTTTAATGGCTATTAATAATTCATGCATAAATGGTGAATAACTGCATCATGAAAATAATCCTAGAATATTGCTCTATGAATATGTATGGCATTATTGTAGTGTTCATCTTTCACAAGTTGTGAGAAAGGAAGATGGGTACAAATAAAGCATACAGTAAGTGTCTTATTCATAAAAAGGTTATTTCTGCAATTGCTATGTGAACATAATATTCTCCATAGAGAATGTGGAATAGGGTATTAGGTGATGCAGTGCATTATCATTTCACTACTAGAGTCCTGGGTTCAAAGATTTTGAATGTTATTGCTTCTACAATTTTAGGGCTGAGCCCATGGAAAGACTCCCATTGGGAGTTGGATCTGATCCATAGGGAGGCAGACTGTATATTAGCAATGAAGATATAAGGTAATTTTGACATCTGTTTTTTTTTTATTTTTGAGGTATGAGTTGGGTAAGTGCAGGGGCCTCCTCAAATTTGCATATGACATAGTGGGCCTGATCCTCAGCTAGATGTAAATGGTTGTAGCTCCACAATGGAAGAGGTGGTCCCCATTGCCACTAGCTGAGTGTCTGCAAAACTACTAGAAAGTCCTGGAGCAATGATCAAAAATTGAACATAAAGCATAATACGGACGTAGATTATACAGTTTTGTATACAGTTCATAAAAACATAAGAATGGCCTTACTGGGTCAAACAAATGGTTCATCTAGCCCAGAATCCCATCTTCTATCAGTGGCCACTGCCAGATGCTTCAGAAGAAATGCATAGAACAGGACAATTTAAAGTAATCCAGCCCCTGTCATCCAGTCCTATCTTCTGTCAGTTGGAGGTTTAGGGACACCCAGAAAGTGGGGACACAATGCTCCATATGTGAACTATTCTGTTGCAATGCCTCTGTGTAGGCAGCTCCAAATTACATTGGCTTTTTCATTCTCATATTGCACTCTAGAGATACCTAATTTATCATCCACTATTATGCTTATTCTCTCTCAAGATTACTGCTTCCCAGGTTATCACCCTTCCACTGAATGTATTTTGAATTTCCCCCAGCTTTCATTTCAAAGTTGAATCTCATTTTATTATTTGCTGGTCATGGTTTTAATCAGTGTGATAGGTCCCTTAGCATTATTTTTCTGCTCTGTCCTCACTGGTGGACTCAACTTTTCATGTCAGATGTTTTCATAGATTTTAAATCCAGAAGGGACAATTGTAATATCCTAGTCTGACCTCCTGCATAACACAGGCCATAGGATTTCCCTGTATTAATTCCTGCTTCAGATCAAATAGCTGTGTTTGAATTAGAGCATACCTTTTGGAAAAATATTCAATCTTGATTTAAAATTTGCCAGTGATGGAGACTCCAAGAGAACCTTTGGTAAGTTGTGCCAATGGTTATTTACCTTCTCTCAAAAACGTGTGCTTTATTTCCAGCCTGAATTTGTCTAGCTTCAGCCTCCAGCAATTGGATCTTGTAACACCTCTTTTTCTGCTAGATCAAAGAGACCTCTATTATCAAATTTCTGTCCTCCGTGTATGTACTTGTAGACTGCAATCAAGTCACCCCTTAACCTTCTACTGGATAAGCTAAATAGATAGAGTGCCTTAAGTCTTAATTTTTTACCTGGGGTTCTTTCAACCCAAAGCTCTTGGTAATTTGGCACCAGGAAATAAATCAGTGGAGACACGGCCATCCAAACAATAGATGGCTGGCACAAACAGTGCAACACAAAAGTGCTTTCACTTAAAGCTATACTTTACTTAGTCTCAAGCATTTACACATGTCTGCAACAGGTTAGTAACACACCCCCAACTCTCAATAATTACTGAATTTGGATGTGGCTCTTGAGTGGCACAGCGGCAGTCTTTGGATTGCCAATCTTCTGTCTGCTAGAGGGACCACAAGATGTGTCCAGAAGGAAAGTCCCAGAAGAGTCCAACTACCCCAAACTTTTTTCCCTTATTTATTCATTGTTATTACAATAACACATCACTCAAATAAAACTTGTTAAGCAAGCAATTTCAAAGGTTAAGCAAGAGGTTTCCTTCTGATCATCAATTAGCCAGATGTGTTTTTTCAGAGTTTGCATGCCTTGAGGCCCTGACAGACACATCCCTGAGGGCACATATAGACAAGCTTTCTGTTTTTCTAAATGCATACCTCAGCAATTTCAATGGAGATTTCATCATGAAGGACGCGGGGTCAAGCTGCCCTTTCTGTGGCACCCAAACTCCCTCCCCTCTTGACTCGGTCATGCTAAGACTGCTGCATAGCCCCTCTTATGGCCTGCTAGCTTGGCTACTTTTAGCAATATGCAATAGTGGTTTGGGCACTTTACCAGTCTGCCAAAATCTCCCTGTATGTATTAATATAAGGCATGATTTCCAATCCTTTAACCATTCTGTTGCTCTTTTCTATAGTCTCTCCAATTTTTCAACATATTTCTTGAACTCTGGGCACCAGAACTGGACACAGCATTCCAGTGGCAGTTATATCAGTGCCAAGTAATATAACAGCTCTCCTCCTATTTGCCCTGCCTCTTTTTATACATCTGGCTGCATCTACATTGGCAGTTTTGAGTAAATCTTTCATCATTGTACAAGGCACTAGTATTAGTGTAACCCTTCTGCCAGGCCGAGTTGACAGCAGCAAGGGCCGGGTTAAGTACATAGGGGTTCCCTTTCAACAATACAATGCAAAACCAGCTTGAGCCCCCACCCAGTGACCTGGGAAAATTATACACACACCCCTGGGTGCCTCAAAGAGGCAATACTTCCTCTCTCGCAAGCACAGAATTTCAGTGTAGCAAAAATCTTTAATAACATGAGGTAAACAACTCAGCATTAAATTGGGAAAACAGCACAATTAGGGTTCATAAACACAAACCATGAACCAGAAGACCCACCCCCAAGCAGATCGGGCCGTGTCTTTTCCCTTTGGTTCTTGAGTCCAGCAATCCAAAAGTCACCCCTCCCACAGTTTCTGTCCCTGGTCAGTGCACCCCAGAGTGGTTCTAGAGTCCAGCAACCCAAAGTCACCCCTACCACAGTTTCTGTCCTTGGTCAGTGCAGCCCCCTCCCCCCCCCCCGTCCAGCAACCCGAACTCACCCCTCCCACAGTTTCTGTCCTTGGTCAGTGCCGCCCCCCCCCCCCCCCCCGAGTTCAGAAGTTCATCTGCAGAGTTTACCTCCCAGCCTGGAGGTATGGGAGCACCTTACGTGCTCTGCTGCTCATGTCGACGGCTGATTGCCACACCTCTCTGTGGGGTTCTGCTGCAGTCTTCAGTGCAAGCCGCTCCTCTCTGCTAGCCATCTTGCTAGCTGCTCACCAATATGTCTTCAGCCCCCCCCCGCCCCACCCCTTAACATAGCTCTCAGTGATTTCAGCTCTTAGTGACTTCAGCTCGTAGTAGGGGCACCTCAGTGCTGGTGCACCACTAGCCCAAAATAGGTCTAATGCTTAGACCTAGGTATCAGTGTTTTCAGCTCTGCAGCACATAACAAGACTCCTAATGGAGTCAAAATTAATTCTGTTATTATACCATGAAGAGAGGAGAAGTCAAAGTGGTGTTTGGGAGCCTCATAAGGGGACCCACACTACCACATACAAATACCTATCCCCAGCCCCTCTTAATTCACTGGGTTTTGGAACCCATGTTCCTTGCCTAGTGAGTGCTACTTAGTTGAGGGTGAGTCCCTCCGTCATAAAATGCCAAGTACAGTTCTACTGTCCTTGATTCCCATAACCAGGATAACAACACTTTATTACTCCTGCCCCAATAACAAAGAGACAGGGGATCCCACAGCAGCCAAAGTGACCATTTGGGCAAGCAGTCTCATCATGCTAGGCAGGGTGGGTGTGCCCATGCAGATGAGATTAGCCCCTGAAGTCCTTTTCCACAGCTCACCAACAGGTGTCAGGGTAGAGCCTGTTCTGACTCTGTTTACATCAGAAATGATTAAGGCTGCGATTCTGTCATGGAGGTTACGGAAGTCATGGATTCTGTGTCTTTCCATGACCTCTGTGACTTCCGCAGCTGCAATGGCCAGTGCGGCTGGCCACGGGGACCGCCTGAGCAGCTGCCGGTACGCTGGCCCTGGGCAGATCTAGATATCATGGTGGTACTAACTCCAGTGGCTGGTCCACACTGGCACTCCTGCTTTTGCAAGAATTCATTGATTTGCACTGTTGCTAACGCAACTGTGGTAAATTTACCAATAATTGTATACAAGGCCTTTGGCCACTGTAAGGTAGAAGTGATCTATCAGTAGAATAGAAAGGACTTTTTTGTTTTTATTCAGCAACTTATCCAGCTTTCAGGTTGCACTATTGAGCAGGTATAGGTGTTTTGCCATAATTTTCTAACAACGTTGGACTCAGCAACTGCTGCAGCTGTGGTAGCATAGATAAAAGCGAGACAGGCATTAGAATTGAAATTTGTCTTGATGCAGAAACTTTCACATTTTAAGAGAACTGAAACTTCCTTAAATCTCATTTAATCAAAGCTGAAAGAAAAGAGCATCAACAAAGCAATTAAATCTGATTTTGAAAAGGTGACTTCTTTAAGATGAAGAAATACTGACATAGTCAATTGCTTTTTTAATCGTGGAGAATTTCCTCTATTAATTTGGTTAGCAGGGGTTGGGCCTTGAGAGATATTTTCTCTCTATTTTTTCTGGCTTGGGAATGGAATGTTTAATTATTTTTATGATCATCATATTGCTTAGGGACTTTACATATTGAATTACAGTTGTTAATGAACATCTTCCAAAGAATTATTGTTCTGTTTAGTGTTTCTTAAAAGCATTAAAAAATAACAACTAAAACACAGAAGAAGCAATGAAATGAGAAAAAGAACATTCATTCTGGACAAGTGCCAGCCAATGGCTTCCCTTAAGCTCTGATGATTTCCCAAAGTTACCAACTCAACAATATGGATCTATATTGTGTGGGGAAAATATTGTGTTTATCATGGGGGATTTCAATCTGAGGGGTCTATGCTGGAGGTCTCATGCAGTCACTAGGAAAATATCTTTGAAGTTTCTAAACGTTATAGATAACTTTCTAGTACATTTAAAGTATTGTGAAAACAACACAGAGTCATTCTATATTAGACCTGATTCTGATGGATAAAGATGAATTGATAACTGAACTAAATATTGATAGTTGCCTAGAAGCAAGTTATCACAAACTAATTTCATTTGTTCTGTGCAAAAAGAATATAGTCCCAAGCAATATAATGTAATATTGCTGATTTGTACTTACTGCTATGAGCTACTTAATTTTTTCACTTATTATATCTATATATTATTTGTTTTTTTCATTTAATCTCTTAACCAGGATTTTTTTTAAACTAAAAATAGAGTTGCATAATTGCAGGGGGTCCCTAATAAAGTATTCTTAAACAGCTGGAAATTATCATTCACATTTGGATGTTTAAATATTGGAGAACAGGTTAGACAAACGCCTGTCATGGATGGTCTAGATCAGGGATCGGCAACCTTTTGCACGTGGCCCATCAGGGAAATCCGCTGGTGGGCCAGGACGGTTTGTTTACCGGCAGCGTCCGCAGGTTTGGCTGATTGCAGCTCCCACTGGCCGCGGTTTACCGTTCCAGGCCAATGGGGGCTGCAGGAAGCGGCTCAGGCCGAGGGGTGTGCTGGCTGCTACTTCCTGCAGCCCCCATTGGCCTGGAATGGCGAACTGCGGCCAGTGGGAGCTGCGATTGGCCAAACCTGCATACACTGGAGGTAAACAAACCGTCCTGGCCCTCCAGCGGATTTCACTGATGGGCCATGTGCCAAAGGTTGCCAATCCCTGGTCTACATAATACTTAGTCCTACCTTGAGTGCAGGGGACTAGACTAGATGACCTCTCGAGGTCCCTTCCATTCCTATGATTCTATGATATTTCCTCCCAGTCAGTTCTGCTCACTTCGTTTTCATTTCTAGGAAACTGGCCCTTTTAAAGCATCAACTATATATATGATAGCTCATAGCAAGGAGTACAAATCACCAGTGAGGAATCACAAACAATTGATAAGGTAAGCTAAAGGTATTTATATAAAATATATATCTAACTATCCTGGAGTAAGGACAATAAAAAGGAATTCTTGAAATGTATCAGGAGAAAAATAATAATAGCCACCTTATAGGTCCAAAACCAGAAAAAGATAAAATTATTAATCATGATGCAGAAAAGGTAACCGTATTGAATAAATATGTCTGTTCTGTATTTTGAATGAAGTAGGATGTTATACTCATTCATTACAGGGATAAAGAAATACTTTCTATTCCATCAGTAACTAGGGAGGATGTTAAAAAGCATCCAATAAGGTTAAACATTTTAAAATCTGCAGAACTAGATAACTTGTTCCCAAGAGTATTAAAATAATTGGCCATGGGGCTCTCTAAACCATTAAGGGTGAATTTTAACAAATCTTGGAATACAGGGGAAGTTAAAAGAGATTGGTAAAAAAATAAAGCTAATATTGTGCTAATATTCAAAAGGGTAAGTGAGATGACCCTGGTAACTATGAGTTAGTTAATATAACATGGACATGAGGCAAAATCATGGAAAAGCTGATATTGGATATAATCAGTAAAATATTAAAAGATGGTAACATAATTAAGAACAATTAAAATGGATTTAAGAAAAATAGGTTTTGCCAGACCATCTTGGCATTTTTTATGATATTATGAGTTTGATTAATAAAGGTAACTGGGTTGATATATTCTGATTTCTGTAAAGCATTTGACTTAGTCCCATATGATACTCTGATTAAAAATAGTATTATACTAAATCAAATGTAGCCCATATAAAATGGATTTAAAAACTAATTGATAGATTTCAAAAAGTAATTTAAATGAGAACTCATAATCTAAAGGAGGTATTTCAAATGGGGTCCTGTAGGGATCTGTTTATGGTCCAATGCCATTCCAATGCCATTCAATATATTTATCAAAGCTCTGTAAGAAAACATAAAATATATTTTGGTTAAATTAGCAGAAATTAGCAAAAATTGGAGGAGTGGTAAATAATGATGGGGACAAGTCAGTTATACCAACTGTGCAGTCCGTCAAACTAATCTAAATTACATGCATTTTAATACAGCCAAATGCAAGAGCATAGATATAGGAACAAAGAATGTAGGTTACATGTATAAAATGGAGTATTGTATCCAAGAAAGCAGTGACTCTGAAAAGGATCTAGGAGGTCATGGAATATAATCAATTGAATGTTATTGGAATACTGTATCTTGTAATGATTTCCACACTTCAAACAAGATTTTGACAGATTGGAATGGGATTAGAAAAGAGCTATAAGAATGATCTGAGGTCTGGAAAATATGCCTTATAGTGCATGGAAGGAAGCTCAACCTATTTAGTTTATTGAAGAAAATGTTAAGAGGTGACGTGATCATGGGCTACAATCCCTGGGAAAGGGATTTCTGAAAACAGATGGCTCATTAATCTGCCAGAAACAGCATAATGAGATCCAATGGCTGGAATCTGAAGCTGGACAAATTCAGACTAGGAAAAAGGCTAATTTTTTTAACAGCGAGGGTAATTAACCATTGAAAAAACTCACTTAGGGAAATGGAGGATTCTGCATCACCAGCAGTCTTAAAGCCAAGACTGGAGGTCTTTTTAGAAGATATATTATAGCTCAAACCAAAGTTAAGGGTTAAATTCAGAAATTATTGGGTGAAGGTCTTTGGTAATGGAGTAGTTTAGACCGGATGATCATAATGGTTCCTTCTGGCCTTAAAAGCTATGAATTTATGAATTTCCATATTTGACTTCTTTTATCTCTAAACTCAGTGAGACAATTGCAGGAATAATATAGGGAATCAGAATGATCAATTGCATGACTTATTCAGAGAAGAAAAATTTGTTTTGAGTTTTCGCTCCTGTTGCATGTCACACAGACATTTTAGTTACTACCTTCCCCTCTAAATATGCAATCTTTCTCCCATTGTCTCTATTCAACCACTCATTTTAAAAGCTTTTCTCCTCAGCTTCTCAATTAGAATTTTTATTTTTTAAATAAGAACTGATGTTTGGAACTTCACATTCTATGCTATAGTCTATTAATCTCTCAGACTCTCCAGCACTTTTTGAAAGACCCAAAAAGCTTAAACATCATATTTACTTAGTGCCAAATCTTCTTCAGACCTACTCTGGAGAGGCTTTGACCAGTACTAGTTGAAGTCAATGAAAAAGACTCCCATTGACTTCAGTGTTGAATCAGGCCCAAATTACAGGGGATCCTAGACTCATTGAAACCAGTACTTTAATTTCAAGTGTGTTGGAGGTGAAGGTGTGGGGTATCTAAATTCTTCACAGGTGGTTTACACCACCTATACACTGCAGACCATAGCTTTGTAAGGGCTCTTGATGCAGTTGTATGCAGTGGCTCTTTGGTGGCAGAGTGGGATTAGCGAATTCATCACTGCTTGGATTCTTAGCTCCTTCTGAAGGGAAGGCACAACTGTTACTGAGGCTACTCCAGGCCTAAAGATTCAGAGGTGGCTGTGAATTTGCTCTGTTTTCACTTTATGACCTGGAGGTGAGCAACATTCTGTCCCTTGTCCTGGGGAAGTTCCCAGTGTCCAGCCTGACCTAATTATGCTTGGCATTGGTGGTACAATTTGGCTGCTAGTGGAGCAAAAGTTATCATTTACCTCAGGTTCACTCACAGCAAGGATAATGGGTGCCTGCAGAGTGGTAAATAAGAAGTGAAAGCTAACTAGGTAAGCTACAGTAAGGAAATGTTAGGAGGAGTTTATGACATGATTAAGCTAAGGCAGTGCTGAAGCGCTAGTGGAAGGAGCTGTTTGCTTGAGGTGCCATATAGTTAGTTTGTAATTCAGCACTCTTCCTAGAATTACTGAAGATTTTATTGTTTTCAAAATAAAACAGAGAGAAAGATTAAAGCAACTTTGTCTGTATTGCCCTGGCTTTTCAAATGTTGCTCTATTACAAAACACAACAAGATGTATAGTCGTAAATATGAAGACCCAGTGGCAAGTAGAGGTGGGCTGAACTCCCACTGTTCTTATTCATGTTTGATATCCACACAGTAGGGCATTCAAATGTACAGTTCAGTTGGAACATCTGCTATATTATACTAATAATGGCTTTAGCTTTTCCCATTGAAAATTAGTCTCTATCTTTTTACAGTTTTATCAGGAAACTGGTGTTTCATGGTGTGTCAAAACACAATGTAATGACATAATTCAGTGAAATGAAATACTAGTTTCCTACTGGAAATTCTAAAAGATGCACATCTGTTCTCAGTTGGAAAAACTACAGTTATTATTTCACTAAGTAGCTTCCAAACAGCCACTGAAAAAAGGCTAATATGGTCGGTTGGAGACAACCCTTTATGGTTCAGGATAAAATAGGTGAAGTTTACTTTCTTAGAACCCACATTTTGTAAGTTTGCTTTCTTAGAAACTAGAACCTTTGGGTGACCAAAACCTATCCTTCACTGACCACCCTCATTCTGTTCTCCAAAAAATAATCTTGTTCTGTGGAGATGCACTTATCTTTAAATCAAGATAAGTTTTGAAATAAAATATATTATATAGGGTTATCTTTAGCCTCTGGAAACTTTTCTCATTCACAGTCCTTAGGAATTTCCTGTATCCCTATCATAGTGCACTCACGCAAGCGATGCACTTTGTAGAAGACTCCTTGTCCCAAACCTTTTATAGGTTCCAGACAATCTCCCTTCATTACTGCTTGGGTCTGCTGGGAAGCTAGTCTGAGAGACTGCAAAATCTCATCCAGATAGATTCACCTTAGGTTTAGTCAAACTAAAGTAACAACATTTTACATTTTCTCAGAGACAGCTTTCTCCATCCTGACCCGATTCCTCCCCCCACCCTCCTAAGTGTAGACCAGGCCACAGGTTTTTAACAACACATCTATATAAAAAAAAAATCCTTTTATTTCTTCTAAATTTGTTGTACTTCAGTTTCACTGATTGCCCCTTGTTTTCTATACATTTAATCATGGTATTTCAATAGCACCCATTTCTAGAGTACTGCAGTATTGAACAGGTAGAGCAAGATACTATTCCCTGTGTAACTGAGTAGTTCAATGAAGTGATCCTAACTCTCCTCTTCTCCAGGGTAAATAATCACAGAGTCCAATCTTGCTCCCACTGGAATCAATGACTCAAATGTTGCCCTCAGTTGCATTGGTGCAAATGTAGAATTCATGGCGATATTACAGATTTATACTGGAGAGCCAAACAGGGAGTATTATCACAGACTTCAATGACTTCAAAGTAGTGTCATCACCCTTCTATTTGCAGTCTGTCATTTTCTGGGAGGTGGCAAATGTGGTCACTCGAAAATATAACAAGAGACTAACACAGAAGCAAGGACTTCATTTGAACAAAGAAGATACAAAAAATGTTTTCATTTCTGCTGTTAGTTAACAATGCTCATTTGTAGGGTGATAAACTCTGAAGACTGGAAAGCCATGCACCAGGAACATATCTATCATGCTGAATGCAATAGTAGCCAAGGCCAATGTAATTGAACTGAAAGCATCCAAATAGGATGGATTGACTAGGGATAGTGTAATGTAGATCTCAGCTGGTCTCATTCCTCTCTGAGTTCTGGAAAGAGAAGATAGAAAGTTTGCTGTAAGTTGGAGTTTCTTTCTGGAACTGCTGAGGAAACTGGAGAAGTAAGCTAGCTGCACAGTTTTAAATCAGCAGGTCCAGATAAATATCATCCCAGAGTTTTAAAAGAGATCACTGAGACACTAACTGGACCATTCATATTGATTTTCAATAATTCTTGGAACACTGGGGAAGTTCGAGAAAACTGGAAGGAAAATAATGTGCCAATATTTTAAAAATGTAAACAGAATGATCCGATAATTATAGGTCTTTCAGCTTGACTTTGGTCTTGGGCAAAATAATAGAGGCTAATATACTTATTAATTCTCATTAATCAAGTATTAAAAGAGAATAATATCATTAATGCTAATCAACATGGGTTTATGGAAAAAAGATCCTGTCAAACTATCTGAATATCTTTTTTTGATGAGATCACAAGTTTAGCTCATAACAGTCATAGTATTGATTCAAGATATTTAGATTTCTGTAAGGCATGACTTGGTACCACACAACATTTTGATTAAAAAACTAGAGTGATACAAAATGAACATGGCACATACTAAATCAATAAAAAACTGGCTAACTGATAGGTCTCAACATGTAATTGTAAATGGGAACTCATCATTGAATGGGTGTGCTTAAAGTGAGGTCTTGCAGGAATCAGTTCTTGTCCCTATGATATTTAACATTTTTATCAAAGACCTGGAAGAAAACATTAAATCATTACTGATAAATTCTGCAGATGACACAAAAATTGGGGGAGTGGCAAATAATGAAGAGGTCAAGTTATTGATACAGACCGCTCTGGATAGGTTGGTGAGCCAGGTGCAAGCAAACAATATGTGTTTTAAGAAGGCTAAATGCATGTATCTAGGAACAAAGAATGTAGGCTAGGGAATGGGGAACTCTATCTTAGGAAGCAGTGACTAGAAAAGTTTTGGGGATCTTGGCTGATAATCAGCTGAACTAGAGCTCTTATTGTAATGCTATGGCTGAAAGGGCGAATATGATCCTTGGATGTATAAACAATGGAAACTTGAGTAAGAGTAAAGAGGTTATCTTTCCTCCGAATTTGGTACTGGTGCAACCACTGCCAGTCCACTGACCAGTTCTGGTGTCCACAATTCAGGAAGGATGTTAAGAAATTGGAGAGAGTTCAAAGAAGAGCCACGAGAATGATTAAAGAATTAGGAAACGTGCTATATAGTTATAGACTCAGTGAGTTCAACCTATTTATCTTAAGGGGTGACTTGATCACAGTTTATAAATACCCACGAAAGGAGCAAAAATATGATAATAAAGGTCTCTTCAACCTAGCAGACAAAAGTGTCTAGAAGCTAAAGCTAGACAATTTTAGATTAGAAATAATAAGCAATTTTTCAACAGTGTGGGTATTTAACCACTGGAAGGTGGTTGTAGCATATGCTTCATCACTGGAAATTTTAAAATCAAGATTGGATACTTTTCTAAAAGATCTGCACTAGTTCAAACAGAAATTAATTCAGGGCAGTCCTATGGCCTGTGTTGTGCAGGAGTTTAGACTAAATGATCAGAGTGGTCCCTTGTGGCCTTATAATCTATATAATAATACTTTATGAAAACACAGCTCTAACAACATTTCCCCCACTATATATAGTCCAGCACTAGGTAAGAATGGCTCTGGCTTTCTAGATTCAGATATTCTCTTCTCTGTTACTAGTTTTACACTGGTACATACCCTGATCTAGATTATTTCCCATTGTAATAAGCACCTGGACCATCCTGAATTTCACTATGGTTACTTTGTGCCACTACAGCAGTTCAAACAGGTGTAAAGGCTATTGTCACAGTGTCTGGCTCATGGCTCATGACCATGGGTGCCTAGCTCAGAGCAAACTGTCAAAAAGCAGGGCAGACACCCCAAACTGCTGGTGTGTTCTATAAATAGATTTCACCAAGCCAGTAACAAATGTGAACTCCTGGATCACTATACCAGTCTTACCATGGAGTCAGAGACAGTCCCCTTAGCCTTTCGAGGCTATCTTGCCACCCAGACAAACTGGACTTAATGATAATGGTCACTTAGACCAAAAATCACATTACATTTAGGTTGCATCCAGTTCTGAGAGACCAGTCACTTACCCCAGATTAATCTAGATGTTACACCAAATCTAGATGTTACACTTGTAGCCAATTCTATAGTAAACTAACTAAAGATTTATTAGCTAACAAAAGGAAGTAAGAGTTATTGTGAGGTTAAAGCTGGTAAAATACATGCACAGTTTGTTCCAAATGGAGGCAGTGATGTAATAATCTGCCAGTTTCCCAAAAGTCTTTTCAGGTTACCCAGATTGTCTCTGGGGATCTCCGGTTTGCATCTGGTACACTTTCCTGTAAGAGTCCAAACAGTTCAGAGATGCAGGATCTTTTCTTGAATTGACATTTATAGTTTCTTCTTACAGAAAAGAAGCTGACAGTATCATGCCGCTCTTGGGCTTTTTCTTTGATGACAGAGAGTGAGGAATGCATTTTGAGTCTTTGACACCCGATCATCACTCACAATGACCACTTGCTTTGAAATTAGCACTCTTCTGTTAAAGTTCTTCATTTGCATTCCATATGGCTTATTTCTCATTTGATGGGTTATTTAATTACAGGGGTATACACAATGTAAACGTTTGCTGCTATATTATAATGGGATACAGATAAGTGAAAACAATGCAAGAAACATTCCATTACGTTTCTTGCAGTTTAAATACTAAATACACTCTTATACATTTAACAATCATTTTGATCTATACTAATACACAAGTGGATTGACCTGGCTATGCATTTTTAAGCATTCAGTGAAGCCTGGGGTTTTGGCATGATCTGGTACCTGGTCTGCCAGTGTCACAGCTATGAACCTGACCCCAGGAGGAGTCCTCCTATGTGGGTGAACCCTCAGATGGAGTAAGGCTGTTGTAATAGCTCCTATGAAATCCCCCAATTTGTCCACAGGCTAGGTGGCTTATCTGGGAAAAGGGGAACATTGCTGCAGTGTTTCTGCATCCCGGTGATTCCTAGCTGGTGGAATGACAGTTTGGGGCTGTCGGTAGCTGAATCTAAGCAAAGGAGCCTTGAGGCTGCTCTACATTACTCTGAAAACTGGACCAGCATCTGACTATCTCCAGGCAATGGTATAAGAGGGGGCATAAAAATGGCTTAAAACAACCTTTGCCCCAGACACCCAAAATTGAGCTGAGCACAGCTTGGATGCTGACCTGGATTTGGGCCATTGTGGTCAGAACCAGAAACCACATTAATAGGAATATTGTGATAAATGAAGGGGGGGGGGGATCTCCCTATTATGGACACCCAGACAGCCAGTAGCTATAAAATCCCTTAGTAGCTGTTCTCTAATTGCTCTACCTGTAAAGGGTCAAAAAGTCTCACTGCTATGCATAGGTAAAAGGAAGTGAGTGGGCACCTGTCCAAAAGAGCCAATGGAAAGGCTAGAGCTTTTTAAAATTGAAACAACTCCCCTTTTGTCTGTCTGTTGTCTCCCAGGGAGAGGCGGACAGGGCAGAGCTATGCTGTAAGAAGCTTGAGCCAGGTATGAAAAAAATCATCAGTATCATACCTAGAAACTATTCATTTAAAACCCCAGATATGTAAGTAGATCAGGAAATGTCTAGGAAGACGCGATTAGGTTTATCCCTTTTATTCCTTTATAGCTTGTGGTGCTTTTGTTTTGCTTGTAACTTTTAAGCTGGACCTCAAGAAAGCTATTCTTGGTGCTTAATCCTTGTAGTTTTGTTTTGTTTTGTTTTTAATCTAGCAATAGCCTGAGTTCCCAGATGTATTTTCTTTCTTTTTTTTTTAACAAAATTTACCCTTTTTAAGAACAGAATTGGATATTTGTGTCTTAAGAGGTTTGTGCACATGTTGTTTAATTAGCTGGTGGCAACAGCTGTTTTCCTTATGTTTTTCTTTCTCAGCTCTTCTCTGGAGGGGGAGTGAAAGGGCTTGTGGGTACCCCAAAGGAAGGAATTCCCAAGTGCACCTTCCTGGGCTCCCAAAGGGGTTCTGCACTTGGGTGGTGGCAGCATCTACCAATCCAAGGTCAGAGAAAAGTTGTAACCTTGGGAGTTTAATACAAGACTGGAGTGGCCAGTATTAATTTTTAGAATCCTTGCAGGCCTCCACCTTCTGCACTCGAAGTGCCAGAGTGGGGAATTAGCCTTTACAAATATATTGACAAGGGGAGAGCTGAGGACTTATGAAAACAGAAAAAAAGAGCTAAATATGTAGTTTGGCTGAGAGATTGAAAAAGCGGGACACTGTAACAGTGTGTAAGTATCTGATGTGTTCAACCACCTCCAATGAAGAGCAATATCTTAATGTAGTACAAAAGGAGTAATTGGATAAATTAGGAAAGGAAAAATTTAGTCTAAATATCAGTAAGAGCTATTAGATTGTAGGATGGATGCTAAGGATATGTCTACACTGCAATTAGACACTGGCAGCTGGCCCATGCCAGCTGATTCAGACTCATGGGGTGTTCAACTGAGGTGTAGGAGTTCAGGCTCAGGTTACAGCCCAAGCTCTGGGACCCTCCCATCTTGCAGGGTCCTAGAACTGGGGATCCAGTCCAAGCCCAAACGTCTACACCACAAATAAACAGGCCCTTAGTCCGAGCTCTGCAAACCCGAGTCAGTTGACATGGGTCAGCCAAAGGTTTTTTAATGTAGTGTAGACATAAAGTGGTGAAAGCTCCATCATTTGTGACTTACAATTTGACCAAGAAAAAACATAGAAAATAGTTCCTAGGGAACAATTCTGCATTGGTAGGAGACAGACTGGATGACTTTTTTCTCTCTAATTTTTGTTACGAAGTTACAGTTTTATGTCCCAAAGGAGTGTCATTACACCATACAAGCAACTGTTTTACTGTTTGCAGAGGTGTAATAAGTACATAGCTATTCAAGGAAAGGGAACTGGAATACACAATAAGGTCAGAATGGACCATCTAAATTCCCCCTGTTGTCCAAGTCACTACTTAATATTGAAAAAAGCTTTTTTAGCTTTAGGCCTAGAACTAGGGTTCAACAAATCCAGAGATAGTGCCTCTGGAACAAGTAACTATGAACTATTAAAGTGTAATAGTCACAGAAGAATTCCCAGGAAAGATAATGTTATGCTTTAAGCATTAAATGAGACTGAAGAAGGCAGCAGTGATGGATGTTAATGACAGCACGATATCTGGGAATAAATTCCATAGCAGTTAGGTATGGCTGTTGAAGTGAAAGATCCATCCATCACAGACAATTTACTCCTACCACAGAAAACTGTAACAGGGTAAAACTCAAGTGATTCACTTCAGATAATAAAAACACTTAGCTCTTACTTAACACATTCTAAAGCACTTTTGGCAATAGTGACTTTAAGCCTGTGTGCCTTACATGCCCTCACAAGTCTCTTTTTCCCACACATGCACCTCTGTGACCAGATAGAATGACATTTCAGATCACTCCTCTGTGCTGCAGTGACATAAAGTGAATGCTTAATTTCCCTTCCCCTCTCCATATTTGGCTTCTGCTCTTGGCTTCCTGTTGTGTTCATCGTCACAGGCTGTGAAGCCTCACAGACAGGTAAGGGAAGGATGAGGCAGGAGATGGCAGAAATAATAGGCATAATGGTTACATGGAAATGGGGTGTGACTTGTAAGTGTTGTAAGTGTAGTGGGAACCAAATGGGGGCCAGCTTGTGTTTGACTGAGGCCTAACAAAATGAAATGTTAGCCTTGGTGTTTAGATAAATACTTAGAAGTCCTGATGTTAAAGCAAATCTTAACTGAACAATCCAGACCTCCGGACCACTTTGTGGTAACAGGCTTTTCTAGTATATTTTGCACATAGGACCCAATTCAGCAAAGCACTTAAGGGCATGCTTAAATACCTTTGGACTTACATATGGGCTTATAGGATTGCTGAATCAAAGCTTTAATCTGAAGCAGAAAATGCAGAGGGATAAGAAAACAAAAACTTCTTTTGGGGGGCAGGTATGCTGAGTTTATCACTCTGCCCTAGTAAGGGGGAAGGTTTGGGTGGTTGTGTAAGGCCCAGGTCACTGAGGGAAGATGAGGGAAAGTGCTCCGGAAGGAGAGCTAGATAGTAGTATATTAATTCAGAATTTCAAAAATAAAACAAACAGGTTAATATTCCTTTACTAAACAGAAAATTTTTTATAATGATCAGATACAAAGAATAATTTCCCTTTTCTTTTGGTGCCCATAATAAGGAAATGAAGTAACTTCTTGATCATAGTACAGTATCAATTCATACATAAATATAGTTGACTTATCTGACCTTTAAGATAAAGGACATGATTAATTTTAAGGCAATGGTACAAAAACAGTGCATCACAGTGTTTCCATCAATCCTTTCATTTTTAGCTGCATATCCTCTTATGAGTAATAATGCTGTTGACTTTGATTGAAGAGCTACTTAGACATGCACGAGATCACTGCTGTACCATTTGCACTGTTATTTTTGAGGCTGAGTTGGTCTTGTCATTCCTGTTTGATCTCTCCTGGAGGCCAGTCACCTTTTCATCATGGTTTGTCCATTGCTCTTCTCTTTCTACCTCCTTATTGATGACAGACATTTCCCCCTCTCCCAACTCTTAACCCTCTAGGCCAGTGTTAAAAGCAAAAAGAGCACATGAGCCTTAGTCATTAACTTGTCATGTGAGGAGTTGTTCACTTTTTCTTTAGATACCCAACACCCACTTGGGACTCAACGTGAAAATTTAGGCACAGCCCTTAGGCAGAGTCAGTGTAGTGCTGGACTGCTCCTGGGGCAGGATAGGAAGACAGAATGCCCTGGGAGATAGATAGCCTTGCAGAGGTGGCAGGCATACAGTAGCAGTGCATTAAAAAAATCTCCTTTATGGGGTAAAGTTGGCTAGTGTGTCGGGTGGACAGAGCCATAGCCTTGACTTCTCCTTGCTTCTCCCTGCCTCAGGGTGCTGTACACCCACAGGGCAGCAGGGAAGGAGTAGTATGTGCACCCAGAGGAGTGCAGGGAATGTAATGATACCACCTCCTTATGCTGGGCATGTGATGGGGATGATGAAGGAGGTTTCATGTGACCTTCCACTCATCCACTCGCTGCACACCCTTGGGTGTCCTTTAGAAAGGGTCCTTTAGAAAAGAAAAAAAAACACAATTATTTTCTGAATAGGTCTAATTAACCATCATTCTTTATAGAAAATGGAAATGACCACCTTTGGTAATGATTAGGGATAGTCTGAAATGTCTGTACATCTGTTTAATCAAAGGCAGATGTTTTATGTACAATGTTATTTTCATAATGGGCAATGGTGTCAATAAAAAGCTATAAAACTAGAAGGAAACATAAGATCCGAATAATATGCATTTCTGTGATGTTGACTAATTATTGGTATTGGTTATTATTATTTAAATCCTGCTGTGATAAACCATGAAATTTGGTACATGTGACTGTATGATATAATCATTCTCCCTGCTCTCTACTGTTCTTTTGATTTTGCTTTCTCTATATGACTGTGATATAAATGGAGAAGATATAGATATAGACAAACATAGCTATATGACATATTTAATGTACCGTCTCTAATTGCTGCATTCAGCTGAATGCCAAATACTTATAAATGTTATTCAGCCAAAGTCAAATTAGAAGATGAATTAGTCATCACAACACTCATATTATGTGCTGAATGTCCCAAGTAAACAATACAAAGGACATTGGAGCACTTCTGTTTCATACAGTTATGTTGACAAAGTGTCCAGTTGCCATAAGTCACTGGTTCCCATTTAGTGTGTCATACCAGCAGATAATTTTCTAGTGTTGTCATGGTCCTAAGTGCACTGGAGACTGGGTACTACCCATAGAGGTAAAGCAAGTCCACTCTTTACCATTTAGAAATAGGTTGGTTCCATAGCAAAGGGTAACCTAATGGTCTCAGCACTTTAAGCATGCCCATACACCTGTGGCTGCCACTTTCAATGCCCCAAATGCCTTAACTCTGACATCTTCTGTTATTGGTAGCAACTTTCTTGCTGGTACCCGCAACAGGCTCCTGGCTGCCAGTTCCCTTTGCTCTGCCACTAGTAGGCTTCCTTCTCTCCCCATTCCTTAGCCCTCCATCTTCCATGGTAGGTAATATTCCCATGTCACGGAATCAAATCAGCAGTCTTTGCTGGCCCAGTATGAAAGGCCTTGTCTACAGGAGAAAGTGGCAATTTAGTTAAACTGATATAAACCTTGGTGAGGACACTCATTTCAGTTTGAGTGGCTTATTCCGGTTGAACTTAAACTGATGACCAATTGACTTAAATCTAAGCAAAACAAACCTCGTTTAAACTGAAATGAGCTTTTATACAGCCTTTTGCATTAGTTTAACTAAACTGGTTTAAAATCACACCTGAAATTAAACCAGTGCAATTTTTCCATGTTGAAAAGTCCTTGGGTCCTCCTGGAGGAGCACAATGCATTTTAGGATGCCTTTGATCGAGGAAGTCCGAAGGTGGGAGCCTTATGGATGGAACAATGGCAGGGCCTAGTGAGAAGATGGTAAACCTAAGACAAAGGCTTGATACTGAAGGAGAGGAAAGGGATAGAAAGGGACACAATGGCTACTCTAGTCATTAGACAGTGGAGAAGACAGACAGTGATTATACTACTATTCTATAGCCTAGTGTGGAGAATTCCTCCCCTTCCCCAACAGTTCAGTTCAGTCAAGCCCAAGTAAGTTATTTATACTGGATACAGGGTGGTGAGGAGAAGGCTTTCCCCCCCTCCCCCAAAACAAATTCTGCAGCAGCAGCATATTAAAATATAAGGATAAAATTATTTCACTGCATCTTTATCTTTCATAACTATTTAACTATTTGGCCTTGAAACCAAATCATGGTCCCACGGAACTCACTGAGAGTTTGACTTGATTTCAACAGGAACAAGATCTACCCCTGGACCTATAAGGTACTGTATACAAGAATGAGATGCACGTTTGTGGAGAGGAAAAGAAAAACAGTGGCTCAAACTGTAACGTATTGGATAAAACACAGTTGTTAGTTACACATGTGAAAAAGTATCTGTGGTTATAACTTGTAAATGGATACAACAGGAGTGATAGATCTGGAATATTGAATTGACCAGATCAGACTTCACTCGGAGGTTGAGGTCATACATAGCATGGTTATGGTTTGAATGGGATCCTTGTCCTCCTCAGAGAGTAGCTTTATAAAGTAAGTTAAAATAAAGTGCCCTACTCACTCTGAGCACAGTAGGAGACTTACTTAGCTTTTGTCAGCTAGAAGGCACTGTTCAGTATATCACACACATTAAGTTTGGCAGCCTTTATTCTCAGACGAGGAGCACAATAGCAATAATTTTATACAGTTATTTTTAAATACACCTAATACAATGGTGAAACATGTACCGTATATGTTTTAATTTCCTCCTACCTACTGATTTGACATTAATGGAGAACTAGCAATTCAATTACTGGCAAACTTGTCCAATGTGCATGCCCTAAATAGACACACTGAAGGGGGAGGGGGCGGGGAGTTGTGGTGCTAACGTCACCTTCCTTTCTGCTAGCAAAGCTATCTTTCCAGACAAGTAATAAATTCCATCCACATTATCTCTCCGCTCATTTACAGCAGACTTTCAGTAAATCATCATGCAACTCCCTTATGAGATATAATAATGTCACTGGCTAAAATAATGAAACACACGTTCCACTCAAAATATGAACAATGCTTTAATTTGTCTTGCAAATGCCTTTTGCTGTTCAGTATGCAGGAAAAGGACAACCCCTGGATTAACATTGCAATGATGGGAGAGCGCTTTGAAGTGGCCAAAAGGTTTCAGATGATTAAAAGTGAGGTGTGTTTAAATAAAATGAGAAAAACAGTAGAAAGATCATTTTACTATGCTTTGCTGCTGTTTGTTTCAGTCTCTCTCATTTACTGAATGGGGCAAAGTGATAGAGTAGATTTTTTTGCATTTATTACTTGATCTTCCTCCCTCACTGTCTCCACAAATAACTGGAGAAGTAGTACATCTATAACCATTCTTAGAGGTTATTCTTTATTAATGTCTTATAAGTGCATAGGGCCAGATCTTCAAAAGAGCTCAGCACTCAACAGTTCCCACTTTGGCCCCTACTTGGGAATGTCCAGATTTTCAAAAGTGCTCTGCACTCAGCAGTCATCATTATTGTCAATGCGAGATGTTGGGTTTTGGCACCGTTGAAAATCTGGCCCACAGACTATTTTATACAGCCACTCTACATTTGTGTACAGATTTTAAATTCTTTGTCCCCATCTACACTAGGGGCCTTACTCAAGGTAACAGCTTTGTAGACCTGTGGCCTGATGCTGTAATCCTGTCTCACATGGTTACTCACGTGAGCAGGCACATTGACTTCCCTTGGTTCACTCCCAAATCCTCAGTAAGGATTACTCTTTTGAGAAACAGTTTCAGGATTGGATTCTGAGGTTATAGCACAAACAGTTCTGTAATCTGTTAATAACATGCTTACGCAGCACTGGCAAAGCACTCAAGAGGCATGTGATTTGTAAAGAACTCTAACATGTTGTGCTCTAACTGCTTGTGGTGGGGCATGCTCACCTCCTTGCATCTGGATGTGATAGCACTCGACCTCCTGCTGGCTGCCTGCCTTTGGTTCCAGGCCTTCTGTGGCTCAGCCCTCTGGCCAGGTCACAAAGTTCAAACACCTTCCAGGGTATCATGAACAAGTCAAAATTAACCTAAATAATTCTTCTGCCCATTTGGGCTACTGAACTCTTCTGTTTCTACTTGCAAACCCTATTCAGGGCTTCCCCTATAGGAGCCTACCCTGCCCCTGTAGTGTGCTTTCCCCTTTATCCTTCTATTAGACCATAGCTCTGGGCTTCTCTCTACCAGAAAGAGATCAATTTCCCCTGCAGCAGTCTCTCCCCAATTGAACTCCTTTAGTGTACTGATTATGGCTTAGTGCTGCCCCCCCTCCCCAGGGCCGGCTCCAGGCACCAGCTTAACAAGCAGGTGCTTGGGGCGGCCAAGGGAGAGGGGTGGCACCTGCGGCAATTTGGGGGCGGCAGGTCCCTCACTCCCTCTAGGAGCGAAGGACCTGCCGCTGAACTGCCACCGCCGATTGCAGCTTTTTTTTTTTTTTTCCATTTGTCGCCGCTGGGCGGGGGCGGGGGTTTTTTTTTTTTTTTTTTTGCTTGGGGCGGCAGAAATGCTGGAGCCGGCCCTGCCTCTCCCCCTAGCCAGAAGCCAATTACCTACTCACCTCTCCAGGTGCAGAGCATGGCTAATTTGGTATATTCGCTAGCCCTACAGGGGATGGGGAATAGGCCTTTCCCCCCCACTCCAGGGTACTCTCTCCCCATCATTGTATGGATCACTGTAGTTGCTCCATCTCTTCCTAAGTCATGTACTTGGGTAAACAAACACCTTTTGTTATCTACCACATCTTCATAGTGTTTTTTCTGGTATTCTCTATCTTGGATATGTGTTTGCATGGCCTCCTCTGTAGCAGTTAATTTCTCCCAAATTTTCCAGATCTGTGTACTCCTCACAGCTGGCCTGGCCTCCTGCTATCACCCTTGAGGTGGTGGGTCAGGGTCCACGATCAAGGTGGCTTCTCCTATCTCCTCATTGAGGATGTCCATTCCCCACGAACTCTCCCAATTAGTTTCCTCTTCCTCACGAGGCCTGTTCTTGGCTTCTACAGACCAGGGCACCCTTGTGACATGCTTCCATGGTTCACAGTGCAGCTCTCGTTTGAGTTAGTGCTGACTGTTCTTTTCATATGCCAGGTCAATTCTTGTCCAAATCAGTTCTTGTTCTTGTTTTGTATTCTCCTCTATTATTTTCTGTCATAAGGCTTTCAAATCCCCCAGGTCTTGCTTTGCTTTGTGTAACTATGTCTCTAGGGCCTGTAGTTGACTCAACATTTCTTGTTTGACTCTCTTGATTAGCTTCCCCATGTCTGTTGAACCCATGTACCTTATCTCCACCTCTGGGCCACTTGTCCCAACAGCCCAAGTCTGAACTTGGGTCACCTTACTGTCCATGTGGTACCCTTTCTTATAACAGGGCTGGGAAATTAGGTCTACAGTTAGGGGCAACCCTCAGCTTGTCCCTTTGACCTTATATTTCTATCTCTACCATTGCTGTCAGGTAGACTCATGTCTCTTTGTGCAAACATGAAATGGGCACTGGCACTGGCTGATCTGTTTTTAAAGTCTGAAGACTATTCCCCTGAACTAGCATCTGCCTGCACCTGGAGTCAATCAGCCCTCTCATTTCACATCCAGCCATTTTAGCAGTTATTTGGTAGGCTAAAGTGTGCCCCCTTCCGAGGGAGCATCCCAAGCCACAGACTTGGCTGTAGTAGCAATCCAAATAGCTTTATTCCATGAGCGACAGTCCTTTCTTATATGAGCTGGTTGACCACACTGGACAGAATCTTGTTTTCCTAACCGGTGCCTATCTCAGGTACTTGGTAACAACGGAGGCACTGCTACCTCTTCTGGTTTCTTTGTACCAGATTCCCTAAGAATTTCTCCCCTTGCATGCCCCCCTTGCCATCCTAGGATTGGGGTTCTCTGTCACCTTGCTTCCCTCAGAATAGTCCCCTTGATCAAACCTCTCATTCGGGTGGGTTGGTATTATTTATCTCCATGTAGGCCTCCACCTCCTCCATGGCTTCATCAGTGGAAGCCGGTCGAAACCTCTGGGCCCAGCTTTGGACTCTGGCAGGCAAGACTCTTCAGAAGTGTTCTAAGATTACAAGATTGTTTAAGGAGATTGTGCTGGGCTGCAACTGTCATGTTGTCAGCTCGCATAAACATTGTGCTGCCACTCTAAGGCACACCCCTCTGGGAAAGGCTCTGTCCTAAACCAGTGCCTGTGTGCTCCCGGGGTCAGGCCTAGCCTATCCAGAATGGCTTCTTTTACTATTCTGTAGGACTGTGCCTGCTCAGCAGACAAAGCACAGTATGCCGTTTGAGCTTCTCCTGAGGGACATGGGGTCACTCAAGCTGCCCAAGAGGATTCAGCCCAACCTACTGCAGTTGCTACCCTCTTGAAATATGAAAAAATGCCTGTGGGTTGTCACCTGGGCACAATTTTGCCAGGTCGGGTACTGGTCAAGCATAATTTTCTTCTCCCAAAACTACTCAGAGCCCTGGGGTCTATTTCTCTACTTATTGCAATAATTTTCTTGTTGGCCCCTTGCTGTTTTTACTGCTTTTGTAATAGATACAACAGAAGAGAATGTGTCTGCTCCTGTTGGGCTGCAAGCATTCAGACTACCTCCTCCTCCATGTTCTCCAGAGGGGAATAAAAGGGTCTTGTACAATCTGTACAGATGCACTTCACCTTTAAGGTAGTTCGTATCTCCCGCCTTCCTCAGCATGGGGACCCCACATGCTACTTCTGGTACCAACATATGGTGGGGCTCATTCACCCTTACATCACCCTCTTGAATTCAGGCATAATATCACTGATATCCACAGCTCCAGGGCTTCCTGCTGGCTGTCTGCCCCTGGTTCCAGGCCATCTCTGGCTCAGCCCTCCAGACAAATCACAAAGTTCAAACCCCTTCTGAGGTATCACAGACAAATCCAAATTAACCTGAATAATTCTTCTGCCTCTTTGGGCTACTGAACTCTTCCCTTTCTATTACTTGCAAACCCTATCTCAGGGTTTCCCCTGTCGAAGCCTACCCTGATCCTGTAGTGTGCCTCCATCTTTATCCTTCTATTAAATCCTACCTCTGGGCTTTCATCTGCCAGAGAGAGACTTGTCTCCTCTGCAGTCACCTCCCACAACTGAGCTTCTTTAGTCTACATATTATGGTTTAGCTCCACCCCCTCTATCCAGGAACTAGTTAGCTACTCATCTCACCAGGTGCAAAGCATGACTAACTGGGTGCATTCGCTAGCCTTGCAGGTGATGGGGAGGGTGACCAGACAGCAAGTGTGAAAAATCGGGACGGGGGTGGGGGATAATAGGAGCCTATACAAGAAAAAGACCCAAAAATAAGGACTGTCCCTATAAAATCAGGACATCTGGTTACCCTAATGATGGGTGTTATCACCATCTCATTGCCCCATGTAGTCTCAGCTGACAGGGATATGCTATGCAAGCTAAGTACCTTGTGGAGTGTGCCAGCTGAGTCCACAAGGAGTGTGCGTTAGTGCAACATTTTAGACAGTTTTAAAAATCATACCCCTCTGGCATGCTTTGCCATGCCGTATAGACTAGCCCTCAGTTGACAGTGAGCATTCAACAATCTTTGTAGCAAGTGTGATAAAGTTCCTCCTCTACCTTAGTGGGTCCTGCACTTATTGGGGATTTTGCTAGCCTCAGAGATCTTCCTGTGTTGGATCAGGAGTTGGGATGTTTTGGGGGGAACCTGGGCCCACCCTCTACCCTGGGTTCCAGCCCAGGGCCCTGTGGACTGCAGATGTCTAGAGTGCCTTCTGGAACAGCTATACGACAGCTACAATTCCCTGGGCTACTTCCCCATGGCCTCCTCCCAACACCTTCTTGTCCTCACCACAAGACCTTCCTCCTGATGTCTGTTAATACTTGTACTCCTCAGTCCTCCAGCAGCACGTCCTCTCACTCCCAGCTCCTTACGCACACCTCACTAACTGGAGTGAGAGCCTTTTTATACCAGGTGTCCTGATTAGCCTTAATTAATTCTAGTAACTTCCCAATTGGCTACAGGTGTCCTAATTAGCCTGCCTGCCTTAATTAGTTCTAGAAAGTTCCTGAGTGTTCTGGAATAGTCCCTGTTATCTTACCTAGGGAAAAGGGACCTGCTTAACCTGGAGCTAATGTATCTACCTTTGACCACTCTCTTGTAGCCATCTGGCCTGACCCTGTCACACAAGATTGTTTTTAAACATGGATCTCGAGAAAGGAAATAATACAGTTTAAAAAATTCACTGTAGATATAGCCTTGTGTCACTGGAAAAACGTGATGTACATTTGACAGCACATCCTTGAATGTACACCGAAGAATGATCTCATTAATATTGTCATTTTCTCTATTTCCTTTTTAAGTACAGAAAAGTGGCTCTAGTGCAGTGTATCTGATTGCCAAAATAAAAAAAGTAATTATTAGAAGAATAAATCTGAAAATACCTCCCCACATCATATCTGAGACACTTGAATTTAATGGAAATATCTGCCATATTCTACAATAAGTGGCAAACTTCTACAACTTCTAATGGCCTGTCAGTATGATGTATGGAGAAGGCAGAAATCCAGTGAATCTCAGCTTGAGGTGGGGAGTGTGCAAAATGAGATACCACGACTGTTGCAGCACCTCCTTGCCTGATCCCTTTTCAAGTTGTCTGTGGGAACTGGGCTCCATGGCGTTTGAGAGGGCAGGTCAGACTCAAGATGAGGCAGAGCCTTGGAGACACTCTCTTAAACCTGTGGGACTAAAGAAGATAAGTTAATATGAAAGAATTAACTCTTCCCTGTGTGATGTCCAGCTTCCCCCTCTCCAGCCCGAGTAGAGGTTCTAAGAGCAGCAGCCAGAAAGGGAGCCCCTGGCATCTATTTACCATTTGCAAAGTCAACAGAAATCCCAGATTCAATGGAGCCAAATTCTGCCCAGATTCAATCCTACTGAAATCTCTGGGAGTTGCACACATTTAACTGTGGCCATAATTTAACCACACGTATCACTGATTCATAGATTTTAAGACCAAAAGGGACCATTATGATCACCTAGTCTGACCTGCAGAGCTCAGACCATAGATTTCACTCAGTGATTCCTGTATCAAGCCCAAAAGCTTATTCTAGAACTAGAGCATAAGTTTTAGAAAGACATGTAGGGTGCATTTACATGGCACCAAGTCTCAGAGCCCCAGTGGTGGTTCAGCCACTGAGCCAATGGGGGGCCCCGGCCAATTGGTGGGCCCCGGAAGAATGGGCACTCTCGCACCCTGGCCCACTCCTCCTGCCTGCCTGGCACTCTTGCCGGGGAGTGGGGTGGGGGTGGGGGGACTTGCCCTATTCTGCCCACCTGGCACTCCAGCCAGGGAGCAGGGGAAGCCCCCTCACCCCAATCCCGCTCCCCAGCAGGAGCACGGGGGGTGGGGGAGATTACAGATGGAAGGGGTGGGGAGGGGTCCCCACTTGCTCTGGGCCAGAGCCCCACAAAAGCTTAATCGGCCTCTGCAGAGCCCAGTCAGCTGACTTGGGCTTTTGGGGCTCAGGCTGCAGGGCTATAAAATTGCACTCTAGACGTTTAAGCTTGGGCTGGTGCCCTGGCTCTGAGACCCAAACCCCCTCATAGGGGTCCAGTCTGAGCCTGAACATCTACACTGCAATTTTATAGCCCTGCATCCCAAGCCCCACGAGCCTGAATCAGCTGACCCAGGCCAACTGTGGCTCTGCCATGCATCTCTTATTGCAGTGTAGACATATCCCTCTTAATTTAAAGCCTCCAGGTGGTGGAGAATTTACTGCATCCCTAGTTAAACTGCTTGAATGGTTAATTAACTTCACTGTCAAAAATGTGCACCTTGTTTCCAGTTTGAACTTTGCTAACTTCAACTTCCAGACACAACCTTGTTGGGCCTTTTTCTGTAAATTAAAAAGCCTTTTAGTATCAGAATGTTTTTTCCCTATCAAACACTTTAAAAACCGTGTAGCCTCTGTACTGTAAAATCAAACAGAAAACAAAAGGGATAGTTTTACTTTTCGGACAACTGGTCAGCATGTATTGGAGCTTTCCTTGCAGGATATCTTGATGCATTAGTCTAAAAGGCAGGCTAAGTGTAATGAACAAAGGCTGTATCCTCCAAATTCCATTACAACCTCAAATTCATCCTTTTAGTTCTCTTTAATAGCCAGAGTCATGCTAATCTCTCTTTTGTTGAATACCACATTAAACTATTTAAGGTTCATTGTATATAAAGGAGATACCTGTATGTAATTTTGTTAGCGCACACCAGTTTTTCATTGAAAACTGAATACTACTTACAGCAGTTTTTCTGTAAAGGTTTCCATGGAAATTCTTTTGAAACATTCCAGAAAATGTTGCTTTTTTTCTTTTTCTGTCTTTTTTTTACACTGGATGTCTTCATCCAATTTAGCTTAAAAGCATTTCACCAAATTGCATATGTTTGATGTAAATTACCATTAGTTTATAATTTATATGCTATAAATATATAACCTTTACCTTTTTTATATTATGCATACTGTACATAAAAGGGTGGGAAATACATTATGTGGTTGTTATCAAAATTTATAGACTTTAGAACTCAGGAAGCTTTCAAAAAAGGCATTAATGCTCATAAATTATACTTGAAGTAAAATGTCATTGTGTATTTGGACAGTCTCCTCTTAATAAATCACTGCATGCCAGAAATGAGTTCACACTGTGTGGATTAAAATGATAACGTGTTCATTTGATACAATTTTCACTTTTTTCTTTAACCATTAGTTGCTGTGTTTTTTCCCCCAGAACATCTCTGAAGTACCTTGTAAAAAATACCTAAAGTAAGGGATGCATGTTTTTAAAGATTTGACTGAGCTTTTCCTACTGCAATTTCAAGCAGAACTTTTTCATTTACTACTGCATAGAAATTAGTACATTTGCACAATTTAGGATCCAATCCTGCACTTCCTACTCAGGCAAAACTACCTGAGTTTAACAGGAGTATCTGAGTAAGGAGTACAGGTTTGGAGCCATTAAAGCCTATATATTGGATTGTACCCTAAATTGAGCAAATGCACTAAATTCTTTCAGCAGGTCTTGATTGTGCTATTCAGTACTGCCCACACGTGCATTTCTCTCAGTAATGTCAATCACAAACTAGCACCTGGGAAGGGAGCAGAATAGCAGAGCTCAAATCCCCTGTGTTGACTGAAGGTGAGAATTTTGCCCACCTATGTAATTTATGAAAGATAGTACTTTTGAATTAGTATGTTTCCTGTGGTAGCTGTAAATTACTAATGGCCCTATTAGGCCCTAAGTAATTCTTATGCAGATTCCAAAGTCAGTGGGTCAGTTCTGTTCCCTTATACTGGTATATGGCTCAGTCCTGTTCTTATGGAAGTTAATGGGAAAACATCCGTTGAATCCATGGGAGCAATATGAAACTGTGGATCTGGGGTAACTCCACTGGCATCAATATAATTCTTAGTTAACTTGATTTAAGTGGAATTTTCCCAGATTCAGAGCTCCATACTGCTCCTATGGAAGTCAATGGAAGTTTTGCCATTAAGTTCCACAGCAACAGAATAACTCTGTTTAAACCTAGTTCTGCATGTAGAGTTATTCTCTTCAAGATACGTACATACCACTAACTCTTCATTCCACTAGCAACAGTGTGAGTTTAATACAGAGGGCCTGATTCTGATCAACAACTAGTTATAGACCAAAGTAATTCCTGATTTTAATGGAATTACATTAATGTTTGTGAGAGGAGAATCAGTCCAGGAAAGATAGATCTGTACATAGTGTTCTGCATTCTTATTTTCTTCTTTCAGAATTAATAAAAAGGTAGATGGCATGGAAACAGAAACAGCTAATAGCAGTACATGTATTGCAGTGCTATTTGAAATGGATTTGGTGCTTTACTGGTATGAAGATTTAGAAGGAAGTAAATGAAGAATCAATAATGTGTTCTTTAAATCTTTCTTTTTAAAAATATTCTTCACAAGTAATTCTAGTAATTTCAATTTGTTGTTAGAGCTGGAAAATGTGTATTATATTTAATATAATAACTAGAATAAAAGGTCAAAGAAGGGTGGATCATTCCTGAAATATGTCTGCTTTTGAATTGGAAGAACAAAACATCCAAGTTGAAAGTAAAAACTGCTCAGCTCTTTTTTTCAAAATAGAATCATCGTTTAAGGGCAATAACAGACTAATGATTATTTGGCTCCATTAACCCCCACTTCAACTCTCTTGCAAAAAAAACCAACCCTGCTCTGTAGCTGTGTGCTACAAATTGTGCTTATAGCAAGTCTGTGCAGAAACATACTTGTATTATTTTGACTCTGTCCTTTCTTTACTTCTTTCCCCCCTATGTGTTTGCTTAATCACGCTGTTGCATCCTGTCTTATACCAAGATGCCTATTCTTAATATTGTTAATAATATTAATATTTAATTGTTGTTATGTGTCCAGATTATTAGGACAGTGACTGAAACAAATGGCAAAGTATCAGCTTGGGAAAAAAGTGTCTGTTTGTGAGGATTTGTGGTAGATCTGGCCTTTTTAGCATCTTTGCTAATGATCTAAAACAGGAAATGAACTGCATGCTAACTAAATTTACAGATGGTGCTAAATTGTTAAGAACTATAAACACCAACAGGGACAAAGATATAATGCAAAGGGGCCTAGAGAGATTAGAAACACAGGCAGGCATCAAAAAGTGACTGTCAACTTGAAAGAAATGCAATAAAAGGCACTGGGGAAAATAATCTGGCATATACACAGTCAATGAGAGGGGGAAACCAGTGTATAATAATACTGAGTAGATCATGGAACATATAGATATTGTGCAACCAGATGTGGAATAGTACATTCACTTCTGGGGCTCTTATTTACCAGATATATTTCAGAAAAGAGCAACACAGATAATCAGGATGCTGATGGATTTATTTATGAGGAAAATACTAAATGTCACCTTCACAGCAAACTGAGGAATTTTTAATCTATTCCCTTCTATTGTATAGACTGGGTTTCGGCAAATCTCATATTATAGTGTTGTGGCCAGTATTCTTTTTAGCATCCCAATTTTAGGATAGTCACAGTGCTGCATCGATATGAAGTACCATCTGCTGAAATTGTGAACATTGGTAAGAACATAAGAAGGCCATACTGGGTCAAACCAAAGGTCCATCTAGCCCAGTATCCTATCTTCCGACAGTGGCCAATACCAGGTGCCCCAGAGGGAATGAACAGAACAGGTAATCATCATGTGATCCATCCCCTGTTGCCCATTCTGGCATTTCCTATAATTTCCTCTAAACATTTCACTGAAGCTGTATGATGCCATTGTCACATGGACTCAAATATCAATGCTTGTACTATTTGCTGTAGATTAGTCACAGGGCATTGATCAAAGGGAAAACAAAGGAGCGGGTTGATACATCATCTCTAAAGGGGAACACAACAGAGTTCACAACAGTTATTCTGGGAAATCACTGAGGAAAATGGAACTATGTTAGAGTAGAACTTTAATTTGTCCAGTGCCTGTCATACACATTTGGGGCCCATATTCCTTCAATTTTCCCTCAATCTCCCCAAAATCCTATTAACATCTGTGGGAATTTAGCTGAATTAAGAATTACAAGGTCATGCACTACTTGCATGCCCAAACTGCTTGAAAAAAACCCTCAAATAATTCAAGACACGAGACAATATTGAACATATTATTCAAGGTAGAATACTCTCATGTTAGGAATAATGCTGAATAAATTAGTTTTTCACAAGACTAATGAATGGAAAGAGAGAACTTAAAGGCATAAATGAAATAGAAGATATATTATAGGTTGTGATTTGAAAAGAAATGGAGTGTAACTAAAGGACAAAGGTATAGGAAGAATGGTAGGAGCTGCAGAGATGAAGGCTCTTGAATTGATGGTGGCAGGATTCTATGAAGAAACAGCCAGTGGGACAATGCCAGATAACTAGGAAGAGGAGACAGAAAAAAGGTTGTGTCTATTTCACTGAGGGACCAGCCACAGTGACATGAAGCAAGTTGGCTTGGAGTAGAGAGAGGGAGAGAAACTTTCCATTATTCTGAAGAGCCACCATGTGCAGGAGAGGGAACCAGGCCTCCTCAGAGCACTCTGCCCTAAGCCCAAAGGACTCTCCAGAGTGGTGAGGAAACTGAGACAGGGGGCTGGTCCACACTGGGGCGGGGGATCGATATAGGAAACGCAACTTCAGCTTCGAGAATAGCGTAGCTGAAGTCGACGTTTCCTATATCAAACTAAATTTACTTACTTCAGGTCCATGCAGCGCAGGTAGGCTCCCCCGTCGACAGCGCTTCCTCCTCTCGGCGAGCAGGAGTTCCGCAGTCTACGGCGGAGCGCTTCTGGGATTGATCTATCGCGTCCAGATGAGACGCGATAAATCGATCCCAGAAGATCGATCTCTACCCGCCGAATTGGGCGGGTAGTGTGGACCAACCCAGGGAAATACATACAAGTGTGTTTATTATTTTGTCTAGATCTGTGTATCTCTTGTGTTATCTAAGTAAAAGTAATGGTGTTTAGAATCCTGTGCAAAGCCTATTTGAGTGTCTGTTTGGTTCACTATCATATGCCCCTGAAGAGTAAACCTGTGAACCCAAAGTGTCCATGTGATTGGTGTTCTGGGAGAGGCTGTGCTTAAGCTGTGCGGGACTTTGAGGAGTCAGCACTGGTTTTGGTGACCAAGAGCAGTTTGGCTGCACAGTCCAATTTCTGTGAACATTTAACTGACTCAGTGCCTGTGCCTACGAAGTGCCAGAGACGCCAAGGAAAGAGACAATGCTGGATCCTACGCAGATCAAGGAAAGCTTGAAGCATGCAGTTCTGATGAACTGGAACCCAGCACAACAGCCTGGTGAATGACCAGCCAAAGGGAGTTTGACCAGGGCTATGTGCGTGTGACAGGGAACTTGAAAAGAAAGCTCATTTCATATTACTATAGCTTGCATATTTTAGAAATTAATAGGTTAAATAATTCAGTAGTTATCAAGGATTTGAAACAATCTCAGTTGTGGACGACGAAGTGCTATTTAAAATACTGTGCCCCTATTACAACACATCAAGCCTTAAAATGACCCCAAGATGTGTGACTATATAGCAGAGAAAATAGAAATATCTCTCAAAGAGGATTGTGCATCTCACAATACATATGCAGACCAAGCATTATACTGCTGTTAATGTTTCAGGACAGATAAACATATTGTAATAGTTGGTGCCACAAAGTTTTTATGTTGAATTTAATCTTTTTGAAAATGAGGCCAATTTGTCCACGATTTGCAGGTTAGTAGTTCTCTTCATAATAATACTTTAACATTTCCATTACAATTTTTAGGATGATATTTCCATTGTAGTATAACAACTAACTTGAATAGTGATAGTGAGAATTATTCAAAAACTAATCATTTATGTTTCTTAATACAATAAAAGCATTTGTCAGAGGCAAAACTCTAGAAGAGGAACAACTTTTCGAGGTAGTAGCTTATTAAAAATGTGCCTGCAAGGTAGAACTCAACCTATTGTATATTTTGGGAAAGTTCTCATTCAATAAAGATAGTCTATGAATGCAGTCCCCATTGTTTTCAACAGAGACCTATGGAACATCATTATAGCAATCAAGCTAGGGATTGTTATATTGAAGCTTAAAATTCAACTTCCATTTAAACTCCTTTTATCCTTTGCTAAAAACTACCCCACTCAAATACTCCTAATTTATTTAACTAATTTTCTTCAAACTTAGTTTGCTTTAGAGATCTCAGTGAGAAATAAAAAAATCAAATCAGGTCTAAAAATTGAATTCTGTGCTTTACTCTAACTTATTGTATGAATGAAATGTACAGGATTTATTCATATCATTATATCAATAGTCTGGGAGTGACTGCTTTAATTGAGGTTGCAAAATAGTTTCCATTATAGCTTCATTTTCTCAACTATTCATACATTAGAGAAGCTATCATTTTATATGCAGGGCCAGTGCTACCATTTAGGCAAACTAGGCGGTTGCCTAGGGCATCAAGATTTGGGGGCGCCAAAAAGCGGTGCCCCCAATTTTTTTTTTACAGCGTTCCTACGCCCCCTCCCCGAGTGCGCCGTCGCCGCTACACTTCTCCCACCTCCCAGGCTTGTGGCGCCAATCAGCTGTTTGGCGCTGCAAGCCTGGGAGGGGAGTAGAATTAGAGCGGGGGCAGTATGCTCACGGAGGAGGCAGAGCTGAGGTGAGCTGGGATGGGGAGCTGCCACACGGCTCCCTGGGGGGAGCTGCCACGGGGGGGGGGGGCCCCCGGGGGGGGGGGGGGGGGGGCGCCGGGGCGGGGGGGGGGGGGGGGGGGGGGGGGGGCTGCGGGAGGGCTGTGGGGGGGCGCAAGGTGGAAGTTTCGCCTAGGGCGCGAAACTTCCTTGCACCAGCCCTGTTTATATGCTATAATTTTCCATGGCTAATATTGATCAAACATGGGTCAACCTTTTTTAAGTGAGAGGGGAGTGAATAGAAGACACTTTTACTGATATTAAAAAAAACTTGTACTTTTATTGTTTTTAAAAAGGCTATAGCGAATATGACAGATAATTGAACATTTCTATTTGGCATACACATAGTCCTCTAGGCAAAGCATTGCAAGACTTTATTCCAGAGTAAATTTATTTTGATTTAGAAAGAAATGAGTATTTGACTACCGTGTACTGATCATATACTTTTTTTTTCTGCTATGCTTGTTATCGTAAGTGGTCTCCTAAGGAAGGATATGGTATACACGTGAAGCTAGTCTAGTTTTGCAGTGAAATGGATAATCCCTAGAATGGTTCTGATCTTGCCAAATGTTGCTCCAGGTCTAGTGAGAGATGTAATAGATTGCTCGCCACCACCCATGTACCAAAAATGACTCTTAGCCTAGAGAAATAGTCACGGGACACAGAGGGTGAATTATTGCAGTGAATAATTTGTTTGAGGAATTTAGCCCACATGCTGTTTCTGAATTATGTGTTTAGACTTCTAAGATAGAAGCATTGGAGGGCAGAGTTAAAGTTGAAAGATCAACCTTAACTCTTCAGTCCACAACTTCTGAGTGCTTAATTTCTCAACTTTACCACTCCATTTTGGTGAATTTCTTTTTGCATGATTTATTGTAATGAAAGTAAAGAATGCTTGTACCAACTGTTGGTAAAATGTAGAATGGCAAGTGACTCTTACTGGCAAATGTAGAGGTTGGCACAAATTAATCATAAAGAAAATCATGTTCCATTTCATTTTATCTGCATGTTAACACAATTGTAATGGAATGATGGAGCGGGGGAAGAAGAGCTAAGAATTATTGCACTGCTCTTAGTATTAAAATATTGGTTTAAAAGATTTTGTTTGATGTTTTAATTTATATTTAGACTGTGCTTTAATAAATGTTTTAATATTAATATTAGCAATAATAAAATGTAAAGAATTAGAAAAAAGGCTTTTAAATGTAAAAAGTATTCAGCAAAGCTCCAGTATAATGTGAATTCTCATCTTGATATTATAGTGAAGGTGATTTTTGAATTTCTAAAACAGAATTGATTAATTCTTGTGTTAAAGAGAACATGCTTACTGATGCATATGTCACATAGAACTAGGGTGGACCCTCGTAGATTACAAGCAAGCCTGTATAGTGGATTTGTTTGATTTTTGGCTGAATTTGTTTTTAATAATAATAAACAACTTAAGAAGAGAGAGTTTCTGGCTAAGATTCTGCATTATGAATTCCAGGAAAGACTTCTTGACAATGACTATTCAGATGTTTGAGAACTCATTCTGTTTTTATGATAATCTTCCTCTCTCAGGTCATGGTAACTGTATTGCTATTGTGAACTGAATTTTAATCATTTTGCTCTAAGAAGCAACTTAACTAAACATTCTCCCTTCATCGCTACATTACCTGTCTACTCCACTGACAGCCCTGGAAATCTGAAGTTTCTTCTGGCCTGATCCTTCAAACATTTATTCACATGTTTAATAGTGAATAGTAGATTTAACTGGGACTACTCACGTATGTAAAGATATACACATACTCTTGTGTATGCAGGATTAGGGCCTTATTCAGCCTCTACTTTCAGCCATGTCTTCCCTGTAATTTTCTTCCCTTTGATAAGCCCTTTTGTGGAAGCTACATGAAGCCACCACATTCACTCCTCTTTATTGATAAAAGAAGGTATGAGATAATAGTAAATAACTGTTGACCAAAAAAGTAAGAAAAGTGGTACTCTTTATCCCTTGCTAACAGATTGATACAGAAAATAAATTTCCAAAGAGTGTGATATGATCCAAACAGCACTTTCTTGCTACTTTTCGTGATCCTTACTTTAATTTCAAAGAGCTGCTTCCTTCAGCCACAGACAATTCCTTCAATTATATAGAGAAATGTTGACTTGGATCCACAAAGGGACTTAGGTGTTGCAATGCTCAGCATTGCAATGTGTAATTGTAGGTTTCCTGGAAAATCACTGGAACACAGGAACCCTGGGTAAGGCACCTAGGCTCCCTATACAATGCACATGGAGAGAGATGTGCCTGAGAATGGGATCTATAAAAGCCAGCATGTCAAGCAGGAGCTGCCTAAACTAGATAGTGGGAGAGGCCAATGAGACAGGTGTGTCCTAAGCCCTGCCCCTCTCAGAGTTAGGTGACTAAGGGCTGGTCTAAACTAATGCTATAACATGAACTAAGTTACGCTAGCTCAGTTACATAACTTATATAACTGATGTCAACATAACTTAGGTAGACTTACAGTGGTGTCTACACCGCACTCTGTTGATGGGAGATGCTCTCCCATTGACATAGCTTCTGCTTCTCAGGGAGGTGGAGTAGAGATGTCAACAGAAGAGCGCTCTCCCATCAACTTAGCATGTCTTCACCAGACCTGCTAAATCAACACCACTGCATCAATCGCAGGAATGCTGATTTAGCCAGAAGTGTAAACATGGCCTTAGTCTGACCTGAAGGGAGGTGCCTATCTCTTGTTGAGATCCACAACCTGGAAGCCTCTCCTTGAGTCAGGTTCCTACTTGCGGGAAAGGCGGTGTCACACACCTACTTCTGCACATAAGGTCCGGAGAGGTAAGAAGAGGGGAGTGAAGAAGAAACAGGAAGCATCCTCTGTTATAACCTTTAGCTCAGTGATTTGCATACACACCCTGATGTGTTAGACAGAAGTTCAGTTCTCCCCTTTGTCTGATGATAGGCAGGATAAGTGTCCTAACTACTTGACCATGGGATGTTCAAGTGTGGGATGCTGTCAGTCTCTCCTGTTGAAGCCAGTCCACTTTGTATAAATACTTACATATACACTGAACCAGAGAGAATGAGAGTGCCACTATACTCCAGTGGTTAAGGCACTGACCTGAGAAGTAGAAGACCTTTTATTGAAATCTCTTCTCCTCATCAGAGGGGAGAATTGAACTAGTCCCACATCCCAGTTGAGTACCCTAACCAGTAGGCTATAGGTTATAAGGGAGGAAGCTGTTACTTCTCTTATTTTGTGTGGAGTTAGATGTGCTCTGAGCACACCTACCAGATGGGGCCCCAGAGGTGAGCTAGATAATGTCTTGCCTATCTTCACCTGGTTTGAGGATCGCACTGGGGCTTAGGCAGGAAATAGGCACTGAGGTGCATACCTGGGGCAGCAGCGCAGATGCACAGAGGCAGGAATGTAGGCACCTAGGAGACTTTTACAGTGAAAATTTTGGTGTGGGGAAGAGGGTTTTGGAGCTCTCTAGTGCCTAAGTCTCTTTGTGGAGCTGAGCCATTGTGTGAAGTTGTTGAAGAGCAGTGAAAAAATATTTCACTACTCTGGGGTCTTGTGACACTTTGGGGTACCCAGACCAGGAAGGAGTTGTGTCACTCTGCAACTCTGGGTGCCTTCGGTGCTATGTTGCTGTAATTTACAGTCCTGACACCAACTGCCAGCCTTACAAACCTTCCCCAGCCCAGTTCCTTTTTGCAGAGTGACCCCCAACATCTTCCCAGTTCTGCATTTCCCCTAAACTGTCTACCAATGCAACAATCTGCTGGGGTTCCCAGAACTTTGAGATACTGTGTTACCCCTCTCAACCTCAGCAAGTGAGAGATTTGCTACCGCTGAGCTGTGTGGCAACTCCCTGACACACTAGCTTATATACCTTGCCAGCAAATTCTTCAGGACTCTGCCAGTCCAAATCTTGCCTTGCAGGTAACAAACAGTGAACCCAAACACCTGAGTTCCCCAGACATGTCGCCTTGCATTATCCATCCCTCTCCTCAAACATTCACTGTAGTTATTAAGTTTGTCACTCCTTTAAAGTGCCAATACACTGCAGCTCATTAATTTAACTGGAATTCGACAAACACTTTTATTTCAGTCACAGCACTGAATTGGTTTTTAGTAAAAGTAAAACAAGTTTATTAAACAAAAACTCATAGGTTTAAGTGATAACCATTTGTGTGGAGTAAAAAAAGAAAGAGTTACATAAACAAAAGTAAAAATATGTTTCTAAGACTAAAACTTAATTTCAGCAAATTAGTCTTTGCCTACACAGGTTTCTCACCTAGATTTCTCACCCAGAAGGATACAACATTCTGCAATTTCAAGAGCTCTGGCCCCTTGCATCCCCCAAGTGATGGATACCTCAAATTTATTTTTGCTGGCTTATATCACCCCAAAGTTTATTTTCTCTGTTTCATCAGCCAGCAAGACTCCTTGCTCTTCTTCCCTTCCTGTGCACTTCCCATCCTCATGATGATTCATATGTAAATAGGTTTTCCATTGTTTTGGTTACACAATGCTTAGCTTACATTGGAGACAGGTAGATAGTGGCCTTCCCTCCTGTCTGGGAGAAAACCTGTTTTCCCTCTGTTTGGTCACAGACTTGAAAGCATAATATCAGTGAGTATCCATAATTCCTCATGTAGAGATAATGCATACATTTTACAATGATATTAACCACCAGTGTGTCACAGGATTTCATAAAAGACCTTGTCCTTACCTGATATTTTTGTAATATAGTACTATAATATACAACCAGATAATTATATTGCTTATCATTTGAGATTCAGACCCCATCTTTATAGTTGTGAGGCTGTCTGCCCCACTCACTAGTTTGATGACTTTGTTTACCTTTTATGTAAATGTATCTTCATTGTTTCTGACTGATGACCAGGCTGGTTATACAAGCAAATACTCATTCCTTTGTCTAAGGCACACTGTGCTTATGCATTGTTTGCCAAACACATTTTAAGAACATAGTTCTAGTTTTTTTTTAACTTTGTACACACTCAGTACACACTACACTCTACTCATAGAATCATAGAATATCAGGGTTGGAAGGGACCTCAGGAGGTCATCTAGTCCAACCCCCTGCTCAAAGCAGGATCAATCCCCAACTAAATCATCCCAGCCAGAACTTTATCAAGCCTGACCTTAAAAACCTCTAAGGAAGGAGATTCCACCACCTCCCTAGGTAACCCATTCCAGTGCTTCACCACCCCCCTAGTGGAAACATTTTTCCTAATATCCAATTTAAACCTCCCCCACAGCAACTTGAGACCATTACTCCTTGTTCTGTCATCTGGTACCACTGAGAACAGTCTAGATCCATCCTCTTTGGAATCCCCTTTCAGGTAGTTGAAAGCAGTTATCAAATCCCCCCTCATTCTTCTCTTTTGGAGACTAAACAATCCCAGTTCCCTCAGCCTCTCCTCATAAGTCATGTGTCCCAGCCCACTAATCATTTTTGTACTCTAGAATGTTACATCAGTGAGTTATTAGCTTTCCAGGGATACATTACATGACACCTTTTGGATATACATCAGAACAATGTAGTGAGTTTGTCAGGTGTAACAAGAGTTGCTGACACACAGTTGTGAACCACCAATGGGCCTTGGTGTCACGGGGTTCTCCAGATAGATTAAGGCCTCCACTCAATTCATAATACTACAGGTAACATGTATAGCACTAGAGAATGGAGTATGCAGGTAGAACCATACACACGCCTTGCTACTTTGCCTCAACTGCCCCTCCATTCTGGATTGTGGCTGAGTCTCATGTGCTCACCTGAGGGAAGGAAGATTTCCTCCCACTTATCTCTGCAGCCATGAAAAATAGTCCAGCTAAGACTCTCCCTTCTCTAATCCAATTAGCCCTCCACATGAGAAAAAGTTGTAGAAAATAATAAAAAAGCAGCATGAGCTGAATAATAGATTTCAGGATGCTTTCTGGATTTGGAAATGCTAATTGGGGTCATCCTCTTTAACCAGGGCCGGCTCCAGCATTTCTGCCGCCCCTCTCCCTTGGCCACCCCAAGCACCTGCTTGTTAAGCTGGTGCCTGGAGCTGGCCCTGTCTTTAACCAGTGAACTGTGCTCTCAATGACCCTGCCCAGAAAGTCTCAGGTGGTGCAGTAAACTGGATGCATGCCCTGATATGTGGTTGGTGCCAAATGCAGCACATGCAGGGAGGTGGTCAATTCCCCTTTAGTTGGCAAGCCAGCTACCTACATGATTATTGTGTCCAGGAGCTTAGTAAGCTTTTTCTTACTCTTGGTTGCAAGAAACACCAACCATTTGCAGCTTCAGGTCTTTGCTTTGTATAAGGGTAGAGAGCCCTTGGGGCACTCTGGGTTTCACCAAACCTTTTGAACTTTTTTGAAACTGGAATCTGTACAATCTTTGAGTTATATATGAAGCACTGTTTTTTGTTTAGTTTAATCTGTGGTTTTTGAACCAGATATTTACAGACAAACACTTATTGTAGCAAAGTTGAGTTGTTAGCAAAACTAACCCATCGTGATAGGTGAAGTCTTACTATGGCCCCATCCCATGATGCTTGGGTTGATTCTGAGCTAATTTACACCTGTTCAACAACTGTATAATTCCTTCGGTTTAAGTGGGGTTATTCCTGATTTGCAATAATGGAAGTGAGAAAATGATTGACCCTTATTCTTACTTGGGCAAAACCCCCACTGACTTCTGTGCATTTCAGTGGCTTTTTACACCAGTTAGTGAAGTTTGACTCTGTTTGTAGTGAAGCTTCACTCCACTATAAGTGTTTTCCACTATGCTAATCCACTTGACATGTTGTATTCCAAGGGAACTATTCCCTCTCCACTGCAGAACGGTGGAGTAGAGAAACTGCCCCTGCCTTGAAAGAGGGAGATTTAAGGAATGATCCTTCACTTCTGGTCTTTGCTAAAACTGCAGAGTGAAGAGTGAAACTGAGGCTGTTTTTATGCTGTGCTGATTGACTACCTATAGCTCCTCCAGTGAGGAGGGAGTTAAAGGCACCTTGTGCCACCACATCATCCCATCCATGAGGACTTTCTGCCAGCAGTGGATCTGTGCCCTAGGTTATAACAGTAAAAGCCAGCATAACGCAGGGCCCAGTACTTGACATAAGGTTAATGCTGCTCATAACTCAGAGTAGATTAGATCAGTTTCAGTTTGGGTGAGAAACTACAAATTTCCCAGATAGCCTAAAGAAATCAGTTTTCAACCTCCACATTTAACAGGGGTTTTTTTTGTTTTTGTTTTTTCTGAACAGCTCAATATTCTGGTAGTGTATTTGAGAACTTAAACTAATAACATAGTGAAATAAATGTTGTACAGAAATAATTTCACATGTTCAAGATCAAATCCAGCTTTTAATATAAATGTATTCCACCACACCCAAAATCAGTTGTCTTATGAAACATTGAGTTCATTTTTTTTTTTGTTAATCTTTCATTCAAATCAGGATCACATTCTTGTAACTGAGATGGGTCTAGTCCTTTAGTCAACTATCAGTCCCATTCCTCAGCTGGAGTAGTAAAAATAGCATGATGATTTACATTTACATCCATTGAGAATCTGTCTCATTAGTTATTTGTTTTTCACCTCTTGGCTTCTGTCAGTGTGATCAGAACTAAATGTGTAGACCTGTTATTTGCATTAAGCATTATTGTAGTGCTATTGTCTGCTTTTAAATTGTGCAGGGAGGAGGAAATACCTGAATATAATTTTTTTTGCTAGTTAAGTTTTCTTTCTGTGGTCATTCTATTTTGCCTGACAATAGTTTGTTTCCTCTTCCTAAATTAAAGTCTGAGCCAGCAGAAAATTCCATCCCACAGCTACAAGTCCCTGGAAAGTCCTGTGATTTTCAGACGTGGAATTCCATGGCATGGGAGAGATACCTCCGGTTCTTATACATCTTTGTCTGTACAACTAGGAATAAAGGAAAGATCCTGTCAGTGTTAGTGAAGGTTTGGCTATTGGAAAATTGCTCTTTATTAGCAAGTACATTTGAGAACATGTAAATAACTTAAGTATGATATGCATAGGCAGGTGCACTAGTGACTTATGCCTTTTTGTGCCAGAATGAACACTGGTGGAAGGCCTGAGGTGTGGGTAGCGATGGTATAAAGCTGCTGAAAGCCTCTACTCACGAGAGTGGGACTGTGATGGGGTCTCCATGTGCCGAGCCGGGCTGCCACCATTGGCCCAGTTTGGGGTTGGTAGACCCCATCGCACAGTCATCAGGATTGCTTGCTAATTCAGGGAGTTGCAGCAGGGTGGGCTCCGGTCCCCTGGCAGGGCCGTGTAAACAAACAGTCCGTAGCCCCTGAGCCTCTGGGCTGGAACTGACAACCACAACTGGAATTCTGGCCCTTTGGACGAGGCAAAACAACAATCAGTCTGTAGCCCCTGGGTGGGGCAGAACAAACAGTCTACAGCTCCTAAGCCTCCTGGTTGAAGCCGAGAGCAGACAGCAGCCACGTCTGATGGCCTGTGGGGTGTGGTCAGGGAACCCGGCCCCGCCCTCTTCACCGGGTTCTGACCAAGGGCCCTATGAAGCTGGGGAACGCCCCATTAGGGGTTCAAGCATCAGCTTCTACTACCTTCCCTGGGTCACTCCCTCCCACAAGTTGTGTACTGGGCATCTCCTCAGCTGGCAGTGGCTTGGCTTCCCTGTCAGTCTCCACAGTCAGCGAGTTATCCACAGTGTAGTCCGGGTCCCTGGGCTCTGCCGCCTGGAGCGTCGCAGGCATGTCTACAAGAACCTGCAGTACATGTCCTTCCTTTGCCAGAGCCAGCTCCGACTGAGCAGGGCTGCCTCCTTTTATCTGGCTCTTCTACCTGGAGCGTGCGCAGCAGGGACAAGGGGGCATGGCCTCCTGAGCCCACACTGATAGTTCCATTCCCGTTGGCCCAGTGTGGGGTTGGTACACCCCACCACAGGGACCAAAAGTTATGTGGTGCCAACATTTCCCCAGCTCAGATGTGGGATGTGAGTATAAATTAATTGATTTTGTAATTGATTCCGCTAATATGATAATGAGAGCAAGATACGCAACTAAAACCAACAGATACTTTCTCATCTCTGTAATGTATTTTGAGACTTACTAATGTAAAGAAATATAAATGCTACATACTATCATAATTTATTATCACTATCTAAGGCTGTGTCATTGCAACTGTACTCCTGGGTTTTCATTGGTATATGTGAGAGCAGAGGGGATAAGAGAATCCATTGTTTCAGTGGCTCTTATGCAGCTCTTGCCACAATGAATGTCTTGAGATTTTAACAGCTTAGCCCCATTTTGCAGATGGCAGACTTGTCACAGAGAAATTAAATGACTTGCCCAAGGTCACCCAGAATCAGTGGCAGAGCTGAAATTAGAAACCAAGTATTCTAATAATTGTGTATCCTATTCACTGCAGTGGGGCACACTGTAGACAGGGCACTGCTCTCACAGGGAGGTATAAGTGCAATCTTGCTGGGTCTAGCCCTATAGTCCCAAGTCTCTGATTTGGTACATAAATCAAATCTCTGCATCACATTGATTTCAGGTTTTGAATCCCTGCATCCCTGTATATGAAAATGAAAAGTTGTTCTCCTGTGCTGCAGTTTTCCTCTACAACTTATAGCATTATCCCACACATTCAGCATTTACACTAGGTGACACATAAAATGTATAAAAATACTTGAGGGAAAATAAAATAATTTAGTGTTCTATAACAGCACTCACATTGGTCCTTATTTTATTTGACCAAGGCAACAATTGAAGAGCACAGTGGGGAAAGCTGTATTCGATAAGACATATGAGGTCTCCTGTTACATTTATAATATTTTTCTTCAAAATAATTTATTTTCACTGTGCATAATGGGATGTGAAATACTCCACGATGGTATGGAATTTGTCTTTTCTTGACTCTTGAGTAAGGTAAAAACCTGACAATCACATGTTCTTGGGAACTGTCAATGTCTTAATGAAAATTTCTTGTCAGGGCCAGAAACCATTTTGGTGTGTCAAGCAGTCTCGTGGAGGGACAGGGTATTGGAGGGACAGGGTATTGGTGAGTGGTATGTTTTGTACTAGGCCCAATGCTATTCATCATTTCATCAATAATCCAGAAGTAATTATAAAATCGCTGTTGGTTAAAATTTGTAGATGACACAAATATTGGCAGAGTAGAAATAGTGATGAAGATAAGGCAATTATACAGAATGGTCTGTATTGCTTTGTAACCTGAGCCCATTCAAACAAAATACTTTTTAATACAGCAAAATGCAAAGTCACACATCTAGGAACAAAGAGTGCAGGCCATACCTGCATACAGAATGGAAGGCAGTGTACTGGGAAACAGTAAGTCTGAAACGATTTAGGGATCGCTGTAGGCAAGCAACTGAACATGAGCTCCCAATGTGAGGCGGTGGCAAAAAGTGCTAATGTGAACCTTGGATGCATGAACAGGAGAGTAGTGAGTAGGAATAGTGAGGTGATTATGCCTGTCAGACAGCCTATGTGCATCTTTTAATAAAAAGCCTTTTAAAATGTATTAATTATTAATAGTGTATTTTTAAAAGTAAAATGAACATGCACATGATGTTTTCTCCAAGGCATCAGAATGGGAGTGAGGGCTGAGGAGGGTGCAGGTGTGGCCTAAGGGAAAACCACATTTACATGGCATAGCCATTCCCTTTCTTCCAGTTCCACATGACACGTTTGGTCTTTTCTGCTAATAATAAAAGTGATAAAGGAGGAGATGGAAAGCAAGGTTGAATGGTGTCAATCTTCAGTTGCAACCGTGGTGTCTCTTCCTAACCCTCACTGACATCAAAACCTTAGGCTATGCACAGGTCATTTCTTGATTTTACTACTACAGTATCCCTCTCTTTCTGATTTCTGCATTCCTCACATTGTGCCCCTCTATACAATATGTAATCCAAAATCATCTGCCTTGCCTCACCCTCCATCACTGTTAGCACCTACCTTCCTGTGGGGGTGGGGGCTATCATTTTTGTAGTCCATAGAGCTAGCTTTAGCATTTTACTTTACTCAGCACTAACATAAGAGACCTACAGGCCTGTATCCTGGAAGACATTAGCTAAAGCCATTAGCATAAGACTTTGAGGCCTATGAACTGTGGCCCAACAGTACCCCTGAATTTTGGGGAACTGAGAATAGCGTGTTTAAGCAGGGGGTTATACTGAACAAAAATAGGTAACTGCAAGACCATTGAACTGATACTAGATTTGGATATTTTAGAATGAAATGTTGGCAGATGCTTAACCACAAAGTTGCCTTGGCAACCAATTGACGTATATTTACTAATATGTGCCATTAAAAGTGGGTAAAGCTTTGTTTTTCCCTCAAAATTGTCTCCATTGTGCAGAGCAGGGTACCCGACCATACATTGAACTTGATAAACTTGACTCTGTTGTGCCTGATTCTGGGACCCCCAAGCTCTTTAAATTAGTAATTAATTGGAAATCAATAATAATCAATAACCACTAAAGAATCGGAAAACACTATCTCACACTTTGGCTGTATTCCTTTTTTTTTTCCAGTGAGGAAAAAGGGGGATGGAGAATAGAATATCTTCCCCCACTGAAATGAAACAGTATTATTCAAAAATTTCTCTCCCAATTTTTTGTTAATAACATTTTGTTGAAAAAGAAAAAATTAACGAAAACATCAAGTGAATCAGAACAGTGTTTCTTTCAAAACTTTGGTTTTTTTAAATATATTTCCCTTTTTGACCCACTGTAGTTTTAAGATATAAAATTAATTGATTAAAAAGATCACAAAACAAAGATACGAACAAAGACTAGCTAAGAGGTAACATATGTAAGAATAAGCACATCTCAATGAATTGTTGTAACTTTTTTCTCTACCCCACCCTCCGCTGTCTTTTGGTTTTGGTTGTTACCTGATGTGTTTGCACATGCACTTTAGACTCAGAATTTCATGGAGCCAGAGCCTGTCACTTTTATTGATCTACAAAGCACCATGCACACCTATGGCCCTATATAAATAACTATAACAAATGGTAGTCCACTTTACCTCATCCAACGTATGTAGTATTTGTCAGCAGTTCAGGCTAGCTGGGGATTGGATATGTGAGCACAGACCCATGAAATTTGACATCAGGTTTTGCAATAAATGTAACAGGTCAGATCCTCAGCAGGGGAAAATCAGTGTAGCTCAACTGAAGTCAACAGAATAACATCAATTTACACCAGCGGTGGATCTGGCTGAATATTTTAAAAGTCACAACAGCCAGGGGACAAACCAGGCTGGATACAAAAGGTCAGTGTAGCAGCAATTTCACTTTTCTGCTCTAATGTAACTATAATGACTACTTTATAAGGTTAGAGCTTACATCCAGCAGGCAAAGCTGTAGATTATGAGCTGTTTTGGCCTTGTGGCTCAGTTTTCTCCTGGCACTCTTCATGCCACGTGATCAATTGGTTGGTCTAATTTTGTGCTGAGATATCATTTAGCTCCATACTTTCAGTAGAACTCCACAATATGGTTCAAAAAGTTTAGACAGATCCTTATAAAATCATGAGTGATGTGGAGAAAGTGGATAAGGAAAAGTTATTTACTTATTCACATAATACAAGAACTAGGGGTCACCAAATGAAATTAATAGGTAGCAGGTTTAAAACAAATACAAGGAAGTTCTTCTTCATGCAGCGCACAGTCAACTTGTGGAACTCCTTACCTGTGGAGGTTGTGAAGGCTAGGACTATAACAGCGTTTAAAAGAGAACTGGATAAATTCATGGTGGTTAAGTCCATTAATGGCTATTAGCCAGTATGGGTAAGGAATGGTGTCCCTAGCCTCTGTTTGTCATTGGATGGAGATGGATGGCAGGAGAGAGATCACTTGATCATTGCCTGTTGGTCCACTCCCTCTGGGGCACCTGACATTGGCCACTGTCAGTAGACAGGATACTGGGCTAGATGGACCTTTGGTCTGACTCGGTACGGCCGTTCTTATGTTCTTATGTTCTTAAATGTTCCAGAACAAAGTTGATATACTGCTGGCAGACAGGCTGGCTACATCCAGGTGGGGGGAATAGAGGACTGTGTCCTTAACTTTGTAATAACAACTTAGATTGTTACTAGTGAGAGACTTTTTTAAAAAAATATTTTATTTTTCACTGTTTATTAGAGTTGACCAGAGAAACTTTGATGAAATCATACTCCGTTGGAATATGCAGTTCCATCAAAATTAAAATGCTTTGCAAAATTTGAATGACTTAGCTGGGATTTCATAATGGGGCAGGCAAAGGACTCAGAAAAATAGTCCTAACCATATTTACATTGCAGTTACTGTAATGGAACTTCCCTCCCTCTTTGTTTAACATTGTATCCATTTTAATATTTAAAAAGAAAAACAAATGCAAACATTTGTATTGCTGTTTGCTCTTTTTTGAAGGGTAGATTGGTGTCAAAATTTGACCTTCTACTTTTTCGCTAACATCAGTACTCTTAAGAAAAAAATTGTGCTTTATTAGAGAGCAGAAAAGATGGCTTTTTTTCTTACAATTAAAATTCACTCACTGACCTAAGGATTTATTGATACTTAAATAGTTCCATTACCGACACACCCAATGAAGCAAATTGGAAACCCTGCAGAAATGGGTAATCATTAATTTTTACCATGAGTGATTCAGCAGGTCTCCGGTGCACAACAACAATTATCTAATTAATATAATGAACAAATTCTTTAGAACAAAGCAATAAAAAAAGAAGGTTTAAGCAGAAGGACAGAGTAACCCAGACCAGCTATCAGCATAATGATGTAAGAGACCTAAAGGCTGTGCTGAAGATGCCAGTGCAACTGTCTAATGAGTCTGCCAAAGACCCAGATGCTGCTGCAGGGAAAATATCTTTCTCGGCTGGCATTTGGGTCAGTGTTTGCCATCTGAAGAGGGAAATGACTGAGAATTATAATGTGGTTGGGTAAATGGCACTCCTCCATCACTCTACAGTCATCTTTATTGAACATCTTTGAAAAGCTGCTTGAAATGCTTGTGACAAAATAATTTTGTGTAAATTGTCATGTGACACATATTTAGTGTTACTTTAGATAAATGATCACATGAAACACAGTCAAACTCTATTTTATCCCTACAAAGAACTGAATATTCCCTTTATACTTTGTATCTTATTGCATAAATGTTGAGAGTGAATTAGGATATTAGTAATTTTCTCCCTAGTGAAACTGAATATATGAGGAGGTTTAAGGGGGCATGGATGGCACTGGGATTTAGAGGACACTGCCCTCACACACCAAAGCTTGGGACACATCAAATAGATTTGTGTGAAAAACAATGGCAAAATTGTTTTGTTTTTTTTAATAATATGTCCAGAGTGTCACAAACACATCTCAGATTTTATGTGAAATCTAAAAGGCAATGATTTTCCCATTGGCCTCTGACCCACAGAAACACCCTAAAACCCTAATAACCACTGTCCTGAATTGTGATCTCATTTACACTGTCATTATACCAGTGTAATTTTATTGATTTTAACAGAGCCAGTCCTGTTTGAAACTGGTCTAAGTGAGAGCAGAATGATACTGACAGTATCTTTAAACAAATTCTAAGAGTCATTTCAATTGCTAATTGCAATGAGTTATTTAAACTGAAATCATGTATCCGCTCCCCGCCATTTTTAGAAGCCAGCTACAGTATCTGTCTGCATATGCATAAGAATTAGAAAATGAAACTGACAATAAACCAGTGGACTAGTCTGGTTTCCAGATTAAAGTGCAAAAACTAAATAAACAGTAGACATGGTACAAGACAATGATTTTTTTAAAAAATATTGTTTCTGTTCACATACGGCTAAGGGATTTTTAGAAATAAATGATACAATTTATAAATGAAAATGTGCCTTTAAATAAAAAAGAGCCCCATCTTCAGCTCTGGGTTTCACTCAATATGTGTGGGTAGGCATACATGTAGAGATGACTTTTCTCCTTTGCAATCCCCTGGTTCTCTGGGTGTTGTCCACTCCAGTATGTTTTAACAATTGTGGCAGCCCATGGCCCCAGTGGGACACTTCCTAAACCGGGGATTGCCAAAACGTCTGTGCTGGGAGAAACGGGGGAAGTGTAGAAGCTGCTTTGGTACTTCTGCAACACTCAAGGATCCCCCTATGCTTGGGTGAGCTCTCTGTGGCTTGATAATCTGGCTTTGGGAGTGTTTTTCACCAGTGGAATGGCTGTCTTAATATAGGTGAGAATCTGGTCCACTGAACAGCAAATAGAAATTCTCAAATCAAAATTCTTCTGTGATAATATTCACGGGATAGTTTGCTTTTTGTATAACCTATATTCAGTCTGATTTCACTATCTGAGAGACAGGGCCAGACCTAGACCAAATGGCACCCCAGGTGAAGAGCGTCTTAAGTGCCCACCACTTCATTTGTTAAACTTTTGAATACATTACTTTTTATTGCATTTATAGCCCATTTCATGACTTTTATGCATGATTTGAATGCCTGTTATATAACATGATAAATGTGCACGCTAGGATCTACAAATCTGTATTTATCCATTTATGCCATATATAAACATATAACAATGGTTTCTTCTAAGCTTATAGAAACTTTTTTAAGCTTAAGAATAACTGAAGTGTAGTAACATCAAGAAATTGAACTGTGCACCAACATTGGGTGGACCAGTATTAAACAGTGTTACAGCAGGTGACAGCCTTAGAATGTTAAACCTTGTCCTGTAGTCCAAAAGATGGCTTTTTTCGCCTTTGCCTTTGCGAACTGAAGTACAGCATAAGGGAGATCCAAAGACTGGCCAATGGCATTTTCAAGCGATAAAATAGCAAGCGATGTCAGTCTTGTGTTGACCATCGTTGATTGAAGATATGTTTTAATAAGCCTGAACTTCAAAAAGTTGTGCTCACCACTCGCGACTGTGACTGGCAGTGTGAGCAAAATCCTCAAAGCTTTCACACATTAGGAAAAGTGTCCTTCAGCTCTGAATCATAACTGAATTGGAGAACTTGGAGTGGAGAGTGTTTCCCGTGTTCAAAATGTAGCGGAAGTTATCCAATTCAACATAGAGGTCTATATCATTCATGTCCGACTATTCCCCATGTGTCACTGTTTGGTAAAGGTCCGTACAATTATTCAAGAGTGTTTTCCTGTTTGCTGGCAGCTTACTAAGGTCATACAACCCTCCCCCCCCCAAGGTTTGTTCATGATACTTCATTTGTCCAAACCTTTCTTTGATGGACACTTTAGCAGTGTCAATGAGCCAGCAAAAAAACCTCCCTCTTGAATTTTTCTTCCAAGCTTCACATAATCTCATCTCTGCCCTCATAACCAAACTGTCTCTTTTTCCAATGTATCAGAGATTCCTTGAAGAGAGGCTCAACTCCTATGTTTCCCAGCATTTCTTTGGCTGCAGTGATGTTATCTTCAAATCTGTTGTCTCTGTAGGCCACAATGAAATCAAAGCATATTCCCATCAAAGTAGTAGTGGTCGCGATGTCCATTGACTGAGTTTGTAATGCCTGGCTTACAATGTTTACTTGAAACAGGATATTGTGTCAAACCACAATTGATACCAGAAATTTGAAGACAGTGAACTGGTTTGCCAGGCTTTGTACCTCGTGTGGGATTCCAGTCTCGGCTTTACTCGACTGGGCCAGTTCCATCAGGGCATCGTAAACCTCAGTCACTTGGTACCTCACTGGCCTTATGCTGCTAATGCGGCTCTCCCAGAGAGTGTCACTTAGTGGCTTCATGGTCAGATTTGTAAAATTGTCCATGAGGATCTTCCACCTGATAGTTGAAGCTGAAAACGGGATGTATATCCTTTGCAGTACTCCAAAGAGAGATACTGAGTCTAAAGAAGATGACACTGCATCTGACACACCAGGTTGAGGGAATGGCAGTCACAAGGCATGAAGAAAGCTCTTGGATTCAGCACAAGGATCCTTGTGTGGATGCCACTCTTTCTTCCCTTCACGTTCATGCCATTGTCATAGCCTTGGCCATGGCAGTCCTGAAGCTTTATTTTATTCTCATTTAAAATGTTCATAAAGAGTTCTGTTAGGCCTTTTTCAGTACATTCGTCCACAGACCAGAAACATATAAAAGTGTTCCTTTATTTGAATATAGCCATCCTGTTCATCAACAAATCTTACTGTACATAACCTCTTTTCACTGTGACTAATGTTGGGAGTGTAGTCCATTATTACGACATACTATTTCACTTTGCCAAGCTGCATCAATATGTTATCAAGCACCTTCCTTGCCATAAGGTCAATCAATTTGTTTTAAATTGTTTTGCTGCAGCAATGGTCCATAGCTTTTTTACAAACTACTTGGCATAGGTGCTCACACATCATCGTATTTCCCAAGGAGCTCTACCAAACCGGTGAAATTACCATTATGTTCAGTGAACAACTTATCCAATGAGCCCCAGAAAGCCAAATTATTCTTTTCAAGGAAGATGATAATTGAGATCAGATGCTCGAGCACGTTCCTGTAATGCTCGGTTTCCACATTAATAATGCACTGGTTTTCTGCGTCTGTGCATTTACTCAGCTTGAGCCTGGACTCAGCCTCCATCCATTTGGAGTGCGCTGTAAAATAGCTGGGTGACTTTCTTTGTTGCTTCAGAGCATCGGCTAAGTTATGCTAGTAATTGTATCCAGAAAGTGCAAGCAACAATTTCGCATTCTTGTAAAATATTTTGCAACAAAAATGGAACACTTTGTCAGTTGATTTCAAGTAAACTAGCCACCACCGATTCAAGTTTCTCACCATTCTTGAGCACTCTTTCGCAGTGTGACTTTGAGAATTGTCGCTTCAGCTCATTTACTGTAGACGTCATAGCCTCAATTTTCCCGGCCCATTCAAAACTGTACAATCGCTAGTCATAAAGCAGAATCTGATGTATCGATTTGTGGTTTGCAATTTTTCTCACTGCTGTTTCTGTCATCAAGCAAGTTTGATTCTTCTTTATCATTTCTCTCCTTTTCATGTAAACTAGATTTATGTTTGTCATTACTCTCCTTTTCATGTGAGCCACATTCTTCTTTATCATCATTGTCCTTTATGCTGCCAGGAAAACTGGACGATTCTCCAACACTTTCCTCACATTTCCATTTCTTATCTTCAGGTAGATCTGCTAATTCCTTAGTAATAGGACTTCCATCATTTACGCTTCACTCCTCAATTTCTTCTGCACTGGGATGATTGCTACTGCCTAAAGCCCTGTCTATGTGTAGGGATATTAAAGAAGGTACTAACAGTGGTTCCCCCAAGTGACAGTGACCCCCTCATAATTTGTCCCCCACACTTTAAAATCCAACAGTTTCACCAAGTACAAAAATCTCTTGGGTCTTCTGTTAAAACTTGTAAGCTACTGTCTGTAGAAACCATTGATTGTATCTATCCTGTGAAAGATACTTTATTACTATGTAAAACTTACAAACAAGTTAATTGACTTTGTTCTTGAAGTAATTGATACAATGTAAACAAATACTATAAGCTCTTAAATGACTTTCACTTCATTGTAATAGCAACGGCTCCTAGGACAGACCCCCACCCTCTGTGATTAAAGGGCCGGGAGTCTCAAATGAATTAGCACACACCCCGAAAGTGGTGGAGACAGTAAATTAAAATATGGTTAAGATATGGAATGTATGCTGATGAATGCTTGATATACATGAATGGTTAGGGAGGTGCCAGCCTAGAAAGGGAGTATCCATCGGCCGAAGAATGTGTCAAGTGGATGACCAGACAACCCCCGGAGGGTAAACTGGGATCCACCCCATCACCTGGAAGGATGAGAAACACAAACTTTGGACAGTTTGGAGCCACCAGGAATGTGCCCAGGAATGTGTCCAGGAATGTGCCATCTGCTGATTGAGTCAGCAACAGCAGAATGAAACAGCTCCCATAGACTAACATAGGAATTAATTCCTATAAGAATGGACTCTCAAGACTGATGACTTTGAGTCTCTGGTTCTGCTGCCAACCTCCAGGAGCATCAGGTGCATCTGACACAGACTCGGCTCCATCCTCATGACCAAGATACCTGGCCAGTAACTCGGCATGAGCAACTTCTAGACTGGTAACTATAACACCTATACAGAACTTGAATGAATGAATCTATATATATATCTTTATATATATGTGTGTGTGTGTGTGTACAAGGAATAAGTAGTGATAGGAATAAGTAGTCAAACAACGTTGTTTACTTTTATCTTTTGCTTTACCATTATATTTACAATAAATAAATAAGGCATCTTTGCCTTATCCCTCTTAATAAGATCCTGCTGGTTTTTATTCTATTGGTATAACATATGTTGTTCTGTTTCAGATATTTTCCCATCAAATTTGCCCATTGCTGCAAACTAGATTGCAGTTGAGCTTTTCATTTCCTATACTGAGCTCCTGAAGGCTTCTTTGGGGACATATTATATTTTCTATGGGGAAAACAGACAGTATTAGGGAGAGCAAAAGTCTATGTTCTGCACTTTTAGAAAGTCATCTAATGTTATATGTTAAGCATTGCAAAAGAAGAAACAGTATTTCTTTTATATTGTTGTGTAGACACTGTTTCGGTAGGTATCTCTGGTGTCTCATTAAATGTATCCTTTATTAGTCATTGCTTATCCTCTACAAGTCTTAAAACACAAGCACACTTCACAATTGCACAATAAAACAAGGTTCACAATATCACAGCTGGGCTCTCACTTCATTCTTATATCTCATTATCTGACTGGTGATATCCTGCCCCTTATATATTCAGGAGGGTATGGCTGACAAAATTCTAGGAGGTCCACGGAAAATGCAGTTCTCAGAAAATCTGAAAGGTTCAATGAGATTCTGCAAAGATCCTGAACATTCTAGGAGGTTAGTGAAAAATGAATCCACATACATAGTACATGAAACATATTACTTTAAACATTTTTCCTGTTGTTGCTAACAAAAAAAACAGCACCCGAGCCCAGTGCCCCCTAAGCCCAGCACCCCAGGTGATTGCCTGGGTTGCCTGCCCCTAAATTCGGCCCTGCTGAGAGATAATCCGCAAAGTATCCCAGTGTTATGGTTCTTCCCAGCAGTTTAAAAAACAAACAAAATAATCCAGTGACTGCTCTCTGCCATGGTGGGGACTCTCTGGAATACTTACATGACTGAAGACATTAAAATCATGAAGTTAATATTAATTTACTAGTGCTAAAATACAAAGTGGAACCTAAAAAAGAGACATCTGCTAGTCTACTGTATTGTAGATGAGATGTATAATGACACTATAGGCCGGATCCTCAGCTGGTGTAAATCAATGGAATGCCACCAATTTAAACTAGCTGAAGATCGATGATCCCTGTATATCTAACTAGGGTCCGATTCTAAACCAGTTGAAGACAATGAGAATCTTTCTATTGGCTTTTGGATTAGGTTTGTAGTGTGATAGAGCCTAAAAATTCCACCTGACTTGCAGAAGGGAATGTGTTTTCATGGAATTCAGTAGGGCAAACAGTACCATCAATTTTTAATCAGGACTTTCCATTGACTTCAATGGGGAATTCTGATTAAAACCTGATGCCACAGTATTGTCTAATGTTATTCAAGGGCATTTACCCAGCAGGGCATGAAAACTCTTGCAGAACAAATGGAATTTTTAAGGCTCTGGGGCTATAAATAAAGGTCATACAGAGCCTTTCATATGAGATTTTCAAATTGCTTTATAAGCATAGGATTGATGTTCCCGTCCTCACTCAGGCAAAGCTCCAATTGACTTCCATATGAATATCGCACAAATAAACACGATTTATGGTCCACCGAGAGGCTCAAAAAAGCTAGTGGTCTCCCTTATTGTTTATTTTGTTTTGCTTATATTGTCATGCCTTCTGGCCAAAAATAAATAAATAAGACAAGAACTGGGGTTTTGAGGAGGGGATCTTAGCTTTCATAGGGGCTAACCACATCTGCATTCCCACCGGTTTCACAAACCACACCGGCTAAGAACAATGCCATTCTTTCTGTTCACTCTGTTGTATCTTTACCTGATTTTGGAGTGTATGCTCTTCAAAGCAAGAATTCTGTTCTTTCGTGTCTTGTAAAGTACTGTATACTTACTGTGCTGTAAAAATAATAAGTCATAATGCTTTCATTCTTAAAATAATCACAAAGGTTGGCAAGGTCTGTGTCACACTATTATAAGATTTTCAGATACTATAAATGATTACACGGCATGCTTGCTGTCACAACTACCAAGGGATTTCAAGGATAAACCAGCTTAATCTTAGCTCAACCATCCGTCTTGGTTTAATAAACTTTAAATTGTTTCATTCGACCTGTGTTTTGCCTGTGTGATGAAGATGGTACAGCACTTAGAGACTTGGTATGTGCATGCAGTCATTTGAGAGGTCGCAACACACAGTGCTTGATAAAATATGCGGGGGAGGGACAGAGAATTTCCTAAATGACAAAGTCTCTATAAAGCAAAATATCTCCAGTTTGTTGAGCCAGTCCCTTTAGAACACAACGCTATATTCTTTTACCAGCATATCAGAGATTTCCAAAGCAGGCTCATTGATTCCAGTATAACAGGAAGGAAGGAATCTGACATCAATTTAACGACTGAAGAATTGAAAACAATTGTCAATGCATGTCCAAAAAAATCTCCCCAATATCTCTCTAGTTCATGTCATAGAATCATAGAATATTAGGGTTGGAAGGGACCTCAGGAGATCATCTAGTCCAACCCCCTGCTCAAAGCAGGACCAAACCCCAACTAAATCATCCCAGCCAGGGCTTTGTCAAGCCTGACCTTAAAAACCTCTAAGGTAACCCATTCCAGTGCTTCACCACCTTCCTAGTGAAAAAGTTTTTCCTAATATCCAACCTAAACCTCCCTCACTGCAACTTGAGACCATTGCCCTTGTTCTGTCATCTGGTACCACTGAGAACAGTCTAGATCCATCCTCTTTGGAACCCCCTTTCAGGTAGTTGAAAGCAGCTATCAAATCCCCCCTCATTCTTCTCTTCTGCAGACTAAACAATCCCAGTTACCTCAGCCTCTCCTCATAAGTCTTGTGTTCCAGCCCCCTCATCATTTTTGTTGCTCTCCGCTGGACTCTTTCCAATTTTTCCACATCCTTCTTGTAGTGTGGGGCCCAGAACTGGACACACTACTCCAGATGAGGCCTCACCAATGTCAAATAGAGGGGAATGATCATGTCCCTCGATCTGCTGGCAATGCTCCTAGTTTTACAGCCCAAAATGCTGTTAGCCTTATTGGCAACGAGGGCACACTGTTGACTCATATCCAGCTTCTGGTCCACTGTAACCCCTAGGTCCTTTTATGCAGAACTGCTGCCTAGCCATTCAGTCCCTAGTCTGTAGCAGTGCATGGGATTCTTCCATCCTAAGTGCAGGACTCTGCACTTGTCCTTGTTGAACCTTATCAGGTTCCTTTTGGCCCAATCCTCTAATTTGTCTAGGTCCCTCTGTATCCAATCCCTACCCTCCAGCATATCTACCACTCCTCCCAGTTTAGTGTCATCTGCAAACTTGCTGAGAGTGCAGTCCACGCCATCCTCCAGATCATTAATGAAGATATTGAACAAAACTGGCCCCAGGACCGACCCTTGGAGCACTCCACTTGATACCGGCTGCCAACTAGACATGGAGCCATTGATCACTACCCATTGAGCCCAACGATCTAGCCAGCTTTCTATCCACCTTATAGTCCATTCATCCAGCCCATACTTCTTTAACTTGCCGGCAAGAATACTGTGGGAGACGGTATCAAAAGCTTTGCTAAAGTCAAGGAATAACACATCCACTGCTTTCCCCTCATCCACAGACTCAGTTATCTCCTCATAGAAGGCAATTAGGTTAGTCAGGCATGACTTGCCCTTGGTGAATCCATGCTGACTGTTCCTGATCACTTTCCTCTCCTCTAAGTGCTTCAGAATTGATTCCTTGAGGACATGCTCCATGATTTTTCCAGGGACTGAAGTGAGGATGACTGGCCTGTAGTTCCCCAGATCCTCCTTCTTCCCTTTTTTAAAGATGGGCAGTACATTAGCCTTTTTCCAGTCATCCAGGACCTCCCACAATCGCCATGAGTTTTCAAAGATAATGGCCAATGGCTCTGCAATCACATCCGCCAACTCCTTTAGCACCCTCGGATGCAGCGCATCCAGCCCCATTGATGCTCATCCAGCATCCCCCTTGTGATCATCCAGCTTTTCTAAATAGTCCCGAACCACTTCTTTCTCCACAGAGGGCTGGTCACCTCCTCCCCATGCTGTGCTGCCCAGTGCAGTGGTCTGGGAGCTGACCTTGTTCGTGAAGAGAGAGGCAAAAAAAGCATTGAGTACATTAGCTTTTTCTACATCCTCTATCACTAGGTTGCCTCTCTCATTCAGCAAGGGGCCCACACTTCCCTTGACTTTCTTCATGTTGCTAACATACCTGAAGAAACCCTTCTTGTTTCTCTTAACATCTCTTGCTAGCTGCAACTCCAAGTGTGATTTGGCCTTCCTGATTTCACTCCTGCATGCCTGAGCAATATTTTTATACTCCTCCCTGGTCATTTGTCCAATCTTCCACTTCTTGTAAGCTTCTTTTTTGTGTTTAAGATCAACAAGGATTTCACTGTTAAGCCAAGCTGGTCGCCTGCCATATTTACTATTCTTTCTACACATCGGGATGGTTTGTTCCTGCAACCTTAATAAGGATTCTTTAAAATACAGCCAGCTGTCCTGGACTCCTTTCCCCTTCATGTTATTCTCACAGGAGATCCTGCCCATCAGTTCCCTGAACCAGTTACTTGCTGTTCTAATCTGGTGTGAAAATTTTCTTTAGAAAACTGTTTTTACCATGAGGAGTGTTTACATTATTATTGATTAAATATAAATCATATACATTTTAATTAATAATGATAAATGTCCTTGTTTGCATGAAACAGAAGTGCATAATCAGAGAGAATTAAAATACTATGAATTAATTATTTCACAACATTGGGAGATGGTGGGGATGCCAAACAGATGCCCATAAATAGATGGTTGAATGAATAGTATATTATCAACTTGCATAGATGCTGTTCTCCAGTTGGCACGAGTGACTCTTTCAGTTCCACAGGGAATAATTGGAAAAAAGTTTAAATAAGTAACGCATTAATGATTTTTATTATTTTATTTTATTTTATTTTAAAAGAAGAAAATCTGCAGCTGAATCCCACTTGGTTTACAGTGAGTCAGTGTATCCTAGAATCATAGAATCATATAATATTAGGGTTGGAAGAGACATCAGGAGGTCATCTAGTCCAACCCCCTGCTCAAAGCAGGACCAACACCAAATAAATCTTCCCAGCCAGGGCTTTGTAAAGCCAGGCCTTAAAAACCTCTAAGGATGGTGAGTCCACCACCTCCCTAGGTAACCCATTCCAGTGCTTCACCACCCTCCTAGTGAAATAGTGTTTCCTAATATCCAACCTAGACCTCCCTCACTGCAGCTTGAGACCATTACTTCTTGTTCTGTCATCTGCCACCACTGAGAACAGCCTATCTCCATCCTCTTTGGAAACCCACTTCAGGTAGTTGAAGGCTGCTATCAAATCCCTCCTCACTCTTCTCTTCTGCAGACTAAATAAGCCCAGTTCCTCCAGCTTCTCCTCGTAAGTCATGTGCTCCAGCCCCCTAATCATTTTTTTTGCCCTCTGCTGGATTCTCTCCAATTTGTTCACATCCTTTCTGTAGTGGGGGGATCAAAACTGGACGCAATACTCCAGGTGTGGCCTCACCAGTGCCGAATAGAGAGGATTAATCACTTCCCTCAATCTATTGGCAATGCTCCTAATAATACAGCCCAATATGCCATTGGCCTTCTTGGCAACAATGGCACACTGTTGACTCATATCCAGCTTCTCGTCCACTGTAATCCCCAGGTCCTTTTCTGCAGAACTACTACTTCGCCAGTTGGTCCCCAGCCTGTAGTGGTGCACATGATTCTTCCTTCCTAAGTGCAGGACTCTGCACTTGTCCTTGTTGAACCTCATCAGATTTCTTTTGGCCCAATCCTCCAATTTGTCTATGTCATTCTGGACCCTATTCCTACCCTCCAGCATATCTACCTCTGCCCCCAGTTTAGTTTGATCTGCAAACTTGCTGAGGGTGCAATTAATCCCATCATCTAGATCATTAATAAAGATGTTGAACAAAACCCGCCCCAGGACCGACCCCTGGGGCACTCCACTTGATACCAGGTGCCAACTAGACATTGAGCCGTTGATCACTACCCGTTGATCCAATCTAGCCAGCTTTCTATCCACCTTATAGTCCATTCATCCAATCCCATACTTCTTTAAACTTGTTGGCAAGAATACTTTGGGAGACCTTATCAAAAACTTTGCTAAAGTCCAGATATATCACATTCATCGCTTTCCCCATATCCACAGAGCCAGTTATCTCGTCATAGAAGGTAATCAGGTTGGTCAGGCATGACTTGACCATGGTGAATCCATGTTGAATGTTGGAGTGTGTGCTTGTTTGTTTGAATAGGGTGACTGTTTGACCAAAAAGTGTAAATTGGGAGTTCTTTGTTCCAGGTGGGTCTTGAGTGGTTGATTGGAGGGAAGGCTTTGAGCCGGGCCACCTGCTTTGAGCCAGCAGCCTTATAAAAAGGCAGCCAGTTGCGAACTCGCCGCAGGCGAACAGAGGACAGGCAAACAGAGGGAGTTTGCCTGGGAGTTTGCCTGCGGGGAGTTGGCACAGAGTGTTTTTGCCTTTCAGGCTCCTTTGAGCAGCACATACAACATCTTAGGAGCCTCTTGGAAGGAAGGCATGGCTAGTGAGTGATCAGCTGTTGTAACCTTCTCAGAATGTGCCATGTTTGTCTTTCTCCTAGAGGACAGAAGCAGCTTCGTCTGTACGAAGTGCAAGCTGGTCTGCATATTGGAAGAGAAGGTTAAAGGACTAGAGAACCAAGTATCAACCCTGTGTTGCATCAGAAAACATGAGGATTTTCTGGATAGAAGTCAATGTTTGGTGCTGGAAGCACAGCATGCTGAAGAGTCAGAGATTGCAGTGCAGAACGTGGAAGAATATTGGCAGCATGTGACCGCCAGAAGAAGAAAGAGGAGAACCTATGTATCCCAATGCAGATAGAGGTGCAAAATCGTTTTCAGGTTCTCTGCACAGGTGCTACTATGGAGAAGGATTTGGAAGAGCCCTCTGAGGGAAGGGATCAGAAGGAGACCCTTTATTTCAATTCAGCCCTACACTTTTGAGGTCATATCAACTCATTAGGCTGAGAGAATAATTCAGAATGAACCATTTATTGGTCAAATTTACTTTCATTTTCTGATTTCAAGCTGATGACAAAATTCTTAAATTTCTTATTTTTGTTACTTATGAAATGTTTAACCTATGTGATTGGCTCATGAGAAACGTGTTGAATTTCAAAGCCCAAATAGCATGCTGTGAAGTCCCAGGGTATTTTTCCACTTTTCTGAGGAGCTGACTTTGTTACAACTGATCTCAGTGGGCATTTTGATTATTATAATCAAACTATATCATTCCAAATTTTCTCTCTGCAAATACTGAACATTCAAGCTTAAATTCACTTTTACTGTACCGAAGAAGACATCATTTTTCACTAACAGTATTGATAGTCTACTTATATTTTTGTTGTATGCTTCTTTCATTTATTACAAATATTCAGAACTTTTTTCCTTACCCCTGTGTTCCATGACATTTGTATAGTGCCAGGCACAGAAGAGCCATCATTACTGCGACTCCTAGACACTACCCCAATACAAACAGTACATAATAATTTCATAAAATTCTTGATAGTGCATCTCATTGCTTGATCTTTAAGGCACTACTGGAGGCAACTTAGTATTTACATATATGTCTGTAACAAAACTGAAACACCAATTTATTATTTATTAAGCATGTTTAGTGTGGTAGTGTCTAAGGGCCAATCAAGAAAGGGGCCCCGTTGTGCAAGATATTGTAGCAGACAGTTCTTGCCCTGATCAGCTTACAGTCCAAATAGACAAGACAGACAGAGAGTGGGAGAAAGTATATAACCCCCAACCAGGGTGAACAGTGATGGTGGCACATATAATGTTGTTTCCACCATCTTTTGGGGGATGGAGGATTGATTAGGAGGGAATAAGATAACTGAAGGGAAGGGTGATGAGGGGGACAGGGAAGGGGATAGTAAGAGCAGGCTCTGGCGAATGACACTGAGGTGGAAAGATTGTGAGGGCGGGAAGGAGAAGAGGGTTGGAGCGAACCCCCAATCAGCACAGGGCAGAGAAAGTCCAGTCAAAGCTGTGGTAAGTTATCTGTATGTCTGAATATCCATGCCTTGTCTGCTTCTGCTCCTACTGGCTGGAGTCTCTGGCTGTTCCAGATTCCTCCCTGCAATTTTTTGTTTCCCAAGGCCACATGGAGGGAGGTACCACCTAGAGTGGGGGGAAAGGTCTCCCCTGCACACATCTACATATGGGAAAGTATGGAGGGGAGGGGTGTCCCTGGCTGGTCTTCATTCTACTGCCCCCCCTCTTCTCTTCATGGTGCAACAGACCCCATTTTGGCTGCTTCTGAAGCTGCACCTGGTGCTGGAGTCTCTCAGTGATTTGAGTTTTTTTTTTAACAGTTATTCAATTATATTGGACAATTCCACTTCTTATTTTTCTTTACATTTATTTAATAGAATGGTATCGAGGGTGGATTAATTCCTGGTGTAACTTCCGTGACCTCACTGAAGTTTCAGGTTTGATCCCTAGTGTGGAAATCTGGAAGGTTGTCATCCACACAGCTATTTCTCTCCCTCCTATCGCATTATCATTTGCACCTTCTGTCCGAGGACCGTCAAACCCTTCATATTGAGATAGCAATTTATTCACTTTTTAGTTTAGGGATGTCCAAGCTACTCAAATAAAATATGAGTTTACCTAACAGTTCTAATGGATGTAGGGAGATTAAATCACTGATAAATGCAGTCTGAGAAATAAAAGCTCTCTAGAAGATTGTCTCACAGATTTAAAGCTTTCTTATACAAACCATGACTTTATTTATTTAGTTGAACAGGGCAGAATAAAAGCAAAGCAATTTTTTTCTCATTACAACAGAAAAGCTTTTGAAAGTTAGGAGAACGTATTTGCCTTAGCTCAGAATTTATGTATATTTAAACATATATAAAATAGTGTTAATGGAAATTGAATAGTAAGCACTTACTTCTGTTACTGTATGCAACTTTCACCTATTAATGTCTCTAAGATTAAGAAATCATCCTGAGAAACTGTTCTGTCTTTATAGTTACAAGACTAACCTGGGTACTGCCATTTTACTAGTCCATACATTTAACCAATTAGTTTAACGTATAATAAAAAATGCTGTAAGAAGGGGCTAACAGTTTGTTTCCTCTGGAAATGGAGCAGCCAGAGAGTAATACTCACTCTGACTATTAGTTTGCAGTGTAAATGACATCAGATACCAGTTCAGTCCTAAAGGGATTGATTACACAGTATCAATAAAATATTTCTAGTGACTTCCTATTTTATATTTTTGAAAGAGTCACTTAGACAACTATGTACTAATATGAATGCTTGGATTATCTAAACTGGTGGCTGCTTATGTAACTAAGGACCACTTATTTGATTATCTCTGAAAAAAATAAAACAGTTAAAGGAATTATCTGCTTGGTGTAACAGACCCAGACCAGTGGGGTACAGGAGTCTGGTAGAGGGCAAATATACTGGTCACTGGATTAGTAGTTTTCTGTTCCCTGAGTGACCAGAACAGGGGCTGCACTAGAGTAATCAGGAACCTGCTAGAACCAGTTAAGGCAGGCAGGCTAATTAGGACACCTGGAGCCAATTAAGAATAAGCCGCTAGAATCAATTAAGGCAGGCTAATCAGGGCACCTGGGTTTTAAAAAGGAGCTCACTTCAGTTTGTGGTGTGAGTGTGAGGAGCTAGGAGCAGGAGGTGCAAGGAGCTGAGAGGGAGAGGGTATGCTGCTGGAGGACTGAGGAGCACAAGCGTTATCAGACACCAGGAGGAAGGTCTTGTCGTGAGAATAAGGAAGGTGTTTGGAGGAGGCCATGGGAAAGTAGCCCAGGGAGTTGTAGCTGTCATGCAGCTGTTACAGGAGGCACTATAGACAGCTGCAGTCCACAGGGCCCTGGGCTGGAACCCGGAGTAGAGGGCGGGCCTGGGTTCCCCCCAGAACCTCCCAATTGACCTGGACTGTGGGTTCTTCCAGAGGGGAAGGTCTCTGGGCTGTTCCCCAGCCCACATGGTGAATCTCTGAGGCAAGAAAATCTGCCAATAAGTGCAGGACCCACCAAGATAGAGGAGGAACTTTGTCACACTGGTTTATTTAAATTGTCTATATACCTGACATTAACTTTATAGTGACAAATGATTTTCAATGATTTTTATAAATAAAAACCCAGCATAATTAAAGCCAATGAAATGTTATAGCATCTACATAATTATCAAATATGTTGTGACCTATTTTATCCCAAGATTATGTTTCTAAAAAAAGTGTTATTAACAAGCATATGTTTCACTCAGGCCTGAGTGCTTTGATTTGCTGCAAATTTAAGGATTTGGAAAGCAGAGATGAGTCATATGGCTCAGAACAAGATATAAATTGAGCCCTACTTGTCTAACTAGCATATTTATCCCCTAGATACAGAGCATGAGTAAAAACTCTGAAATGGAGGCACAAAAATCCTTCATACTATTGATGTATCTACTGAGCCCCATTTGATTCACAATCTAGGGTGGCTCTTACTGTTAAGAACTGGGAGCACTATTCAAATGTTTTCATCTTCTTGTGAAGAAAATACTTTACTGTGATCAACAGTCACCCTTCCATCTGATTAATAACTGTCCTTCTGAGCTGGGATGATAGTATGCACCTTGGTAAAGAAAGAAAACAAGGAGGAAAGAGAGATATTTGGAATCCTGGCAAGTGTGCTGAGTATCTCCAGGGGGGGGGAAAACATTACAATTATGTAATCTTTTAAAACAAAAATGTCTATGGAAATGTATTGTATTTACTACTCATGTCATCTATGGTCTAAACAATATAAAGTGGCTACATGAAATGCAGTGACAGTAATGGACAGCAGCATGTAAATTTGAGTAAAGTTTATTCTCATAGATGTGTTTAATAAAATTAACATGATCCTTCATTTAAAAGAAGATAATGTTAGGGTTAAATGACCTGTATTATTCATCTTTAAAAATCTCCCCATAATTTCCTGCAAGAATTATGTTTAGAAAAGGGCAGCCTAATAGAAAAAGGGAAAGAGAGAGAAACAAAACTGCTAGTAGCAAAACTGCTCCAGTCTATCTGTGTAAAATCACCACCCACAGACTCTTGGTAAAGACTGTAACAGAATCCTGTACCATCTCAGACCTCAGTTGTTCTATTAATTTGGCCTGTTACAAGCATATTTATCACTTGTGTTATGCTGTAATTGCTTAGTCAAATTGGAACAATGGAGTCAGCCCTGGCACAAGGAAGATGCTTTGAGTGTTTGACCATGTTGACATTCTCTCCAGTTTGGCTCTCAATTAATGTCTACAACTCACATGTTATGGAAGCAATGATGCACCTGGAGATGCTCAGGTATCATGGTGATGAGCTCAGTGCAAAAACCTAAATAGAAAAAAAGAGAGATACTGCATTGACAGTAACAGGTACCAGTGACTTGAAATCCCAGGGAACTGCATGTGTTCTTAAAACTTTGGGAAGATAAATGGATTTTTTTTTAGTTTAGTTTTCACATTCCTTTGGAATCAGTGCAATATTTGTACAAGCAGACTGTTCATCTGTGCATCACTACACATCCCCTTGGGACCTACCAGCAGACAGACTGACAATAGAAATGAAGATTCACATTGTAAGTCTATGCTCCAGTGTGAATGAACACATCAGCTATGCATTGACAGCTTGAATGTGACCTTTAGGAACAGCCCAGAGTTGAGGGGGCGCAGAAGTAATTCCTCAGAGAGGGTACTGACGTTATTCTGTCCCTATGAGGCTTTCTTCCTCAAGGTACTCCCAAACATTCAGCCCCTGTGCACCTGCTATTACTCAGCTTGCCTTGTAAGGTATGGCTTATTCCCCCAGGGTGGCTGGCTAGCACAGCTAACCAGTGCATAGAGGCTACAGAGCCAAGAGTTTACTTCCACCTCACTCTTTTTAGGTGCATACACCTCCAGAGGTGTAAGAAATAGAGTAGCCCTTGTGCTACCCACATCAGGGGCTGCAGTTGTGCTTGGCCCTACTTCAGGCCAGGTAAAGAGGTCAGGGGAGGGGGAAGTTCCATACACCCTCCCCCAACAGCATACCCATGTAAAGGGCAGAGAGAACCTAGCCGGTGGGGGCGGGGGGAACTGGGGAGACTAAATTAATAAAGCAACATGTGGTATATTGTGTTGGTTGTACCTTTTTATTTAGGGCTCAATCTGGCAAGGTGCTGAACAGCCTCAGCTGTCAGAGTCACAGGAGTGCTCATCAGCTTGCGGGACTGGGCCTTTGCAAGAGATGTGACAACCATAAATGAGATTTGACATTTATGAGATTAATGAATTTTTCAGGACTCTATTTTGTAATAATGATATTTTATTATTATACCTCATTCTTAGATATAATTTATAATCCATAGATCACACACTACATTATGAATGAGGTAAGTAGGAGTATCTGCATTTTACATATGAGGAAATTGAGGCAGAGAGAGGTGAAGCTACTTGCCCAAGGTCACCCAGTAAACAAGTGACAAAGCTGGGACTAGAACTGAGATCTCCTGAGTCCCAGTCCAGTGCTATATCCGTGAACAACACTGTCTCCTGGTTTAAATTTAAAGGTCCTCATTATAACTGTTGATTAGATAAACAGGAGTACTCTGAAATTAATTATATTGTACAGTAAAAGTATAAATATATAATATACTGACCGCAATGTGCATTATTAGCATTAGCTAAATATTCTAATTCATTAACAGAGAGAAGGTAAGGGTAGGAGTTGATTTACCCATCACTGCTAGTTAGCCAGTTTGGAGGTGGATGGTAAGATAAGAACTCTTCAAAAAAATATACAATGGAACCTCAGAGTTATGAACATGAGAGCCACAAACTGACCAGTCAACCATGCACCTCATCTGGAACTGGAAGCACACAATCAGGCAGCAGCAGAGACCAAATAAAAAAAATAAACAGTACAGCTTGATGACTTTGTTTATTACTAATATGTAAACTGAGGTAAGCCCATCTTCCTTTGTCTAAGACAGCCCTGTTTATCATTTTACCGAGGTTAGGCTGTCTTGTCTTAAATGTGTTCTAGTAACACCGGGAATTCATAACTTTACATATAACGTTAACATATGAATTTTAAAATATTAGTGACCACCATGTTATTAGTTTCCATATACCACCATGCAAGGCACATTTTGTACATATGTTATTGCAGTAGTATATAGGGCATAAATACAGGGGTGCCTAGAGTCATACAGGGCTTTAAAAATGTTAAGGTTAGTGGATCAACATAGACTCATAGATTTTAAGGCCAGAAGAGACCATCATGATCATATAGTCTGACCTGCACATTGCAGACCACAGAAGATCACCCACCCACCCACTCCTGTAATAGACCCTTTACCCCTGGTTGATTTACTGAAGTTCTCAAATCCTGATTTAAAGACTTAAAGTTACAGAGAATCCACCATTTATACTAGTTTAAATCTGCAAGTGACCCATGCTGTAGAGGAAGGCAAAAAAACCCAGGGTCTCTGCCAATCTGACTTGGGGGGAAAAATTCCTTCCCAACCCCAAATCTTGCAATCATTTGGACCTGAGCATTTTGGCAAGTTGCAAGTCACACAACTAGGAAGGACTTCTCTGTAAGAACTCAGAGCCCTCCCCATCTAGTGTCCCATCACCAGCCACCGAGAATATTTGCTATTAGTAGTCGCAGATTGGCTACTTGCTATGATAGGCAGTTTTATTGTACAATCCCCTCCGTAAACTCATCAAGCTCAGTCTTGAAGTCAGTTATGTTTTTTGCCTCCATCCCCGCCCTATCCCCCTTGAAAGGCTGTTCCAGAGCTTCACTCCAATGATGCCATTTTAATAATCTTTTATACCGTACAATATGAGAGGGTTGCCCCTAGTTGGTTCCTCCAGCACTTGCACCAGGAAATTGTCCACTACGCTTTCCAAAAACTTCTTGAATTGTCTGTGCACTGCTGTATTACTTTCCCAGCAGATATCCGGGTGACTGAATGGCTCACAGCTCTGGGGATCCCCTGCAGTATGTTACATGCTGTAAAATACTAAAGGCCAAATTGTTTCTAACCCTGTGCAGGTGCACAAGGGAAAGAAGAGGATACAATGTTGATCCATCCTGTGTGCCTCTGTGCATAGGGAGAGTCCAGTCCTGCTGTTCAGGGGAGGCAGTGACTCAATGAATGGGCTCACTCCCAACAGCAGTGTAGACATACCTTTGGAAACCGAATAAAATGTCAAGAAAAAATAAGCAGAGAAATAATGCTGTGGTTACTAGCTAAATAAGAGCTGTATTTTCAAACAATTTAGGAACACAACTCGTGTACAAAATAGGCATATGTTATGTTTCATTTGTATATCAATTATCATAACTGCACACAGAAATTGGGCAACTGCGTGTGGAAATTTGGTTATATTTGCATGCACAAGTGCCTGATGTGCAACTGTAACCTACATGCTTGCATTTCAGGCAGCATTTAGTGGTATCTATAATGGAAAGAGCAGTGGGGATTATACATACGTTGGGGCACACTTTGTGCCTGTAGACTTGCTGGAGCTAGGCACGGTGACTCTTCTGGATGGGTCAGAATCATCCAGAATTTGGGTGTGGTGGGGTCTGGGCATGCTCATTACCTTTTTGAAGCTAGTCGAGTGATTTCCATTGAGGGTAAAGAGCCTGGCAGGACATATTTAGAGTCATTCTCTGCGGCTTCATCTACACTTGGAGCTGGGATTGAACTTCCCAGATTGAGTAGACATATTCATTGAGCAAGTAAGCTAAATAAAATAGTGTAACCACAGTAAACCAGGCAGCAATGGCACGGGCCCTGCCCATGCTACCACATCTACACTACTATTTTTGGATGTCAGTGCAACTGGGAATCACACCCCCAGCTATAAGTGTAGACATTGGCTCCACTCTCAGGCTATGAGAACTCAAGGGAGAGGGAGCAGTTTATAAATAAGAAGAGTAGGAGCTGGACTGAGAATTTCAGGAGTGGAGCAGTGCCATGACCAGAAGGCTCAGTCTTAAGGACAGTGTTCCAGGGATTTTGCCAGTTTTGTTAGATTGAGACTGCAGATTCCCTTACCTCACTGGAGAAGAAGACGACAACTAGAGTTGCTGCAGGAATTGCAACTTGCAGACTGTCATTGCAGAAACTCAAAGGGAGTTTGAAGGAGACTGTGGGACTCACTTGTTTCCCAGACTTTACGAACCTTGTGTGCTCTACAGAGGGTTTGGACTCCATTCCACAGAGAGTGAGTCAGGTAAATCATCCCAGAGAGGAGCCCTAGGGGAGTGTATAAATGTGTGCCCGTGTGTGTGTGTGTGTGTGTGTATGTGTGTATATATATATATATAATTTGAATTTGTGATAGGAATAAATAATATTTTTGGGGAGGAAACCCTGTAAATATTGTCTTTAAAAGAGTTATTGTCAGTATTCACAACTGTTTCAAGTTATAAGTAAATTGTTTTTATATATAATATATATATATATATATATATACACACACACACACACAAATAGAGAGAGAAAGAGGGACAGAGTTAGTAAATGTTTTCTCTTAGAGATTTTGTTTCACTCTCCTATCAGAAATGAACTTTATTTATTAAAGTCCTGAAAAGTCTAAACTCTGGTCTGCACAAAGTTAAAGTGCAGCTCAGGTAGGGAAAAGAAATACTATACCTGACCTTAGAATATTGCCTTCCCCTAATCTGTTTCACAAGCACAATTATGGCAATTTTTCACACAAATAAGATGCTAAAGTTGTGTGCATTTTGCATGTACCATTACCCACCTCAAAAGTTTGAAAATGTCTGTATGTATTGTGTATATGTATGCATTTCTTATGTATTGGTATATCTTTTTTTCTTTCTCCATTTAAGCATCTTAATATCTATTGCAGCCACAACAAATGCTTCAAGCAGGAATCAAAAATTCCAGGTCCAGATCTTCAGTAGGTGTAAACTGGCATAGTTTCTTTGATGTGAGTAGAGTTACGCCATTTCAGACATTCTAAGGATCTGTCTCGCTGTGTACTTCAGATTCAAGCAGAGGCAAGAACTCCCTTCTGTCTGCAAATTGACTATCTGCTCTCTCTCTCTCTCTCGTTCTTTCTCTCTCTCTATGCTGCAATGTACAAGAGAGAGATTTAAACTCAAGATCATAAAAGGAAGACAAAACCCATAGTCCATTACCTTTCCATCTCAAGAATTCATTTGAACTTTGAAACCATAAAAAAGTTAAATAGTGCTGGGAAAAATCTGTACAGTTGTGAAAGTGTCATAAGTATCAAAAGTTAACTTCCCTATCCACCTACACTGCTACACACAATACACCCACCCATACACATTGGGTTAAATTGTGGCATTTAGCCCAAGCAATGAGTAGGGGTAGTGTGGAATTGTACTGTCTCAGGCAGACATGATTTCTACCCTTTGTTGATGTCTGCTCACAGTGCAGGAAGAAGTGCAGGAACTTGTGCAGATTTTGCATCATCCATTAGGCTGCAATAGCCTGATCATAGGCAGAAGTGCCAAAATCGATATTATTAGAATTTGGCAAAAAAAAAAAATTGGCTGAAATATATTTTTGGCAAAAAATGCAGATACAGCATCACCAGTACATTTTGTGAATTCATGTCAGTTTTGACAAATTGCTTGTTTCTGAAAAAGAAGTCAAAATATTTCATTTCAAAATGTTATCAAAATGAAATATTTAGACTTTTTCAATTTTAAATGACTTTTTTTCTGAAATTTCCTTCGGTTTTATTTAAACCCCACCTTCTCCCCCAAAAAAGAACTTTAAAAACTTGCTTCAACTTTTCAGTTCACCAAAAATCTATTATTATTTTTTTGTTTCAGCCTGATCTGAAATGAACTTTTATCCTTTCAGACCTGCCAGTGAACCAAAAAATCAGTTATTTGCATCATAGAATCATAGAATCATAGAATATCAGGGTTGGAAGGGACCTCAGGAGGTCATCTAGTCCAACCCCCTGCTCAAAGCAGGACCAATTCCCAACTAAATCATCCCAGCCAGGGCTTTAGATATGATCTAGATATGATCTCTCTGTCTTGTGAGAGAATCTCCATAGAGAGTATCACTCTAGTATCTAATGACCTCAATGGGAGCTGTTAGGTGCTCAATACTTATGAAAAACAGCCCACTTACATAGGTGACTATAAACAGATTTAGAAGTCTAAGTTCAAGCTCTTTTATTTAATTATCTATTTATTTATTTACCATCTTGTCCTAGGTGCCAGTCAGGACAATTAGAGCCATTACGTATTGTCCTCTTTGGTCTTTGTTTCTCCTATGTTCCAGAAACACTTTTTTTGGTGGTGTATGGTTATCTGGTTGTATATGACAGTTGGACAGACACACATTCTCACTGGATGGTGAAAAACCTATCTTTTCCCCTGTCACCTTGCTGTATTTCACTCTGGTTAGAATTTTTTTTTTTCACTTAACCAACAAGTTGTATTGCCTCAGAATGGCTGCCAATTGTACTAAGTCCCAATTTATCAAACACAATCTTATGATTTTATAAGCCTCAATTTCACAGAGATACTCTTTGCCCACTACAGCATGCAGCACCTGGCCCCACTTGGCAATAACTTTCAGCTCATATACAGCCCTGACCCCTGGAAAATGAATTGCCCCTTAAGGTCTGGAGTGGAAAATTAGCTCTGTGGGAGCTTTTCACTTCACAGCCATCAATATCACATATACTTTTCATCTTCTGCTTCTAAGGCATATTCCAAAGAAGGGTTTGATGAGGATGGCTCCTTTAAGCTGTATTTTTTTTTCTCTAGTTAACATGTTTGACAGCCAATGGCAAAACACAGGTGTGTCTGACTATCAGAGTAAAAAAGCTTGGAATAAGAGACATTTATATATTCTATGTTGTCTCTTTGGGCTCAATTCACTGAAACAAGATGACAAAAAAACGTAATCAAGGTTTCATATATTTTACTTGCTTTGTATTTATGAAGAAAATCCATCATACCTCTGAGTCATGTGATGGGAAGAGAGAAGTGTGATGGGAAATACACATAACAAATGACCATCCAGAATTCAAGAGTGTCTTGCTATGGAGATTTTTTTGAAAAATTATGTCCCAACTACATAGACAAATATAGCTGTCATAACCCTAGAGAGAAATTACATAGCATCAGTGAAGAATTTGAAGAAACAGAGCTCTCTTAAGAAAGAAGAATATTAAAATACGACTCAGAATGTATGCACCCAGTATGTACACCAGTATCTCCATACTAGATTGTGTCTATAGTATTAGGCAATAGGATCATACTATCCATGAAGCTGAAATAATTGATGTCTCTGCTTTAACCAAAAATCACCTCTTGAAAGCCAGAGTACATGGATTTGAGGAATTAAATGCACCATAGGGGAGGCAGCGGTAATGTCACAGGGGGCTCCTGGGACTTCAAAGAGTAGTGCAGAAGAGTCAGTAATGGCATTAAGAGCATCAGAGAGGGGGAGAGAAAACAGCTGGGAAGCTTGGGGAGCATTGAAAAGAGCCAAGGAAATGTGGACTCAAAGCCAAGACTGAGGATATGTGGTCCAGAGCCAAACTTCAAGGTAAGAGTTTTTGCAATCTCTGCCAAACAGTTTTCTAAGGATAAATTGCAGATTATTTTATCTGATGTATTTATGAATTGCATGTTCCAATAATTTGTTTTTGGCCTTATGTACCATAAATCGAACCACTGCCAGGGAAATCCCGGATGTAAATCTGATTAAAAGAACAGAATCTTATAGAAAACGGGATGCTGCCACAAAGCGGAATTTTCTGGGTAAAATGAACGAATGGGCCAGATGGTTCCTACCTTTGGGTGAGTGGGCATGGGATGGCATGGCATAGCTGGGGTGGAAAGGTCCTTGAACTTGGGGTGCAGCCCTTCACTGTGTCCTAGGAAAATAAAATTGTCCCCAAAGGGACAAGTCCAGACTTGTCATTCACCCCAACACCATTCTGCAGAGCTGGCTGGCCCTAGAGTGCATCATCCACTTGTTCCCTGGAACTCTGTGGAGGATTGAAACTCTGGGGGAGCAATCCTCCTCCTCCTCCTCCTCACTCAGGTATACCCTTAACATTGTGCTGTCTGAACTCACCCCATCCAGGCTTGAGTAAGCAAAGGCTAAGTGCCACAATCTTGCAAAGCACTGGTCAGTCAACCTCTGTTGGTTGACAGGGAATGCACTTAGCAGACACACTAAAATGGTATTCCCAATGTTATTTCTCAGACCCCAGCCACCATATGAAGTAGGGTGGACTAACAGACCTGCCATTTGGGAATTAGGCTGCCACTGGCTGATGTCCAATTCATTAGCCAATATTTTCCAGCTGGTATTGGAAGGGAAGTACCCCTGTGGCAACAGAGAGAGAAGCCTCTGAAGCTGTGTAGGTCAGATTAGGGAGCTTTGGTGGACCAGCAACTACTCTATCTGCTGAATTGGGGAGGGTAGGAAGCTTAGACTATAAAACTGCAAAAGTTACAATAATGTAGCTTTTAATTAATTAAGAGAGGATTTGGCAGTTGTTATCCACTTCATAAGAATGCATTACTCATAAAAATATAGACAGGGAGAGGAAAATAACCTTGTCCTTAGGCTGCATATGCTGCATTAGTGTGCTGTATCTCCAAGCCAAGAAATGGGTCTCCTATAAGAATGAACATTAACCATTTTCAGAAGAAACACATATATTTCTGACTAGAATAGCTGCAGTGTAGGGCAGGTCCAAAAAGAATGTACCTCAGAGCTTGAATCTTGCCCTTTTCTCACATATTGATGATTACAACATTTTAAACAGGTTTCCAGAGATGTGCATGTTCTTCAGCACAATTTGAACAGTCCATCTTACATACGAGGAAACTGAAATATCATTAATATGCAGAAAACATCTCTCCTAGGTGTGAACATCAATTCTACATAGGGGCCAATGTCTACAGTAAATGCAGATTGCCTCTTTTCTCACTTGTCATATTATTTAAGATTTTGGAATCAGCTGAAAAATAGATACACTGCTCCTTTCTTGATGTCCTAGTAATGTAAGTCAAGAATGATGGAAGACCAGCAAGTCCATTCTTAACAAGTAATTAATATAATACCTTGCCTGTAGATTGGCGAAGAAGAAGAAGAAATCAAACCAATAGGTGGTAAATTGTGAATGGATTACTATCATTACCATTAAATCAGTATGAAACAATGGCTCATCTTTTCTGATCTAGCCAAGCTGTGCTTGGCACAGGGCTGGGAGAGGGAAGGGACAAAGTAAAGGTACATTTCTGGAATCTGGCACATGGAGCTGGTAGTGAACTTGTAGGTGCTGCTCTAATTTACACCAGCCTAAGCATGCCTCCAATGGGTCATTCCAGCAGCAAAAGATAGCTGGAGAACACAGACAACCTGATATGCCCATTAGACAAAGAGAATCTTTAGGCAACCTGCTAAACCAGTTTTGTGCCTCCTCCACAGGCAAAGCCACCAAAAGGGGCCAGAGTTAAATTAGGGTTAATTGTCAGAATGACAGTATGTTTTTTACCCTGTGGTAGTATTGTAAGAAGATCCTGCCCTTTGGCATTCCTAACTACCTGTGATCTTCCTCACTCCTGAAGGGGCTCTTGACAAATTACAAACACTCTGAAGTGCAAACATAGTGTCTTGATTATTAGATTTTTTTCTAGCATTTCATGTGTACTGCAAAATAAAAATGTACAGTATGCAAATAAGAATTCTGGATACTGCATTCCAAAAATCATGGTGCACGTATGTGAAGATCACAAAAAAATATCATCTTATAGTAACAATTTAGCAGTCCTTACTATACAATTTAGACTGGACAGGGAAATGTCCTCATGCTTCAGGAGAAATAATTTCCCTTGGTATTTACTTTTCCCATATAAACTTGAACATTGCTTGTTCACTGGTATTGTACATAAAGATAAGTGAGCTAGCAACTTTAAAAATGTACAGCACATTAATGGAGATGGTAGATGAGTTCAGAGTCACAGGATCCATCTTTTTGGAGGTACTGTAAACAAGTATTGTATTAAGGACTGGTTTGGTTCAGTGCTTATACATTACCACTTATTTATCTATGGGGAATTCATAGATTCACAGATTATAAGCCCAGAAGGGACCATCTAGTCTGAGCTCCTGTATCCCACAAGCCATAGAACTTCTCTGAATTAATTCCCATTTGAACTAGAACATATATATTAGGGAAAAAATCCAGTCTGTTTTAAAAAGTTGCCTGTGATGGAGAGTCCACCACAACCTTTGCTAAGTTGTTCCCATGGTTAATTGCTATCACTATTAAAATTTGCATCTTATTTCTAGTTTGAAATTGCCTAGCTTCAGCTTTCAGCCGTAAGGTCTTGTTACACTTTTGTCTCATAGATCAATGAGACCTTTATTATCAAAAATTTGTTCCCCTGTAGACTGTGATCAAGTCCCCTTTAACCTTCTCTTTGCTGAGGTAAACAGATTGAGCTCCTTGGGTCTATCGCTATTAGACATGTTTTCCAATTCTTAATAATTCTTGAGGTTCTTCTCTGAAAACTCTCCAGTTTATCAACATCTTCCTTACACTGTGGACACCATAACTGGTCACTGTACTCCAGTAGTATTCACACCCATGCCAAATACAGCGGTAATATAACCTCCTTCCTCTTATTCAGGAGAATGATGCAGAAGCAGTAGTAGCAGTTGTTGCCAGCCTAGTTGAAAGGAATAGTGAGTACTAGGAGCTAGCCGTGAGGTCCAGTCTCATTTCTTCCACTGACTGGTGTTAAAACCCTGTGCACATCAAAGCCTTATGACAGAGGAGGCCCCATTTCTTCTGAGGCAGGAAAATGTTATTCTCTACATTTACAGATAGTTGAATGGAGAGTTTGTACAAGATCACTGATGGGCAGAGACGGAAATAGAACCCAGAGGGTCACATTCTGTTCTGTGCCTCTCAGAAGGTGCAGCATACATGGCAGTTGGGAGGGGAAGAGCAAAGCGTTTTCTAATTTACTTCTGTGGCAGTAGACAACTCAGTCTGAAACCAAGATTGGATTCACTAAGCAATCAATCTCTCAGATTAGCTCCACTGTGTCAGATCCAGGGCCGGTTCTACCATTAAGGCAAACTAGGCGGTTGCCTAGGGCGCCAAGATTTGGGGGCGCCAAAAAGCAGTGCCCCCAGTTTTTTTTTTTACAGCATTCCTATGCCCCCTCCCCGAGCGCGCGGTTGCCACTCCACTTCTCCTGCCTCCCAGGCTTGCAGCGCCAATCAGCTGTTTGGCGCTGCAAGCCTGGTAAGGGAGGAGAATTAGAGCGGGGGCGGCGTGCTCGGGGAGGAGGCGGAGCAGAGGTGAGCTGGGGTGGGGACCTGCCGCACAGCTCCCCGGGCCGGGAGGGTGGGGAGCTGCCGCGGGGGTGCCTCAGGGCGGGGGGGGGTGCTGCCGTGGGGTGGGGGCGCCTCAGGGCGGAAGGGCGGGCAAGGAGCTGCCGCAGGGCTGGGAGGGCGTGGCGCAAGGTGGATGTTTCGCCTAGGGCGCGAAATTTCCTTGCACCGGCCCTGGTCAGATCTCCCAGATGCTATGGTGGAGAAGAAAACCTTCTGCACAGACACAGTGCACACAACAAAATCTGTCCATTACGCAGAGTCAGCAGGAGATCTCTGCCACTGTTGTTCTAATCATGGCCCTTCTCACATCATCTGGCATAGGCCATCTCTAAAACATGGTAAGCACTCTGTGAAGCCAAAGCTGGTGGAGACAGTGGAAAACTTGATTTCAGAGCTGCCATCACAATCAATAGTTATCTGAGAAATGGATCTGATGTTTGAATGGCTGTGGAAGCCGGTCTGATGGATATTGTCCCTCTCTCAAGAAGAAGTATCCTCCAGCTGTAGTGAGGGGAGGCACTTAAGCTATATCTGGTTTAATAAGGAGAGGGGGCTGGTGGAAGAGTATTCTCCATCAGAGGTCACAGTTCTGGAACAAGCTCCCACTGAGTTTAGGTCAGGGTCATCTACAACTTTGGTTATGCACTCTTATTTTTTTTTAAATAATCCAAAGGAAAAAATCAAAATAAATAATCTCATCCAATCTTTATCAGCAAGTTCAGTGCCACTGTAATGGAGACTATGACCAGCTCAGATAGGACAACTGCATTAGTGTGGGACAAACTTTACATTAACACTTTTACCTTATCCTATCCTCATCCCGGAACTTATGCACCAGGTGGGTTCTGATGTAAATTGAGGCTAGGAGACCATCTGCATTTGAAGTGAGATGCAAAATCCACGGATTTAATCCTTTACTGATTCCCTTTAGCACAATGGTGAATCATATATCCAGATGGAGATAACTGTCTTAAAAGAGGTCCTGCAGTGTCCTCCAGCCAGGCCTTGCTTATTTAGTCGAAGTTGTGGGCCCCGTTTTTTGTCAAATTACACTGCTCTACAGCCAAAATGCTTCTGAAATAAATGTAGTCAAACTTTATTAATTCTGGGTCACTGAGAACGAAAATGATGCTTAAAATTGTTGATT